>NW_024962334.1:1193019-1397825 GCF_019238085.1 Lagopus leucura | reverse complement strand
TTATTTTATTTTATTTTATTTTATTTTATTTTATTTTATTTTATTTTTTATTTTATTTTATTTCAGAAAACGTTTTTGAAACTTATCCCTCTTGCCTGAATCTGGACCGCTGCTGACTGACTGCCAGCTCCCAGATTAAATATAAGTCATTATGGAATGTTTTCCTCACATGGGAAAGACTGGAGTGGCATGGTGTTAGTTTTACCCTCCAACATTAATTCTAATTACCTCAAAATGCAAACATGTTTGAGTTTCCAGCAGATGACATTATTTTCTCTTTGACATTAGACATCAAAGGAAGAAAAATAAACACGGGACAGTGACAGCATTAGGCCTCTAGTCATTTTTCAGAAGGTTTTTCATGTTCTATTCCAGACTGATTCTTCTTTAAGTCTTGTCTTGGACATTAGGGAGGGGAAAGGTTTACAGACTCAGAGGCTGATGGCATCTTTTCCCTTCCAGTTCTTTCTAAATAAGAGAGTAAGACAGGGGGAGAACAGAAACAGTCTGGTTTAGATCAGGGTTGGAGTCTTGGTTTTTCAGAGACTCGCACACAGACACACACACCCCAATACTTTGGTTATTTTCTCAAATTTATTTTTAACTTTCCTTCTGAAAGCTCATGGATGGTACTGCTGAATTTCAAAACTGCGATAATTCAAAGAGACCAGAAATTTGAGGAATATGGAATATTTTTCCTCTGCCCAACAAACAAACATTAGAGCAGAACCTGAAAGCTTTGCAGATGCTTGCTACTCTCTGAGCATTGCTGCTCAGTCAGGTGTCGCTGATGCTAAAAAGTGATGTTCCTAGGTGTCCTCTCCACAGAGCACCAATCTGTCAGGCCATTCCGGCCCGCAGGATGTGAAAATAGACTGACCAGTGAAGCTGCCTCTCCTCCTGTTTTCAAGGCTTGGGATGTGCTAGCTTTCACTTCCATGGCTTTTGTGAAGCCCTGGTGCTAGCAGCCCTAGGTTGCCCTTCATTGCCACACATCATGCTGGGCCCTGTCCTGCAGCCAAGCTCTGCTTGCACCTACTTTAAACACTGAGTCTGGAGCTCATGCTTGAGCTTCTCTGCATCTGTAAAATGGGAATAATGTGCCTGTTCAGCCTGACAGCATGTGAAGAAGACACTGCCCTGTGATCACAGATCCTGTCAGCATTCTGATGACGCAGGCTGTAAGAAAAATCTCTATACCAGGAATAAAATCAGGGGTCACTTCCTAGGGACTGGGATGCCAAAGTGTCTTGCAGAACATGGCTAAAGTGACCCAGCACTTTACAGGGTGCTGCAGGCAGCCCGTCTGTGCCACTTGTATCTCACTCTCAGCCCTAAATTTTACTCCAGTGTTACAGCAAGGCTGAGATGGCACAGCCTGATGGGGCTGCAGCCATAGCAGGGCACTGGCCTGTTCAGCAGGCTCTGGAAATATGCTTATTCTGCCACACGGGGAAGGGAGCAGAGCTGAGCAACGCCTCCCCACCAACCGAAAGAATTTTAAAAGTGTAGAAACAGATTCATTTTCAGTTAATAAATAGCAACAAACAAATAAATAAATAAGTGCCGAGCCCCACAGTCATTGCCTGCGGTGCGAGCGCCAGTGTTTTGAAGTGCTCTCATTGGGACGCCACAAATGTTTGTAATAAAGCTGACTTGCAAATCTTGGGCTGGAGCCTCTGGGCGGCTCAGCCAGTTTCACACCCATCTTTCTGAGCCGTTTTCCTTCACTTCATGCCTAGGCCCCTGGGGGCCCAGCAGGGCTGCAGGCAGGGTGGCTGGGCCAATGGGCAGCCTCCAGCCCACCTCGAGCCCTCCAGGATGCATTTCTGTCTGTACTGAGCTAGCTGAGGACAGCAGGCAGATAGCAGGGTCAGATAGCAGGGTCAGAGGATGCAGTTAGATTGGTTTTGCTTCTCTCCTCTGGTCTGGCGGTGAACAGGACTGTAATGCAGGAACCACCAAGCTGAACTTTTTCTCAGGGGTTTCTAGACACCATGCAGTACCTGGAAACATCACAGCAATGCTCCTTCTGCCAGGAAGCATCCTGAGGAGGACCATGGGTCCCTTCACCAGAACTAGACAGAAAATTTTTGATTGAGGAGCATGCTAAAGCATGGCCATTTTCCAAAATGGCCAACAGAGATGCTGGGAGAGATCTAGCAAGACACAACTTGCAGGGCTCATTGGAGAGCACTGAAGAGAGCACTGAAAACCTGCTCTGCACAAGTCAGCATTTCTATTGGGTCACTCAGAAACAAGCATACTTAGAATCAGACTTCGTATGGAAATCTGAACCTTCTTGAGTGCTGGTATTGGGAACAGCTCTGCATGCTGGTGGAGCAAACCAGTCCTCGTTGGGCATAGTGCATCATCTGAAGATACGTTTTCAAAATTAGATATCCAAAATGTCCTTATATGTGGATTTCATTACTTTCCATCTGTACAAGACCAGGTTTTTGTAAGGGAATGGACAATTGCCTGAGGAGAAATGGTGGTGGAGTGCATGAGTATCCTTTTTCACACACATCAGTGCATATTTGGTATATGAGGTGGTGCTTACACAGTTTTCCTTTCACTGTTCAGACAGCCAGTTATTAAATGTGGCCTGTGGTGTTTCTGTTTCTTTGATGTTTTCAAATGAGATCTAGTTATTTAACATGGCTATTGTACCTAATTCTCTGCTAAGTCCATCTCACAGCTTCAGAGGAAATCTGGATCAGGTTTTATTTTGTCCAACCTGGATCAGGTTTTATTTTGTCCAACCTATTTTACCCCCCTCTAATTTAAATGGAAAGGAAACTGTATCCTCTGGTAAAATTACATTCACAACATTGTGTTTATGATGTGAGAGATCCTCTTGCTGCTGAAATGCACAGTTCTTCCTTTCCTGTTAAAAGAGTCTGCTGACTTCTAGAAGCATTGGGTCAATGAAGAGTGTGTGAGTTCTGGTCAATTCTGGATGATGGTAGTCAGAGTACACACATTTAGAATCAGCCTGGTACTTCACCCAGGGTCATAAAACAAGACCAAAGATCACAGAATGCTTGGAGATGGAAGGAACTTCAAAGCTCAGCAGTTTTCAACCCCCCTGCCATGGGCAGGTACACTTTCCACTAAACCAAATTGCCCAGGGCCCCATCCAGCCTCACACATCTCTATGAATGGGGGCATCCACAGCCTCTTTGGGAAGGATGCTGGAACTGGATTAAGTCTTCAGTGAAGCCTGAAACAGAAACTACTGGGACTGCACTGTGGGAACAAACCTTACCTGAACCAGTTTGTATTCAAGCCGTGGGTATAAATCAGCTGCATGCTTTGCAGGGTGCATGACTACTGTCCCAAGCACTGTCTGTGAGAGGTAATGGCTTCCTTGAGCCCCTTGTGAGATCAGTATGTGCACAGAGATTGCTCAATCACTCCTCAGGTCAAGACCCCATTCAATTGTATCACTGGCAACTATGCAGATGAAACAATACGGACAAGAGGTATGTGTGTTGCAAGTGGCCATCTGTCCATTAATATTGTGTGACTTGGTGGGGGAGAGGTTCTCTACTGAAACTTCAGAAAGTTCACAGGACAACAAGATGTTCCCTGTGGGAGCCATCTACTTTCCACGTGGAAAATGCACAGTGGGGTTTTGGGAAGGATTGGATATATTCCCTGCTTTGAATTACTGTCTGGATGAGTCAACCTATTTTTGTGTGTGTGTGCGTCTGATCTCTCTGGTACTGGCAAAAGGTTATTTATGCATGGATAGTGCATTAAAGTTCCCACTAACTGTCAAATTCTCTACAGCTGTAGAAATTCCTTTCTTTTAATTTATTAAAATAAGTACTTAAAAATAATTCCTCTTTGATCAATACCTGTTTGGCAGTTTCACTCTTTGTGAAGCACATGTCTGGATAACAGTCAGAGCTGGCTTTAGAGGAGATGGCCTATTGCCATACCCCCATGCTATTTCTTTAAAATCTGGCTGTAATGCATCTTTGCCCTGGGTGTTTGGTTTTTTGGTTTTTTGTCTTTTTTTTTTTCCTCCATTCCTTGACTAACAGTGTTGCTTTACACATTCACTAAGAATGTCTAGAAATAAAGATAAGGGTTTTCGGAAATTGTAAATGCCCTTATCTATACTGCTGGTGTAGGTAGAATGAGCACTTGCAGAAAAATATTGTTCTGTATGAGGTAACAGATGCTGTTGCTGTAGGAAATGAGCGTGGCCTTGCTGCAGTCATTAATCTTGCAGTCCTCCTGTAGCCTCTCACTAATGAGAAAAGTAAAAACATCACTGTTTGGGGATTAGAAATGGTGACTTCCATTTGGGATGGAGGACCCAAGTCCACCACAGGCAATAGCTGAGCTTGTTATTCTCAGCTAATGCCAATGAAAGAGTAAGCCTATTTCAGCGAAATGCCATTAGTGCTCTTTCAGTAATTTCTAGTTGTTGGACAGAAGGTGATTTTAAAGAAGCACTTGCCTATATTTTTTCACAAAATAACCATGACTTGTCCTACCAGTATTGGGTAGCAGTCACTTGCTCTTTTCTGCTAGAGATTAAGCTGATAACATCTTTAATGAAACACCTTCAGAAGTTCTTCTTAACATGTTCAGTTCAGGATTAGCTCTCCATAAATGTCCCTGAAAGGTAGATACCAGGCCATCAGGACGTGCTGGTGAGGTGCCACTGCTCTGCATGAGGGAAGTGAGTGCTCAAGATGCCAGCAAGCCTCATCTGTGTGTGGTGACAATGCATGATGCAAACAGGGCAGCTGTTGCACCGTGAGGTCAGCTGGAGGAACTGATTAAGACTGGTTTTGGTTGCTATCCACTGGCCCAAGCCACATATCACATACTATGCACAGTGCTCTGATTGTTTTTCGTGGCCTCTGGACTGCCCCACTTCCAAAGGCACTTTCTGCACACTCCTGCATCATTCTGAATACATCTTGAATCCTCTATGGGAGGCATCTCATTGTGAGGGATCCAGTTCCTCTGGCTAAGAGACCGGGGACAGGCTGGAAAGGGCTGTATGAGCTTCACTCCATTCATGCTGGCAGCAGCCCCTGAGAGATGTGCAGCTGCTCAGTGAGGTGAACATGGTGTTTGCCCTTGCTCCAGCCTTCTGCATCAGGTCCAGGAGGAAAACAGCATAGCAAACAGTCATGGAAGCTGCTTTGCTTCTTTTAAACCTTCCTACTACTATTTGGAATATAAAGAAGGTGAGGCCAATGTTTGCTAAAGTGCATCAGGCTTCCAGAGCCAGGCTGTAGGGCTGTCTATTTCCTAGTGCTCCAAATACTTGATAAAGGCATAGTCTTGCTCCATATTGTGGCATCAAAGCACTGATTCTCAAACATGATGAGCGCTAAAATAGCCCAGTAATATCTAAGACCTGTCCATCTTGTTGATCATAGGAATTTCATCAGCAGGCATTCTCGATATGCATAGGGTTCATGCTCAGTCCTTCCAGCGGCGCTTTGTGGCCTCATACACCATCTGCATCTCAGCACCAGCTGTGGGCACGGGCTGATGCTTCTGGTGAAACAGTCACAGAGAGAAGCGGGCCGTGTGAGCACCTAGCTGCTGAGGATGGGGAGTATTAAGCGGCAGGGGCATGCTACAACAAGGAGTTCAAGGAATCCACTGTGATTCAACAGCTGGTTCAATCAAACCAGCTGAAACTGCCTTCAGTACCATCCTGGACCAGATTTTTCAGAAAAATTCAGCAGCTTGGTAGCTCAGTCCTTTTGCAAAACATCTTGCCACTTACTGTCACAATAGAAGCTGCTGGATGCTGACCACTTCAGAGGAGCTGGACCAAATCAAGATGCCAAGCACTTGAAACTTTGGCACTAAGCTTTGCGGAGAATTTGATCCATTATGTGCTGCTCCACTTCAAAGTGGGCAGCAGCTTGTGACAACCGTACAGCATCACAGCAAATGTCACTTTTTGTGCAAACATTTGACCAACAGAAAGTGGCTTTTTAGCTTGGTAGTAAACTTCACTCAAATTTCAATTCGCTTTGAAATTTCTTAGGATTTCACTGAATGGAAAAGAAATATGGGTTTGGGCCTTTCTGGTGCAAAATTTTTCAGGGGAGCCAAGGGTGCAGGACTGGCAGGGGAAGGCAGTGCTTCCCGAACACGTCTTCTGATACAGAAGAAAGAACATCGCTAGGACAACTTTAAAACCAGAAAGAAAGACAAAGCCTGCCCTTCAAAGGCTTTCTGGCATTTTCTGCTCAGATTCGTGTTTAACTCCAGTAGAAAAGAAAGGGCCCACATTTCTTGGAGAGGCGAGAGCTGCAGTTCAACTCTGCAGTCTGGGTTCAGACCCATCCCCAGCTTTCAGCGTAATCTTTCTTTGGATATTCTTTTTTAAATCAAAACCAGGAATTATACAGCTGCTGAGATAAGAATAATTAAGAACAATGCATTTCCTTTTAAAGCTCCTCAAAGGATAACCTCTAATAAGATGAATTGAGCGTCTCATTCAGGCCACACACAAATGACGGCTCATATTTAGTAACAACATTTTTTGGGGCAAAGATAAGCTAATTTTGCTCAAGAACAGAGGGTGGTCTTTAAGCCTTGCATTTGTCAAAGAAACAAGCACTTTTTTTTTTTATCTAGAGAGCATAATCTTCCACAGCTCAAGAGGACCAGCGCAGGGGGAGGGAAGCTCAGGCAATATATTTATGTTGGAGTAGAGGCCTGAGCGTCTGGACACAAAGAGAGCACAGGCTGGACTGTGGAAACCCTGCTTCCATGTCATGCCTGGTGTGTGCCACTACTGTGCCTGACAGTGCCCAGTCCTGCAGCTCAGTGCCACGGAGCCCCAAAGGGTGCAGACAACGGGCACCAGGACCCTCTACACAGTGTTCTCTCACTTATGTCTGCATTGGGAGCAATGGGTGAGAATAAGCCACAGAGCTTCGTGTGGACGACTGAAGAGCAGAGCACAGCCCAGTGCAACTTCTGCGTGCCTGTGAAGCTGGCCCCATAGGGGAGAGTTCATGGAGGGAAGTGTGATATGAAGAAAAGGCAAGGAAGAGTGCAAAGCACACCACCGACAGGTTCTCCTCCTCCCCTCAAGACATTTCACCTGAAAAAAGAGAAGTACCACCTGGAGTCATAATTGATTCCAGCTCCTAATTGCCAAATGCTTCCCCTCTCCCCTTTGTATCTGTTACAGATGCATCATCCACATATGAATGTTTCCTGGAATTTGGTTCCAGAGATTGGAGCCTGTGAGGTTTTGGGACCAGACTTACTCAAGTGGAACTCCCAGGGAGCTAAATTGTTTCTGTTTAAATCAAGGGGCTTATCAGGGAATGTTAAATGATTTTTTTGCAACAAAAAGTCAGAAGAGCTGACCAGTCTTCTCCTCGCTATTTGCTGCATTGCTTTCAAATTAAGAAAAATTGAAAAATCTTTCTTGTCCCCCTGGTCCTGCAGCCAGCAGAGCCTGTTCCTGTCACCACCCTTCTAATTACTGGAAGGACCCCACTTGGCTGGAGAGATCAATGCGGGATTGTTTTACACCAGCCCAGATATTTTGCCTGCTCAAGCAGAATCTAAAAGAGCAATAAAGATCCACTAGCTGATCCAGTGGCACTCAGTCAAGCAGCACTCTGCATGTACCCGGATTTTCCATCAGCAGCGGTTAAGCATTCATTGATTATGAGCATTAATTAGAGCTAATCACATGCCTGTAAATGAGGTGTTGTGAAAACATGAAAATAAGAGTGCTGTTTCAGAAGGGGTTTTGGTGGCTGAAAAATAGATGAGCATCTTGTGGGATCCTCAGGAGTCCCTCGTGCACATAACTTGCAGATAAGGGACTGACCGCCCACTCGTCCTTTCCAGGGGCTGCCAAGTACAACAACCTCTCATTCTGTTTTTGCTGCACTCCAACCACTTCTCTGCATCACCCCGTGACAATGCAAGGGGAGCGGGGGGTGAAGGAGCAGGGCTGGGTGCTGCTGCACTCGAAGCACATGCTGAGTGGGCTGGATTCGCTGTTGTTATCTGCTGGGATCTCTATCGCTGCTTTTACTCTCAGGATTCTTTTTTGAATTTTAGTTTTTGTTTATGATAGTTCAGTTTACACACGTGCTTGTACGAATGTGATAGATTTTAGCCAGTGGCAAGGCTGTCCTTAGGCTGAAACTCACAAAGTCTCAGCAGGCTCCGTTAGCAGCCCTACCTCTGTGCTGTCTGTATTTACTGGATTGATGTAGGATGCATATATAGGGTGGCTGTGTTCAGTGCCTACCTACATGAAAGGCTTCTTTCTTCCAAGCTAGGTCCTGCGGTTCAAAAACCCAAGCTCCCAAGCTTTTCATGCCACGCCATCCTGCTCCAATTTCCATTGCTTTATCTTGCCTGGCTGTTTTTGTCCCTCCCCTCAGCAGGACACAAAACAACTAACGGGCAAAGCCTTCATTTTGCAATGTTGCAAAATTGAGTGGGTTAGTCAGAAAAAAAAATTAAAAAAAAATAATAAAAAAAAACAAGCAAAAAACGAAAAACAGGAATCAAGCCCTTTCTCATGGCACTCAGGGCTTGTTGCAGGGGATGGCATGGTCAGCAAGCTGCCAGCAGGCTCCTGGGGTCAGTACCCACCACCAGTGAAGCCCAGGTACTCTATGCAACGTGCATATGTGGTGCAGGAACAGTGCCACCCATGCTTCTTTTTCCCCCTGCAGTCAAAGCCACCACCAAGAATGAGGAACAGAGAGACTTGATGTGGTGGAATGAGTCCATTCAGTAGCTATGTGGATGCCACTGCAGCATTATAGAGATCTCATTCCCATCCCAAACTTGTCTTCTCTACCATTCCTCCCTGTATGGGAGTGGAAGGAGGATGCTCAGCCTGCCCCTTGCCTGAGGGATGCTTCCCATACCCGGATCCTTCTGCATGAGGCTTCTTGCTGAAGAACTCATGCCTCATGTCACTTCTTGGGTTCCTGCTCACAAACACATCACTTGGGCTTGGCTTGTCTCTTGCTGATGCAAACAAGAAGGGTCGTGGGGGCTATTGCCACTGACTGACAGCATGCATGACCCTGTGGGAGGTGGGGAGGTGATCCCTTAGTAGACGTGCATCACAATTACAGCACCAGCAAGCGAGTGTCTCAACAAAGAGGGTGCACCACCAGCTACAGCACTGAAGCAGTTGAGGGATGCAACAGAAATTTAAGAGAGAAGGGAAAGCTGGGCACCAAATGGTACAGTGCCTGCGTGTGGTGATGATATGCAAATGGAAGCTGGCATTCCTGCAGTACTGTGTGGAAGTCAGAGCAAGGAGGGTGCAGACTGTCCTAGGGGATGACTGCAGGCACTTGGGCATGCTAGTGGGCTGAGCAGGTCACGGAGCAGCCCCATGCTACTCTTACTCAATGGATGCAAATGTCTGCTGTTTGTTGGCATGGTGAGCAGGGTGTGAGTGGCAGTGTCTGAGGCTCGCCTCTTCTGTCAGTGTTCAGTGACATTGCAGGTCTCAGTGGAATTGCTTCCATGTAAAGCTGGCAAACTAGCAAGCCAAGTCAGGCCTCAACATCTGTAAAGCTGGGTAGGTTCACAAGGATTTAATTCCCTTTTAAAAATGTACAAATCACATGGGATGGTACTGCCTAATTCCCCACATTTCTACATAGCACGGTACTGTCACTATTCACTGGGAAAGAATTTCATGTTTGCCTTTTCCCAAATGCAGTAATACTGACATTGCTCATCTTCTCCTAACACTCAATAACATTTAACATTTCTCTCTGCCTCTGGAGAGAAAAGCCCATGTTTTCCATACTGCTTTGTGCCATCTGTGAGGGTCCTTTTATGGTACAGCCACCTCTGGCGAAGTGGAGAGTAATCTGACATCTAACCAGGTACATATAGAGATCAGAGAAGTGATAGCAAACTCAGGATTTTGCTTGTGGGGATCCTCAAAATTGCAGGCCAGGCTGCAGCTCTACCTTCAGACACTGCTGGTGGGTGCCACTAAGCAAAGAGGAACTGGCAAGCAGTGCAGTATTGTGCAATGGATGCCTCTGCCACTGACCCCAGAGCTTGAAGCCATACAGAGCCATCAGGGTCCAAGTGGCAATACTGAACATCTCACAGAAGCACAGCATCACAGAATGGCCAGGGTTAGAAGGGGCCTCAAGGATCATGAATCTCCAACCCTTGTCACATGCAGGGCCACCAAACTCCACATTTAATACCAGCCCAGGCTGCCCAGGGCCCCATCCAGCCTGGCCTTGAACACCTCCAGGGATGGACGGGGCATCCTCAGTCTCTCTGGGCAGTTGTTCCAGCACCTCACCACTCTCTCTGTAAAGAACTTCCCCCTGACATCCAACATAAACCTTCCCTCCCTCAACTTAAAACCATTTCCCCTGGTCCTGCAGTTATCAGCCCTTTCAAAGAGTTGACTCCCCTCCTGTCTGTAGGCTCCCTAGTTGCACTTCTGTCCCCCCATCCACTTTGGATCCAGGTTGAGTGGCTCTACCAGGTCAGCTGTCTGCAGCGTGCCCCACAGTGCTACTGTAAGGGTGCAAGCAAGGCTTCCCCCTGAGAGAGATGTGGGAAGGATTTACATTTTACTTGGAAGGGAGTGTATCCAGGCAGCTTCAGGAAAGAAGGGGATCCCCGAGGCATGTGATGGGCCATGCTCTTTATTTAGATGACAGTTGAGTTCAAATGCAAGTATGGAGCCACAATTTAAATACCCTGTGTTGCCGATTCAGGTGCTGGCAGATCCAGCTTCATGCTGAGGCATGAGGTCCTGCAGACTATCAGCAGGGCCAGCGCCTATGCAAAGGCAGCTGGAGCTGCTCAAGGGGATTCACCCTGCAGAGAAATACACGGGTTACACACAGTGCAATAAGGTCACATCAGGGCAGGTATGTCTATGTTCAAGGACGTAGGTGAGTCTGGCCCCACTCTGCCGATTGCTGAAGGAACTGGAAGGATGGCACTGGAAGGATGGCACTGGCCCCTCTCTGCAGCAGGGTCACTCCCAGCCTGCCCAGCACAGCAGAGGAGGGAAAGCTGGCAGTGGTTTTTGTGCAGGGTCCAGCTCCCAGAGGCTGTGCAGATTCTGTACCATTAAACAAAGCTAAGCTCATGAGCTATGCTTGTGTTGCTATTGTCTTTGCTGCTGATTTAGTTGTTAATACCTTGGCTGCTGCTGTAATGTCTGGTGTTTTTAGCACAGGAGCCAAGAAAACAGCATTAACTGCACAGACAGTGGCTGCCAGGCTGAGCAGCCCAGAGATGCTGGGAAGAGGAGTGGGGTCCCTCCCCATCAGGCTGGGACCCACACTGGCTCTTGGCCATGCAAACGCACGGTCCCCACCATGAGGACTGTGAGAAGTGCCAGCAGCAAGTGCTGGAGACAGCGGTCTGTTTTGTAGCCACACCTGCTGGCAATGGGTGCAGCCATGGGAGAGACGGGCTGCTTGAGAACACACAGCTGCTAAGGCAGGGGAAGAACACTGGCGGGCTGGGGATTTTTTATTGAATTGCTTTAAATTATTCACAGTATCAGCGGTTTCCTGTGACATCAAGCTTCTGGACATTGCTGGGTGGCTGCGAGCTGTGGCCTATCCAAGGTTCTGTTCCCAGCTACGCTCAAGCCACAGCTGGTCTGAAAGCAAAGGGTGCGCAGTGAGATGCTGATAGGAGACTGACAGGGGGCTCGGCGCTGAGAAAGCTAGATCTGCACGATTCCTTCCACTGAATTTCGAGAGAAGAGGTGGCAAAATGGCAATGACTCAAGAGGGCGAAGTAAGAACAGAGGCCAAGGCAGCGTGAGCGCGGCTCTCCATTGGTGCCAAGAGCCGAGGAGGATCTCCGTCAGCCTCTGGGGGAAGCGGAGCAGCTGGACTGCAAACTTCATGCAGCCTGGCCGCAAGCACCACTGCCCTCTTTTGGGTGGAATCACACCCCTGCTGCTGGGTGAGGCTGTGGCACTGCAGATATGCCACCTCTGTGACCGGCACTCCTGGCCTGCCAGACTGGGGGATGGGACAGCTGCGCTGCCCTGGCTCCAGCCCTGGCCATGGCAGCTGGAGGTGCCACGTTCTGCTGAAAACAACACAACCCTGAGCTAAGCTGGAGGGCTCCGCTGCTGCCACAAGGTAACAGGGACAGGAATTGGGGCACAAGGTGATTTCCTGGCTTGGTGTGTCTGGTGACCTGTGATCGGCAGCAGTCAGGTAGTGAAGGAAGCAGCAGCGTGCTTCTCTCAAAGAGGGAGCATCCTATGAGAGCCAGCCGCTGCCCCCAGCAGGCCTGCCTGTGCTTAGCTCACCTTCTGCAGCTATGAGATTTCATCCCTGCTTACAATCTGACAGAGTCCTTACCATGACCTACCCATAAAATTTGATGCGATGAGTGACATTTTTTATAAGACCAACTGTTTCATTATGAAACATTTGAGGTTGGAAAAAACAATCCCAAACAAATAAGAACATGCCACTATAATAAGGCCATCGGTGCGTTCTACATATCCTCCTTGTGGCAATTGTGGCTGAGTGCAAGAGGCAAGTACGCCTTGTGATCGTGAGAGACCAGCTGAAAACATGAGTCACACAGCCAGACCTTGTGACTTGGTGGAACTAAGAAGGTCTCCTTAAAGGCAATTTGTGGAAGAATTGGAGAGAAACACAATTTTTCAAGGTCAGCCAAAGGCTAATGAGAGTTCTTTCATAGCGTGATTGTGTTGCCTGAATTTCTGTATTTCAAAGCCAGTCTAACTACTTTACTGCTGAAGCATTGTAACTGAAGAGGCTGCAATAATATTGACGAGTAATCCTGCCAGAACCTGAGATGGTATTCAACATAATACGAAACATTTTCTCCTTGCCTGGTCGCATATGGAACAAAGAGTTAAACAACCACACGGTTCCCCTGAGCACCACTCATCTTCCTTCCCAAAAGGCATGCGTACAGATGCTTTGTACGTCGAGTTGTCAACAGCTGAGGCTTCTGGCCAGATTCACATGTTCTCTACCTTTCCGCCTGTGAGCTGCAAGAGGCTCCTCTCCAGAGGAACGCTTTTTCATAACTTAATTAGATTGGCGCCATCCGTGCGGCTCCAGTTTCAGGTTGGCTTGGCTTTGCCCCGGCTCTCCAGCGCAGAGGATTACAGTAGCACTGAAACTGGTCCTGAACCAAACCTTTGGCAGCCACCTTGCGTTAAGGAGGCAATTTGTGAGGCTGCTGCTGCTAAATTAGAAATAAAGAAATAATCAGCTCGCAGCCCTTAATGAGAGGCCAGCAATGAGAGAAAAAATCCTTTTGCAGCTCTCATCTTTGCATATACGTAGGAATAGGTCGCATTTCTTTTCCGCATATATGAATCACTCTGGTCTACTAAAGCACTTCAATTAGGGCAGAGTGAACTCCAGTTGTGCTCTCGTTATGTGGACTTGCAACACGCTTATTCCAGAGTTGCTTTAATGGGCCAGGAGTCCAATCGGTTTGACCAAGCTCTGCTCAAGAAGAGATTCCCAGTGAAATTTTCAGCAGTTTAACTGAGTCAGCTTTGAAATGGGTTGAGGCAGCATCGCTCAGACACAAAGCCCTTTGCCCTGCTCGATTGTATGCTACTAAACTGCAACTCCAAGAAAAGGAGATTTACAGGCAGAGACCAGAAGAAAGGAAAAAGCAAGGACAGCTCTGCAAGCTCACCAGTCTGAATG
Organism: Lagopus leucura; assembly: GCF_019238085.1. Lineage (NCBI taxonomy): Eukaryota > Metazoa > Chordata > Aves > Galliformes > Phasianidae > Lagopus > Lagopus leucura. Next base: position 1,384,113 of record NW_024962334.1, on the reverse strand, counting down.
TCACCTCTTGCCTGCAGAGCGCAGCTGCCTGTAGCTGTAGGCACCTGAGCTCCCTTGCCATCCTTGCCACACACAGCCCACAGCCTCCAGGCACAGTTCATGCCACTCATGGGTGCACCAAGGTGCCTGGGTTCACCTGTGCCGCCAGTAGCCAGAAAGCACCATGCTTGTGGCTGCTCCACCAGGAGCAGTGGTGGATGAGACAGACAATAAATGGCAACTGAATGGGAGCCAGGTGGAATAAGTTAATAGGAACTTGGAAAACTTCTTCAAAGTAAGAAGTATTGGTGTTGGTTGGGATGGTAAAAAATGACCATTCTTGGTGGAGAGTTAATTAAAAATATATACGTATCGTCACCTCATTTCTGAAAGCAAAACAAAATGGATACAAATCTACACAACAAATATTCTCACCTGAATATAAATAAACAGTTAGAGCAATTAGACGTTGCACTGTCCAGCCTGAGATATTTGCTGCAAAAACTCTTCCTGCTACAGTGCTTGCAGGGATGGTTTTCCCTCCATGCTGTGGGCACCAATTATTCCTGTGGCTCTATGATGTGAGCCATTTGTAAGCTGGAAGCTGTGGATTCTTGCAAGCTCCCTGCCCATAACACTCAGCAAATAGCTCATAGATTCAAGACAATGCTTTTTGGTGACCTGTTCAGGGCAGGTGCCCTGCTTGACATCTGAACAGTGTGCATCGCTGATGGCTCTGAGCAAACAGCCATGGACATGCCTCACACCAGCTCCTGAGTACTGACCTTAGGGGAAAAGCTGTGACATTGCTTGTCCTTGGGAATCAGGGAGGAGGTTCCTGCTGGCCGCAGGCAGGTGAACCATGTACCTGGCACCCACCTGGTCTTTGTGAGGTCCCTCTGAAGTCCCTAGGGCAGAGAGAGATGGTATCTCCAGAGGGAACCTCAAAGCAGATGCTTCAACTGGATACACTGGATCCTCTTCCAAAGCGTTTATCTTTCACCAAGGGAGAGCTGGGCTGAGGGATCTGGCTGCCTGAAGCTGCTGCTCCGAATGCTTTCCTCGCCAAAGCTAGTGAAAGCATCCAGAAACAGAGCTGTCTGCGGCCTCAATAAGTAATTCATTCACTCTCATTCCCAGCACTTGGTGCCAGCTTGCTCATTTGACCTGGCTTCAGTTATTCTCCCTGAGCTGTTGTTACAGCCTTCTCTGCTGGACAGAGAAGATTTAGGAGGGGCCATCTCCATCTCTCATGCTGAAATCCATGCTCTTCTGAATCCTCCCTGCAATAACAGGAACAGACTCATCTTGGAAAGTCATTCACTCAATTGCTGCTTTGCTCTTTATTGTGTGACTTTGGGGCATGTTTCTGCACCCCTTGGGCAAGCATGGCTTGTTGAAGCCTCAACCAATGCTTATGGCCTCCTGCAAGGCTACAGCACCCCACTTCTGCACCCCGCTCCTCCCATACCCCACTTCTGTATCCTCTGCTCCTAGCCTAGATCAGAGGGGCATTGCCCAGGGCTCTCCTCGTACTTGCAGCCCACCATCAGGGTCCAATGGTTCTGAAGCAGAGCTCTCTGCAGGATGCACCCTTTGCACAACTCTCAGGCTGTGCTGCTGAACTTAAAACAGTTGCCCTTTTCTGCTGATGGACCAGGGTGTAATCTGCCTTCTCATAGGAAATAAACTCCTTGCCACTCCTTTCTGACACAGAGTTAACGTTACCCATTCTGTGATTGCTGTCATTCTGTCATTGCTAGGACTGCTTTTCTGCTCTTAATGATTTTTTAAACTCTTTGTTCTTCAGATATTTGCCTGTGCTGGATGATTCCACCATGGCCAGCAGCTTCCTTCAGTTATGCATTTCATGTCATCATTTTCCTTTATTTTTTCCTTCTTTGTTTGTGATTTATTTGACAATTTCAAATTGCTGCTGAATTTGGATGACTTTTTAGTGTGAACTCCTATCCTGTTTGTGGAAGGAGTGGGGAGGGACACTGACCGTTCGTTTCTCTTGTATTTTGTTTACACTTGCAAACTTATTGTTCATATTTGTTCTTTTTAGAGTTTTTGCCTGTAACCACTTGCAGTTTTCAGAAACTCTGAGGGATCTTGTTGCTATTCACTATCACCTGTTCTTCTCTATTCCTGTAGAGTGAAGCCAGGGGTTCATTTTGCATGCAAGCAGCCACCCCCAGTGTAAGACTCAACCACAGCTATTGCCAGTCACAGTGATGGACCCCATGATGCCGTGCAACTGCTTCTTTGCGACGCGAGTTTTGCCTGTTAGCTCTGGAAAATCCAGGCTATGCTCTTGTTGGATCAGTGGGACCTCAAGAACACTTCCCATACTGAAGATACTCTTACTGCCTATCACCCTGCAGTGAAAGCCTCACTACAGTACCAACCCTCAACGTTTTAACATCTTTAAAAACGTAGCCCAGATTAGGCTTCTTCCTAGCACGGTGATCCCATCCTGCTGCAATTCAGATGATTAAACTAATCCAGCTGTGGAATAAGACTGCCCTGTATTTATTATTTAACAACCACTTCTAGCCAAATAGAACCACAGTTAATTGCGTGAGCTTGTAAGTAAAAGGAAACCATACATATGTTCTGTTTCAAAATAGCATAACTAAGTGTGTTACTGATATTTAGATCCATGTACAACATTTCAGTTGTAGTGCATAATTTACAATCACCGCTGAAATTGTTGATGATGCTTTCTCTCAAAATGAGATACCAGCACCCTGAAGTTATTTCCGTGCAAATGAGTCTTGATATGAACATGAAAACTCAACAGCATTATTGTCCAGAAGGGAACTGACCAGGGACATATATTTCTGCTGCTGGGAGCCATGCTGCCATCGCTCAGCGCAGCACAGCTCCAGGCAGGGTGGTGTTTTTCATGAGCACGTACTGGCTCTTTGAATTTCTATTTCATGAGCTTGGGTCTGTGCACTTTTTAGAACCTGCTTCCCAGAAGGTGTGTGCTGACTCCTTGCAACTGGGCTGCTGTAAAGTGCTTCAAGTTGAAGCCAAAGAAACTGAAACCTCATTGCCTGTTTGCTCATTTTCAGTCGGGCCCCATTAGAGGTACGTGGACACTTTTGTTTTCTGTTCTTCTTTGAGCCAAAGCCAGATCACAAAATCTGGAAGTTCTTTGCAAGATGGGACTTCTTTCATGCTTCACACAGCTCCCTACGTGCTTCGCCATGAGTGCCCAAGATGCAGCTGTAAAAGAAAACAAAAGTGCAAATGCCAGTGAAGGAATTGTGTGCTCCCAGTTGTCGCAGTGCTTTAGCCATGGGCGAGCTGTGCCTATGAACAGGGTTGACGTGTGTCACCGTGAGCCTGACATCCTTCCCTCCGTCTCGGACCTGGCACGTGCCGCAGCACCTGGGCTCTGAGGTGAATCACCCGCACCCCTGTGGGAGGAAACCTCCACACAGAGAGCAGTAATATCCGGGCTGGCCATCCATTCCCATTCCATGTGGCCTCGGCTGATATATTTCATATGGTTTTGTAGCTGAAGCCGGGCCAGAACTTCTCCAGCTTTGACAGAAGGGCTAAATGAGAGCAGGGAGTTTTATGTGCCTCTTCCCACAGTCTTGCAGTGAGCATGCAGGAAGCCATGGATCAGTGGGTCCTGGCATTGTGCACCAGCAGGTACGTGTGTGGCCTGGTGGGCTCTGCAGCACTGAACCACTGCAGCCCCACATGTGGGACACAGCTCTATGGCAGTGTGGTCACCCCAAATCCCTCTCTGCATGCTGCTTACTAATGCCACTGTTTGGATGTTGTAACTGCAGAACGTCTTCCTGGAAAATTGCTAAGCATGCAGTCACAAATAGAAGGCAAACTCCCAGACTCAGTGGCTCCTACTTAAGAGATGAGGAGAAGACCTGACCCTAGCACATCACTCGGCTTTGCCATCTCACAGCCCAGGAGACACAGAGGGCATTGCATCCCCTCTGCAGGCTGCTATACATTGGAGCCCGCTGCACAGGGGCTGTTGTGCATGTAGGCTGCAGGAGAACCTCGTGGCAGAAGGTCCTGCGTGTGAGCAGTAGGAGGACAGTGATTGTGCCTCGATTTCCCCACTTGGCCCCATTTCACTGCTCAGAGTAGGATGCAGCTGTGGCGGGGTGGATGGAGATGGGGTTGCTGTCAGTTCAGCAGCCCTACTGCTGCATGACTTGGAGTATAAACTAACAAAGCAAATCTGTTTTCCTTCTCTCTTTCTTTCTTATCTGTGATTTTCCACCAGAGGAAGCAGAGGGGGGAGGCAGCGAGAGGCTGTTATCGTGCAGCAATGATACAGGCTGTGGAGGAAAGGATGCTACTCTTCAGTGATCCCAAATGTGCTCCCAAATCTCAGAAGAGCCAAATATTTCATCCGAAAGAGTCAGCTATGAACTAATCTATTCCCCAGACACTGAAATAGTTGTCATTATTGTACAGCATCAACAGCCCATTGAGCTGAATGGGGGCAGCCCAAGCAGGTCTAGTGTTTCAGTCTGTCCACCTGCAGCCTAGTAAATAATGAAGAGGATAGTTTACTATTACAAGGGGATCGGAATTGCCTGGCTGAATAGTCACAATCCAAGGAAATGTGTTTTAATTTAGCTAAATGAAAAGTAATACATCTGGGAACAAAGAGTTCAGGCAGTACCTACAGGACAGGAGAGACTGCCTTGGAAAACAGGATTCTGGGATTGATGCAGTGACCACTTCTGCAATCACTGATGGTTCAGCAGGGCATAAGGGCACATTGCATCTGACGGTGGGAACCCAGCAGCAAGTGATGGAACCTGGAAGGCAGAAGCACCAGCAGGAGCATCCCAGGGCTGTAGTGGTCGTGCCTGGTACACATCTTCTAGTGAGAATATAACAGAATCACAGAATCCTTAGAGTTGGAAGGGACCTCTGAAGGACATGTAATCCAACTCCCCCACACTGAACAGGGACATCATAGCTAGATCATGTTGTCCAGGACCCAATTCAGCTTTGCAGTCTCCGAGGATGGGGCATCAATCACATCACTAGGCAACCTATTCCAGTGTCTCACCGCCCTCACTGTAGAAAGATTTTCCCCTTATATCTAATGTAAATCTACCCTCTTTGAGCTTGTAATATGGTAACGTGGAGGAGGCTGCTGGAGTGGTCCAGTGGCTGGGAAAATAAACGCCTTTTTGTTGCGTAAGGGTTAAAACATGCAGACAAGTCAGTTGTCCGAGGGCAAGGTTTAGTTTTCCTCTGTGACAAGGAAGCACAGAACTGTGGTGTGGGGACACAGAAATTACACTGATTCAGCTTTTACATAAGTCCCTACTTTTTAACAGTTGGCAATGATGGCCCGGCAAAAGAGGGCAGAGCACCTCAGGGGCTGCCTTCACAGACACTCCTGATCTCACTTCCAGAGATGAAATCTCCAGCAGGCATACTTAAAGTTTTATGGGATTGTCATGTTCTAGAAGTCTCCCAGTTCTCATTTCTGTCCTTTTCTGTCCTTATGATAGAAAAAAAAGAAAATAGTCTTCATTGTCTTCTATTTGCTCCGTGCTAAGACAGTGACTGTGTTGAAACTTTAAGGGCTGGGGATGAAGATTTCTCTCATGCAAAAGTGGCAGCATGTTGTAGGGTATTTCTGACTTTTCTCTGTCTTCTTAAGAAGCACTGGAAACTTAGGGGAAAAATGCTTTGGAAGGTAGAATCTGGTATGGTACATCTCTCTGCTTGGGACGTGGCTGCGGTCCTGCCTGTGACTTCAACCAGCTCCATGACTTGGTCTGGTGTGGGCAGAGGAGTCAGCATCTTTAATCACCGTCAAAATCAGGCATGGAGCATGAACTGGCTTCCTGGATTGGTCTCCCCTGATCTTCACCTGTGATGCAGAACAGTGAAGCTTTTTGGAGGTCTGTGCTGCTTCAGCCCAGTTGGAGGCTTCAAGCTCAATATTGGTGTTATTACAGAATCACAGAATCACAGAATCACAGCATCACCCGGGTTGGAAGGGACCTCAAGGATCATGTAGTTCCAACCCCCTTGCCTAGCAGGGCCACCAAACATACACATTTAGATCAGGTTGCCCAGGACCCCGTCCAACCTGGCCTTAAACACGTCCAAGGACGGGGCATCCACAACCTCCCTGGGCAGCCCGTTTCAGGGCCTAACCACTCTCCTTGTAAAGAACTTCCCCCTAACATCCAACCTAAATCTTCCCTCCCTCAACTTGGATCCATTTCCTCTAGTCCTGCTATTGTCAGCCCTATTGACCTTATTGACCATCCCCTGTGAAGGGAACAATGTCCTATCTCTTGACTGTAGAAGATCTTCAACCCTGAGAGCTGGGAGGTTTGAACATCACTTTGAGTAAAGAATCTACTCACGCTGAATAACAGGTTGAAAATTGTGTTTTAATCTGTGACTAAAATACATGAGATCCTAAAATGGAGAGGGGCCGAGGCCACACAGGCAATGCTCCTGAGACAGTCCTACATTATTGCCATTGACTTTGATCACTATGTCAAGAGTCTCAGTTACTACTTCTGGAAAGCAAGGCAGCAGCTGGCTTTCCAACCTTACTTAATGACTTTCTTTCCCAACAAGGACTGCAGAAAGATATTACATGCTATGGTGGAATTTAAGTCTTTGCACATTGCTTGGTCCCACTACAGTCGCAGACCCACCTGAACTACAGAGCTTGCACTACAACTTCTGTTTGAACTTTTCCCAGTACGGACCTCGGGTTTTAGAGGTGCACACTACCAAGAGAAAGGCTAGCTGAGATGAAGGGGTCTGGCTCCATCTCCAGACCTTTGCAAATCGTGAGAGAGCTCCTCTCATACAGCTCTGACTCAGGCCTATCTCTAAATATAACCATAATGTAATAATAAAAAAAATACAGGAACCAAGAAATAGCTGTAACCTTCCATCCAACAGTGGTTGAGTTATTACCACAGTTACATCACAGCTGAAACAGGTGCAAGGAAATAAGTCTCCCAAAAGTTTCTATTCAGGAGGGACATGACCGAAGAAAGCAGAGGGAAAGGAGGAAGGCAGGGGAAAGGGCAGGAGTTAGGGGACAGAGCAGAAGTTGTTTCTCTTGGGATGTGGCCAACTTAGTAGCGGTCTGAACCCAAGAGATGCCCTGGATGCTCCTTCTGTTGCTATCTTTGCTTTTTCCATTTTCAGGATGTCTGCTAACAGAGTGGTAGCACCACTATTGGCTTGCCCTCCACCTGCCCTATTGCCTGGGACTCCGCATCCCTCTGAACTGCGTTGAGACCTGATGCAAACAGATGCATATCCTTCCAAGCATATTTTATGCAATTTTCGAGGAATCCTTCAATGACTCATCAGTTCAAGCAGACTGTTCTCTCTGCCCCAAAACTATGGGGAAGGGAAGTGATTATGAGAAAGCTCATGTTCCTCCAGCAGCTGCAGTCTCTTTGGGTGGGATTCATCTGACTAAAGCTAGATCCAAGCTATTCAAGCCAGACTCTCTTCTTTGTGAAGAATAGGTGGAAAACAGGCACGCAAGAGCTTCATCTCCCTAGGTCAGTGTCTAAGACAGGTCAGGTGAATCTTGCCCATTTCTCTTCTTTGTTTGAAAAAGGAGCTGCAACAATGAGGCCACGAGTGGGTCTGTGAAGCTGGATGGAGACCATCCTTGGACCTGGTGTCCAGGCTGAGTGATTTGGGACCAAAGGGCTCAGTGAGAGCTGTTTGTTGTTGGTGGAGGACCCACAAGCCTCAAGCAAGTCCACGTGCCACAGACACTTGGGCATCTTTCAGAGGGATGCTGGATGCCTGCATCCTGCTCTGCAGCTCCTGGTGGCTCAGCTCTGAGCATCGACTGTCCCATGCCTCATACCCAGCTCGGTGTTGAAACAGAGGAGCACTTCCCATGCTGCTACACACGCCATCAGTGGTGTATGGGGAAAGGCAGTGTGGCAGCTGCCAGAAGCACAAATGATGTTACTGTATGTTGTTATCAGATGAGAAAAGCAATGAAACAAAAATGCTTTGAGTGTGCAATGACCCAGCTCCTCTGTCGAGGGATTGCTGCTAAGAACTCTCAAGACCTTATGTGCACCCATGACTGTAACCCATGAGTAAAAGCATGAAGCATGCACTTAAGGTAAATAAATGGTTAGAGGGAGTTACTCCAAGCCAGACTCCTACCCCCGCTTTTTTCTTTTCCTTTCTCACTCCTGAAAGACAAACAAAAACCCGAATGATGTCATGGGGCCTGCATTTGGCAAGCGCCTTGTTGCTCTGTCCCAGGACACAAGTAGCCCATTCACCAACACTGTCCTTGCATTTGCTGGATGTTCTATGAGTGAGGTATGGACCAGAACTCCACAGCTCAGAGCAGGCTCAGAGGAGTGAGAAGGCTTTGCAGATAGGAAAATTGTTCTACTCAGTAGCATCAAAACTAATGGCAGGCCCATGTGCCAAATTTCCAGCTCCCTATTGTAGGTAGCTGACTGATAGAGAGGGGCTGGTGCCATGAGAGTCTTCAGTTTACCTCCCAGGAGCATCAGAGAAGTGGAAGTGAATTGGTGTGCTAACAAAAGGATCAAAAAAAAAAAAAAAAAAGTGCATGTATGTATGCGGGTGTACAAAAGCATGGGCTGTATTTTGGAAATAGCTGAGGTCCTCACACTGCTGTAGGAATTCAGAACCTCTTCTGGGCCTACAGACTCTGATTTCTCAGCCTCAGCAGCACAGTGAAAAACAATTTCACACTGGGCCTTTTGCTAGGCAGAAGTGGGGCTCTGCATCCTTCAGCCAGCCAAAGGGCTGGTATCAGGACAGCTCTTCCCTCCGTGCTGTGTTACTTCTGGGCCAAGAAGTTGGAAACTTTCTGGAAGGGAATGAGAGCAGAGGACAACGTGCCTCTGCATCCTCTACTGAGAAGTGCACCCAGCCGTGTTCCATGGCTCTGAAAGGGAGAGCCAGGCCCGCGGCACTTGGAGTCAAGAAGGCATGTATGCACTCTTGCTTTAAGAACTGATCTCCTAAGTAACTGTCAACTCCCAGTGGCTAGAAAATCTGCAAACAATTTCTAGTCACCGAACAAAGCAAATCTTTGTACTGAACTGTAATAGTTCATTATTAAATAAAGGCTTCTTTGTCATGCTATAAAAAATGGTGTGTATTCCACTGCTCTTCTAATGCTCCTTAGTGTGAGCTTTGCAGTGCTCAGAAAGTCGTATTTCATATCCCATGAAAAGATGACATAGTGAGTTATTTTCATTATAATAGGGAAAGCACAGGTTGAAGGAAAGATCACAGCAGAATTTTGGCTTGAATTTTATTGTTGATGCGTTTGATTCACAGTCATAGGAGTGGACCCAGATACCCAGCTCTCTCACCTGCAGGAGGCACAGTGGGAGCATCGTGGGTGAAATCCATCGAGAGGAGAGCAACTGAGAACTTCAGCAGCTGCTGCTCCTGCTAGTGGTGTTGCCAACTGTCTGCTTTTTTGCAGTTCCAGGCTGAAGTGAGACAAAGCAGGATTCAAAGGGTGTTTGTATTTTCCCCTCTAGAAAAGCAAATGTGTTCCCAGCTCTCTCCTGTTCCTCTGCACACAGCAAGATCCCAGGAACATATCAAGAACCCCAGTCCTGGGGTCCCACATATCCTGTGGGCACTAGATCCACTGTTTTCTTTTGTGTCCTATTGACACAGGACCCCCTGGCCAGGAGCTGAGGCCACAGGAGCCATCCCTGGCATCTGCCACTCAGCTGAGAGCAGCTGAGCGAGCTTTGGGCAGAAGGTTTCTCCCAGAAGGTCCCCCCACGTCCTCTCCACATTCAGCTCTAACTGGGGCTGCGAATGAGGCTCTTACAATAAGCAGCCAACCTAGCTCAGGCTGAGCTGCTAAATCATTTCATGTGGGTGATTCATATGCCAGCTAATAATAGCAGCTGCTGGCCATGCCAGCACAGTGGCTGACCATGGAAGCTCCACATGGCTGCAGGCTGCACGCTGTCAGGTGTCACAGGCTAGGTTGGCTGTGGATGGCAGTTTGCCCCTGAGGGCAGCGACACGAGGCCAAGTGTGGAGCTGCAAACCCTGCTGAGGGCATTTCTGCTATCAGGGCTTCTCCTCTGGTAAGTGAGGCTCATGTCCCCCGTCAGACTCTCAGATCTCCCTGCCCAATGCTTCTCTGAAGCAGGGATTTCACTGCCTGGTGTTTGGGCATCTAAAAGAAAGCGGTGGTGGTGACTGGAGAGGTCTCTCCCCAATGAACAACATGGCTGAAGTCCTGTTGGGTGCTACACTTTAGGGGCTGGAAATGAAACCATAACTGACATTACTGCCCCACCTGGTCAGTCAGGGCCCTCACTTCTTGGCCAAGGGTCAGTGCTCTGGAGCGATTCCATCAGGGAGGAGCAGAGGGTGGCAGTGTTCAGCAGTGAGATGAGATTCCTACCGCATTGCAGCACTGAACTGCCATCAGCACCTTGGCCTCAGGGATGGGATTTCCTGCTGCATTTGTCAGTGTCATCAGGATAAGGAGTTTGGACAGGAGCTGGACCAGCCTCTGGTAGTGAGAGCAGATGAACAGCACCAGGGACCAAGATACTTGCGCATTTAGTGCTATGGCCAAAGCCAATCACAGTCAGAGAAGTGTCTAGGTGATGTGGGCTGAGGCAACAGCAGGCATCATGGAGGGGAGAGAGAGTCCTGCCAAGCCCATGAGGACAAGTGAGAATTGCTGAAACAGAGTTAAATCCAGCAGGAAAGCTGCATGTGATGAAAGCACGTGTGTGGAACTGAGCGAAACGTGGCACTGCTCTTGGGGCTGGGGTGTGGGGATGAAACACTCTGTGCTTTCCCTGGCAGAGTTTAGTTTTGCCATTTGTTTGCCTCAAAATGGGAAAATGGGACTGTTCCCCTATTCACCGAATGTTTTGGCAGTCTTTTTTTTTATTGTCTCTGTTAAATCCTATGTTTTGTCTGCAGTGGCCTAGCATTTACCAGCAAGAAGGCTTTGACAAAATACTCATGATCAGCAAAGACACTGCAGTGGCAGCAGTTCTTAAAAAATGCCACTTTTTAGGGCACACTGAGACCAGCGTCCAGGTTTCTGATGCTCTCTGATTTGAGGTGTAGCAACAGGCAGAGGAGGATTCCCTGAAGCATTTTTCCAGCCAGTGCCGAGCCCTCTCTTTCTCCACTGATGCTGCAGCTGAATTGGAACCGGGCACTCTCCCAAGGCAAACTGAGCTCGGGTGAGGAGCTGGTTGAAACCCAAGCTGCTTCAGAACATGAAGGTAAGCAAGAAGTGCTATGCTGGTTCAAGACTGCACCCCACAGAGCTGAAAAAGGCATTGCCTCCTAATTTTGTGGCTCAGTTTTTCACGGCTTCAAGCACTTAAACTGCTTCTGTAATTTGGAGAAAACAGCAGCAATCTCCAGGGGAGTACCCGAGGAGAGGAAAAAACAACACCAAATGTTTTTGTTGTGTTTGTTTTTTTTTCCTCTGTGCCCCCAAGCCAGTTTTGAGAAGGGAATGAAATCCAAGGCAGGGAAAGGATTCAGGGAAGCATAAGTAGCCATGCACCAGTGCTGGGCAGCCAGTAGCCTGCAGCCAGGCTGCAGAGGGACATTAGACATCAGAAAATTGAGCCCACTGCAACTACTACCACTGAATGGCTTCCAACTCAGGCAAGCACAACTGGGATGTGCAGCCACACCTTTTTGGGTTCTTGCAGCCAAACTGGAAGGAGGTTAACAGAGAGCGATGAGGAATGGGTCAGTGGAGGCTGAAGCAATCAGCCCTGCCAAGAATGAGACATATCTGCCTTTTTCCAGCAGCAGCTCTTTAGGTGGATTAAGAATTGGCCAAAGCGTTGCCTTGACCCTGAGGCACTGTGGGGTGCATGGTAGATCTTCAAGAAAAACTGTCTGAAGGCAAGACAAACACATGGACATTTTCTCTGTGGTTCAGGAGGACTGGGCTAAGACTGGCCACCCGTGATGCAGAAACAGGATGCTTTCCTGCAACAGGAGAAACAAGTGGGATGGGGAGGCACACACACCTCCCCATGGCTGGCACTGTAGCTTCTCCCTCCTGTTCCCCATCTCTACCACAGGGCCAGTGGCACTGGGCTGAGGGTGGTGGAGCATGCAGAAGCACAGAAGCAGTGGGGTCGTTCTGCCTGTCTAATTAGCACTGGTATTTCTATCTCTAGCTTTTTCTCAGCTCATATTCATCTGGGGCTCTCTTATGTCAGTACAGAGCTTTCTACCCTCTTGTTTTTTGTTCTCTCTCCCTCTGCCTTCCAGATTTTTGCCGCTCTTTTAGGTTGCTGTCCAAGTTACTTGTCTCTTCTGTCTTGCTCTGGTCATGGGAACATTAGCAATAATTTTCTGTAGAGCAGTGTGGCTTAGAGACAGCCCTGCAGACCTGATGGCTGTCCTAGTGCTGCTGGCAAGGCTGGAGCGGTTCAGCCAGCCCCGGCTACAGATCCTGCTTCCAGTTCATTCTCATCTCATCTGCCCACCTCTCCTTGCTCCAACTGTGCCATGGGACATTGTTGCAGCCATAGAGCTGTACCCCATGCATGGAGTCCAGCAGGGTGTCAATGTGGGAGCACATGTGCAGGTAGACAGCGGGTGCAAGCGCTCCCATTAAATGCCATTTCTTCCCTCTCTCTGGCCCAAATCTGCTCCTTTTTTTACCTGGGACAACCACTTGGCCAGTCTGAAATCAGAGAGGGAAAATGGGCAAAGGCAGTGGGAACGAGAGCAGTGGAAACGCAAATGGGTTATGTGCTTCCTTGGATGGAAAGAAGCCCAGGTTGTTAAATAGGAGACGACTTTAGCATGAGTTATTATTATTGGTTGTTTGTACTGGGAAGTGGTGCCTAGGGGCTCCCATTCCACTAATCATGTAACAAAACTATGTTCCTCACACAAATAGCTCATGTTTCAGCATGCAGAGAACAAGCAGTCTCCTTCCCATTATCCCCCCTTGAAAAAACTGTATGAAGATTGCACAGTCAAGCCCACAGACATTGAGAAAGGAAAAAATGACATTGGCTTGCCCTGTGGTGCCATAGCTTACAGCCATCCCAGTAACCTCACCAACACCTTCAGCTTCTCCTGCGTCTTCCTCCCTGCTCTGTTCATGACCCTGGCAGGTCTCAGCTCTGTGTTAATGTTATTAGTGATTTTTTGTTGCCCTTTTGTTTGGTGTTTGGGTGTCTTAACTTCATGTTATCTGTTTAGGATGTTTAACACAGCAGTTCTCCAGAGCACACACCCCTCTGAAGTAAGAAACCATTCAATAAATTCAATTAAATAATTCACAGCTAACTGAAGGTCAACAGCATCCACTATTTGAATGTTACAGACTAAGACTGTCCTGCTGTTTCTTGGTTTACTGAGGGCTGGGCACAATGCTGAGCTGCGCCATCTCAAGTCACAGCTCCTCCTGCACACACACAGGCAAGTCTTCACTGTTTCAGCATTCCAGATGTCACAGAGCCTGCTGCTGCTCCATCACGTCCGTGCCTGAGGCGTGCCTTCTTTGGCCACAGCAGGACAGGATGCAGAGGCATGGTGGAGGGGAATGGTGGCTTGCTGAGCATGCAACTGTGTGTAACCAGTGCTCACCAGGACACCGTATTGGTGGAGAAAGACCCCAACCCTTGAGCCGTTCCTGGAGCTGGGCAGGTTTTAGCTGGCAGCATGTGAGAGGAGGCAGAGCGGCTGCTATCAAACCCCAGTCCTGCTACAGCCAAAAGGCATGGAAGGGCCTTTTCAACCGAGGCCTTGGCCTTGGAAATTACTAAGCAATTCTGGTTGAGATAGGTGTAAGGGAGATGCTGAGCACTAGCAGAGTGGTCTGGGTCTTGCAGAGATAAAAGCAATCGAAACAGAAGTCTTGAAATGAGATTGTCTTGATCACCTTACAATGAAGCAGCCCTACAGCTCCTATAGTGTTTGTATCAAGTAACTTGACCTTGCTTGCTCCGGATGTACACTACATACAAGCCCACACGACTGCTATACTTAACAGGAACACTCATTATATCAGGCCAAGATCTTTGCTTTGAAGAATACCGCATTTAAGCATTTTGAAAGCCACCCAATGGTCCACCAGAGTGACCATGTACAGAGTAACCCAGCCAGACTTCCCCAGTCCCTTGCTTCTTCCTAGGTGACCAAACCTTTGGCAGAGATGCTTGGTAAATGAAGTAAGAAAAAGCAGCCTTTATATAGCAGGACGGAGTCTTAACAAAGCTTGGCTTTGACCTCAAAAATGCCCATGGCTGGAGGTTAATCACATTGGTTCCTCCCCTCCTTTCAAAATTTTATCTTTCTGACACCAGAGTTTCATGTAGTCCTCCATCCAGCACCCCCCTGACTCTCCCCCCCGCCCCCAAGGTTTTTCTTTAAAGAGAAGGTCTTGACTCCCCGTCAACATTTAAAATGTGAATGAAATGAAGCAATCAGCAGGTAAGCACAAACAGAAAAGTGAGTGGACATCTTGTGGAACTGATACATGCTCACTGCAAACAATCTGCCCAGCGAAATGAAAAAAAAAAACAACAACCAAAAAACTCCCTCCCCCAAGGAGATATTTTAAAAGCTGAAAGCTAAGAACTTAAGTACAAAGGCTTTTGTGTTTTTATTGACATTGTAAGAAACATTTTTTTCTTTGTTACAAAAGAGCTAAGTGGTTCTGAAAGCAGAAGTACAGTTTGTATGTACACGGTGCTACAGACCCTTCAGATCAACCTAAGGCTCGAGAAATACCAGATCATAACTGCAGGTTTACCAAATTAAGACCACTAAGGCCTGGTACAGCCAAACACTATTCCTACCGTACGTAAATGTATTTACACTATTAAAAAAGAAAAGAAAAAAAAAAGAAAAAAGAAAAAAGGATTACAAGCTTTATTTAAAAAAAACAAAAAAAACAAAAAAACAAAAAAAAAAAAACAACCCTAGAAAAAAAAGTTAAAAAAACAAACACATTTTTATCTTACACATCTGCAGGACTGACAACAGTAACTTTTCAGTAGGAGACATTCTATCAATCCAAGGACAATAACACGTGAATATCAGAGGTTTACAAGACACTTCAGACACTACTAACAGTGGCATGTGCTATCAGCTGAATGGAGAATACAGCCTCATTGTGAACATCTGCCAACATATCTTGGTCCCTCTCTGTTAAAGAATAACACAAAATAAGGCACATACATTGCGAGAATATAAACTGTGAAGGACAAGCCACTGTGCAACACGTGTGGGCCAGCTAACCAGCTATGTCATCAAGAGAGAGGGAGGAGAAGGAGGAAATGACTGGAAGCAATCAAGCAAGCCAGGGTTTCAATGCTTGTGTCATCTGGGACCATTCTCCAAGGAGAGAATAAGATTATCTGTCGTGTGGACACAGTAGCCATTGTACCAGCAACTCCCCTGCAGGAAGCCCACTGACTTGTCTGCAAAAATACCTTTCATCCTCATGGATGAACTCTCACAGGTGACTCCAGATTTGTGGAAAGTAAAAAAGTCTGTAAAAATGTGAGCAAGGCGGGAGTGCCCAAGGCCAATAGTAACTGATCAGGAAGATCCTTGAAGAGCCGTTAGAAAGGGTGGTTCAGAGTCAGGCTGTGACCACAGCAACGCTTTAAAAAACAGGAGAAAATCACAAAAACTCCTGCATTTTCTAGTACTTTAGGGTGAGTGGTGTGCTTCCAGCTGCTAAATGCATCAAACATACAAAATCAAGCCTCGGCTCTGTGACTGGAAGACCAGGAGGGTGATAATAAACTTGTGAGTGACATTGGTGGGATTTTCCCCAGACTATCACACATCCAGAAGCTGGCTGCCAACTTAATGCTAGTGTCCAGCCTTACAGAGCCCACTCTACCTCATCAAAACAAAACCAAAAAGGAAGATAGCTGGGTTATGATGTACCTTCACGGACATCAACAAATCAGGTTCTTTAGCATCAAAAAGAAAAGTATGACAGGATAGTAAAAGCTGAGAAGTGATGTGTTTATGTAAGAAGAGAGGCACGTATGCTTCAATAGTGAAAATGATAAACCATTTGAACAAACTCTCCAAGGACATCGTGGAGCCTTTGTTTCTTTGTCATCCCCAAATCAAAACCAGATGACTGTCTGGAACACGTGGTTTAGGCCAAGACACACTGTAGGCCTGAAACAGGGCTAAGTGAGTGACAAAGGTCTGTCAAGGAAAGAAGGCAAATCAGATACTCAGTCCCTTTTTCAGTCTTAAGCAATGTGAATGGATTCTCCTAAGCTCTGACGATTCACATCTTTCCCTGCTTCAACTGAACAAGCAAATACAATTATAAACTGGAAAACTGAGTTTAAAAGTTCTTTTTTTAAAATGTATTCGCTCTATAACAATAAAAAGCTCCTCTGCTCAGCCACCTCTTCCTGTGCAAGTCATAAGTCTCCCCGTTGAAACTGTTTATAAACATGTAATCGATGGCTTATTGAACAGCCAGCCACTAGCTACCATGAACCATCTGAAATAATCCCAGCTGACGAGAGCAAAGCCTTTCCTAATGTTCTTTCTCAGTAGGGACATGAGCTATCAACACAATTGCACTGCAAGGTGAAGTGCAGCAACAGAAGCATCCCTTGATCCAAACCAGCTAACTGCCTTGATGAGCTCTGCACAGCTTCCTCTGAAGGCTGAAGACCACTACAGAAGGGCTTTCAGAGCTGAAGGTGGGCAGGAAGGTCAGGAAGGGAACTGGCAATGGGCAAAGAGCACAAAGGGAGGGAGCACACGTGCGTAATGCAGACAAGAAAAGAAATGCTTGCTAAAGATATGCAGAAAGACAGGAGCAGGACAATGATAAAAGTTGTAGGATATTGAGGAAATCTTTTTATTTACATTTGTCTTGATCCCTGACAGTCCAGCTCACATTTAATATGTTCTGTGATAAGCCCAAATAGAGCCTCAGCAAAGGATTCAAATGTTTTCTTTCAGATTTACAGCTTCTTCATCTGCTTGTAACAGCTGATAATAGATTGATGTTGTCAGAAAGCTCCGCTTAGGCTTCATTCCTTCACTTTCCTCAAATGCTATGCCCTGAACACGCTGGTATTTCACCCTTTTCTGCAGTAAAAAAAAAAAGAGTGCTATGGCATTCTGAGCTTTAGCTATCACCTCCTAGTGCTACTCTTAATTCTGACTTGGCTAAAATGTATTTGTCATCCAAAATGGACCAAATCACCTCTCTTCATCATACATCTACATGAGTTATAGTTCCCCACAGGCATCAGACCCATGACTGTAAGTGTTGGCACCACCCACATCCCATTAACAACATTTTAGTGTCAGGAGTTAACAGAGATGATTGTAAGAGCTGCACTTGTGTGTAGCTTCTATGAATGCGTGAACTTAAGCCTTGCTCTTTTTAATGTTCTGCCCAATTGCTTATCCAGGAGCACAGTGTGTGTGGGTGCACAATACAGTCAAAAATCCTCTACAAGAGCTGGCTGTTATGGACAAAATTCCATCCATCTCTACCAGGGAGTTACTTCATGCTCACAGTGTGATGGGTCTGATTTTTGCTGGTGTGAGTGAGCCTAGGCACTGACTCACTGATCTGCCTCAAGCTGAAATGCACACTGCTGTCAGCAAGTTTAGAGTGACTGGGTTAGTATTTTTACATTTTGATAGGCTACCAGACCAACTTGCTTCTTTGCAAGGTTGTTTCTTTGCTACTTTAAATGACAGCTTCAATCTTTCAATTTTGTAAAGCTTGGATACACTAGAAAAACATTTAAGACTATTGGGTTGCTTCTCATCACTTCAATTTGCTTGGCTAGTCTGTTTGCTACTGGTTTAACATGCCAAGACCACGTTGCTTGTGGATTTGTAACCATGTGGTATGTCAACAGGCATTTACTTACTGTAAAATATACAATCCATCTAACAAAGCTGTATGTGTCAGAAGGAATGTGCAAGACAATTCTTCTGGCAAAGGAATAGTTACTGTAAGAAAAAAAAAGAATAAAAAGAAAGAGTTCCCAGCTTGGAACACTGGCGTTTCATTATTTCATTCTATGAAATAATCCATCACAAGAGCCTGATCACCTCTCCATCAATGTGGTATGCAAAGAAAGGATTACAGACTGTCCAGATCAGCAGACATTCACATAATTTCACTATCCAGTCATTCAAATAAAAAAGTTGAAAAACAGAATACTAAATACTGCAAATAAAACAAGAGTTATACTAAGAAAAGCTTTCTTGTCCTCTGTCTCCTCTGAAAAACACACGCACAATACAATCTCTGTATCCTTACGCAAGGCAATGACATCCATCTCTGTGTTTACCAAAATCTTACACATTTGCTAGGTATCGAGGGGCTGCTGGGCTTACATTTCTTACTTGCTTGAACCTCATATTTCTTGTGCTCTTAAATCTGGAACTACAGCTTAGGGGTACCGTGGCAGTGCATTCCTAAATCAGTTGTCCACCTCAGGGTGATGTATTCAATGCATCCAGAGAGGATTTCCTCACTGTATGTTTGCTTTACATCCTGCATGGTTATTTTGTGCCTTTATGTAGGGAAAAAATTGTTTGATACAGTCAAGTTTCTTTTGACTAACAGAAAATTAAGCCGTTTCATCAGAACTTTCTTTCAAAAAAAAACCAAACAAAACAAAAACATGCACTTCACACGTTTACACTGGTTTACAATTAAAAAAAAAAAAAAAGAAAAAAGAAGCATACAGACATTCAAAAAGGGAAGAAGAGAGAGAGAGGCAAGTGAGAGGTGAGGGAATGGGTGTAGCAATACTGATTCAAAACTGAAATGGAAGACAGTTTCTCCCTAGAACACTTTAGGGTTTTCAGAGTTCTTATTCCATAAAAGGAATATACTTGAAACACATCCCATTTAGGTGAGATGTGATTGCTAAAATACATACACAACTAAAAGATATGAGTCTTTTTGCCATCTGTTATCTCCTAAGCGGGCTTTTTGTTTTGTTTTTTTTTTTCATGTCTATTGCATAACAGCAAGAAACTTGCTTTCTTCTGCAAGCGAGGTCAACAAAGAACTCATGTCCCCAATAGCCATGTTGGTTGTGCTTACAGGCATAGCTGGGAATGTAAGAGACGCTCGGGGAGTGGTGAGGCGTGAGGAATTGCGGGAGAGATTCTGAATGATGCTTGGGCTCAGGGCTCCTGAAATTAGGCTGACATGGTCTCCATCATCTATGATAGCATCAAAATCAATCTGCACACCCTCTAGGCTGTTGCTGTCAAGGCTGTCAACTGTGCTTGATACTTGGTTAGCCCCCGGGGAAAGAAGCTCAGAGGAGTTTGCAGTAGCAGTCTCCTGCAGCAGGCAGTTAGCTTCCGAAACAAAGAAAGAAGAACCTGTTTTCATAGCTTGGTGGCTAAAGCCCGTGGTTTGGTCATATAACTGACCAGAGTAATTCTGCATATTAGAGCAGAACTGCTGTGATTGACCTTGCATCTCCATCTTAATGGTGTTTACCCTGTACGTCTGGTTGCCATCACTTACATGTCCTTGCTGTTGCGCCAGGTTGTTCCTCAACACATTTTGCCGTCTGTTGCCACTGTAATTAGCACACGGCTGGTAATTCTTGGCCACTGACAAACCTGAAGACTGGTTACCAACAGTGTGAGAGACCACTGGACAACTCTGCGGCCCTTGATAGAGGCTGCTTTGTGAGGTAGGACTAACCTGCCCTAGCATCATTGGACCAGACTGACTGACTCCCTGGTAATGAATGCCATCTCCAACCAGTTGGTTTTGCAAATATTCCTGTTCCACCATATTCCTGTTCTGCATCCCATTTGCCATACTGGTGGCCTGATCACTGGATGCGATGGGATGACCAAAATTTTGCTGGTTCCCACTCACTGGTATATTGCTGCTTCTGAGCTTCTGCCCTTGAACTGTCATGCCACAGGAATTGTCCATTGCCCCAGAAATCATTGGTTGCCTGCTGATGCTTTCACCGTAGGGCTTATTGGGCTGCACGCTGAAAGAAGTGCTGGCTCCGCTGCCAAGGACTGTGTTCTGCTGCAAACTATAGGAACCATTGTTTTCCATCAGGTTCTGATAGCCATTTTGCTGGGACACACTGCTTCTCTGCAAGTTCTGCTGCTGAACCATCATGTTGTTATACAGTCCAAAGGCTCTAGCCTGCTGCACTGCTGAGCGCTGACTACATTTCAGTTTTGTAGGAGATAAGTCAGAACTTCCTGAGCTTACTTCATTCCACTGAATGGGTAAGTCACTCTTGCTCGCCTCTGAGCCTGCAGGCTGACTGCTTGCTGGAGGGGCTCGGTCGAAGCTGCTAGGATTGCTGTTTCCCAAAACCACACTGTGATGCATTTTGTTGCTGTCTAGGACGTTGTTCAACAAGTGGTCACACATGCTCTGGTTCTGGGAATTCAGATACTGAACCACATCATCTGGCAGGAGATCCTCATCATTCAAACTGCCACCTGCTTCCATCGTAGCAGCCTCCAGGGTGACATTCTCGCTGATGCTTGGAGGACAGGGGGAACTGAAGCCACGGAAAACGCCACCCTCAGAACGGGCACAGTTCTGAAGGACAAGGTTGCGCTTTTCCATGGATGGAGGCAAAGCAGGAGAGTTAAAGCTATTAAGACTGTTGAAATGTTGGACTCTAGGGACAGAAAGGTTATCGGAGACCATTCTTACTGGATCGCTGGCTCTCCTCGTCCCATTTCCTAGAGCATCATGAGACAGAAGATGCCTCCTGCTGTAACCATTTGCTCCACCATCACTACATCTCCGAGGGGCATTCACTGGAGGCAGTGGAGATACTCCAGACTCCCTGCAGTCACCCAAGAGTGCCATCCTTGTTTTGAGGCTCATCCTCTCCATATTAGGCAGTGGAGTTGGTGGGGGTCCACCAGTAGCTGCTGCATATTTAGCTTTCAGCCTGTATTGCTGGGCTGGGGTGAGGCTGAGAAGACTTGGCAGGTCATCACATTGGCTTGCTTCACTGGAGCGTCGAGAGGCATCTGTTGAAATGGGGTCATAGGAGTCCGCAACGCTCACATTTTGTGGTCTTCCCTCAGCCTGAGAGGCATCACTGGACCTCCGGCTGGAGAAGCAAGGTGAGATTCCAGAAGACCTGCGGCTGCTCAAGTAGGCTGAACTGATTGTGCTCGTATTGCTGTCCCTCCTGTTTAGCATGTTCAACACAGTGATGTCCGTACTTGAAAGTTCGTTCCTGTTTGGCAGAATAGTCATGGATCCTCCTACACTGCAGCTGCTGTTTGATTGGGTACCTGGAGGTAAAATTCACAGATAAACAAACATGTATTACCAGAAACTAGTACAAAAAAAAAAAACCAGAAACAACCAAACAACCAAAGAACACAAAGTAAAGAAAGCAGAGAGAAAAGTGGGAATGTCTACATCGTCATAACTGATCATAGCAGCGCTCTTTATTGAAGTAAGTAGGGACAAAAACTGTGTCCCTAGGTTAAAAGCTAATTCAGAGACTCAGTGGTAAAATTTCAGTGTGAATCCCAGCACAAAATTTATAGGCTGTAGCCACAAACTGTCATCAGCTGCTGTAGTCCCCTAGCCTGCAGTGCAGCTATGCTTACTGATGTGCCAGAAGGACACAGTCATAAGAAAGCTTTTTATAGGCAAAATATAATTGGACAGGCATTTGCATGGAAATGGCAAAATACTCAAATTGGAGGCTATTCAAGGTCATTTCTAAGACTTCTTGAAATAACTCCTAACAACTGCAAAACATCTTTGCTGGTTTCTTGTTTTGTTTTGTTTTTAAGTAAACAGAATATGTTTCTTAATTTTACATGGTTTCTTCTGACTGAATGTGTTTCAGAAATGCTGGGCAGTCCGTGCTGGGGGGAGAGCATAAACCTACAGGTATGCTGTAGGCGATATATAGACAGCAAGGACGTGTTTTGGCAACCAAGAGATAAGCACCATCTCATACAAAAACAGATATTGATCCCTAGGGCTAAATCTCTTCCTGCTCCCATTCATAAATATCTACATTTTGTAGCAGTGGTATCTGTACATAAAATTAATTGCATTCATGGAAGCAGTTTATTTAAAGGAAGCCCGATGTATCAATGCAAAGGGTGTCTTGTATGTCTCATCTGAAAGAATTCCATACAATCAACTGTTAGATATTTCATTTATCTGCCTTGCCTAAAAAATAAAGTGATCTTGGGTCCAATCCTTTTACTACAGGGACTATTTCAATCACAGTAAGTTTACTGTCCTGCTGGTCTCCCCTGCTATAAGACAAAAGACTATCAGTCTTCCCTCAAGGTGAGCAGCAAGGCTTGCAATGAGGGCATAAACAAAAAGTAATCAGTTTATGGATGATTCTCACATGTGATGAATTCCATTAGCTGTGCTAATCTTTCCCCACTGCTGCAATCTTGGGGCAAGTATTGCAACCAAGGAATCTAAGGACAAAAAGAGTCATGGCTTCCATTCCACAAATCTTACCATTTCCTATGAGAGGTGGCAAGGTTGGGGCTTTTGAAGGTGGAACGGGGTTCAGTCTTGGAAGCATTCCATTAACTTGTTTCAACCTTTCTAATTTCACTTGCTCCATCCATTTGGTCCCTGTCATATTCCTCCTGGCCTGTAAGCCAAGTGCTGTGGTGGCTGTGGAAATGGTAGAGTCCATGATTGGGGTTTCATCGATGACACTGAGGTCTCCTACACTACCACCACCAGTCAGAGTAAGCTCGATCCCATTGTTGGAATAGTTGCTGATGGGGGACTGTTCGCTGCTGCATGTAGACTGACCACCAGGGCTTGGCTGAGATGTCTGTTGGAGTGAAAGAGCCAACACAAGAACGTGAGGATTAAGCAGACAATGTTAATCTGTTGACACAATTGTAGATCTAAGTGGAGCCAAGGAAAACGTAAAGAGAAGTTTAATGTTAAATGACGACGGTGATTTTTCATTAGGAAGCTTTCTGGAATGCCAACTGCAATGAATGTCATTGCAAAACTCGGCACTAACATCCACTTCAATATCTTGCTGACTGTATGTATTACATCTACATGAGCCATTCATCTATCTCAGTTATTCTCATAAGTGGGAACTGTATCACTTCATACCATTTAAGAGAATGTACGTATGTATGTATACTCCTGTTGGGTACGCACTGTTCCCAAATGCAGGTCAACAAACCAGACCTGAATTCAGTCATGTTAAGAGGTCTAATTTACAATGCTAGGCTTGCAGCAAACAAACAAACAAACAAGATTCCAACAACATTGGAATTTGTTGTGTTTTGTGTTTTTTTTTTAAATTAGACTTGCGGCTAAAGAACTGAAGTACTTTCCATGCTTAAGGCTCATTGTTACGAGCAGTGGTTGGCCAGAAATGTTGGCATGTAATAAAACAGGGACAGAGCATCAGTGCAAACTACTGTAACATATTATCAGCATCCTGAAGGACCTTAGCAGCACACTCTAACTTATTCTATCTCTGCCCTGCATTATGAAGGCGATGATCTACCAAATCAAATCCTTTGTTTCATTAGAACTTATGGAATCTTCTAAGCACACAGTACAGTCTATCTAAAGGAGTGTAAACCCACTGCAATAGCTTCTTCTTTCTTAACGGTGCCCCCATTGCTGTAGCAGGATTCTTGCTGTGGGGAAATACAGGCTCGATTTACTTTTTATGCTCACAACGTACTTATAAAAGCATGGGGGAAATCTCTCAAACAAACTGAAACAGACAGACTGACTGACTGACAGACAAAACATGTAGCAAGACAGGCAGAAGTTTCTGGACACAGGGCTGTATTAGAGTGATCACGTCTGTGCATGCAGTATCATTTTGCTCCCAAGAACAGTTACATCTAAACAATTTCACCTTGTTTTTTTTTCCTGCCAGCCTGTGATTTTTATGCACATTCTTACTGACAAATGCTAGCAAGAATTTCTGAGGTAGCAATGGTTGCTCTCACTTTTAACATGAGTGAATGAAAGCAGTACTGTAGCTTCATATGTCCCTGAGGAGTCAATTCAGATGCAATAACTATTACATTACTTCTAACTTGAATGATGATACCTACAATTTATGAGGCCACACTGAGCAAGCTGATTTCCAAATCCTGGCCATAGAAGATTTGGTGACAAGAATAGAAACGACTGTTATTACTCAGAAGAGAGCTTGTGCTTCTGTACGATAGCTCCATGTCATATGGAAGAAGAGCAGTGATGGTTAGAAGCCTGTTCTTGTAGCCACGTGTAAGGATGACAGTGAGGTAGGTTACAGAAGAACAGCATTATGGGAAGCATATTTCTAGGTGTGCAATTAAAAAAAAAGGGCTAGAGAGAGGTTCAAAGACATTTCTGAAGACATTTCACCAATATGCCAGATTTTTCACATGTCAAATGTTGCAAAATACTCACAGCACGTTACATTTGGGAATGAGTTTGATGGATTGCACATTGCTAAATAAAGGAATGATTGGATAACAGGCAGAAGGCTAAAATAAAGACACAAATAATGTTGCAGTAAGAAAAACAGAGAAATTTGAATGCCCTCACCTTATTACCCACTGTCCTTAGGAAGTTAGAACAAGACATTTAAGAGCATTAGACAGAAAAGACACAGGATTAGTTAAAAAACAGAGCTTAATTCACACAAGCAATAAAAACAGGAAACATAAAATTGTTTTTAGAAGATATTTTCCAGAGATAAATATTTAACACCATGAAAGCAATCATTATTATGAAACCATTTATATTTGAGAGCTCAGCATACCTCAGTAACACTATGGATTTAGCTACACAAGCAAGAGAGGAATGGGTTTTGTTCCTCTGTAATTTAAGGCAGTTATCACCAAAGATGGCAGAGGATCTCCTTTGGACTTCAAAAGGAGTTAACTCTGGACCTGACTGTTTATGAATTTGGGATTAATGTATATAATTTGGGATATTCCACAGTTTGGGTGTAAGCATTAAGCACAGTATAGCAACAGCTCGTACTTCAGTGAGTAATCATTCTGAACTGCAGCATGAAGACCAACCATATAAGCATAGCTTGGAGGCCTCATATTTGTAGCTCCCAAGAATTGGGTCCAGATGAAATGTAGACTCAGAGGTAGTTTACTGGTAGTAACAGTACAGAGGTAGTTACTGGTTTTAATCCTTGTGAATAGGATGCATTTTAAGGGAAGGCACGTGAAAGAAGGACTTCTTTTGTTTCAAACAGCATGTCAGAAAACTGAATTAATTTTACGCTCAAGCTCTAATAATAATGAGGTCCTTCACACTGGTATAATATAGTACATCGGAGATAAACCAGAGGAAGACTTGATGAAACTTTAAATTCACTTTAACTTAAATTTGAATTAGGCTAACATGGTCAAATTAAAGTAAGTATCAGATTAACCTAAGAGTCACAGTAGAGATCAAATATTATCAGAAGATCTCCTCCTGCCATTGAAGAAAGTCACCTCACCTTGCTTCAGTTACATTCAATCTGCCAGAAATCCTCAAGCCCCTAAAATCCGACTCTTTCTCCAGGTTCTCCAAAATTTACCATCACCAACATCAACATGGCAGTAATTTTGACTTGGTTTTATTTGCATTCAGAATTTGAGGCTGCAGGACTCACATACTCTATCTCTCTTCTGCAAACAGAAGAGTGGAAAAAAACCTGCCTTTTTAAAATGACAGCTATGATTTTCTCATAATACGACGATTCCAGAAGATGGAGTTTTAAGAGAAACAATTATTGCGAGAGTTGCCAGCACTGCACTTACTGTGTACTGCACAGACTAGATGTAATCTTTTTATTTGCTATTTCTCGGGCTTTAAAAACATTTTACAGTGTAAACGAAAAAGAAAGCCTCACAAAGATCCAAACTTGTGAGCTGGAGTTTACGGGTTTGAGCATTTCATAACGGGAGTAACATGGAAGTTCCAAAAAGAGAAAGGGCGAGGGAAATGTCACAGTGTATTGCATACCATTGGTTTCTCTGACTTGACTGCTTTCACTTGCAGGCATTCTTCACGCCTTGAGGTAGTGTTGTTGAGGTCCTTCTGCTCCCCAGTCGCACCCTGAGTCTGCTGGCCTGGCGATCGTGTTTGAGAGTGGCTGCCTGGGTCTCTGGGTGGTGGAGGTCTGGGGTGGATGTCTCCTCGCTGCTTCTTGGTGACGTGTGCTTCTGGCCCATGCACCGTCTTGACGTGTTTCCGTAGAGAACTGGGGTCTGTGTAGCGCTTTGTGCAGCCTGGGATCTTGCAAACATACGGTTTCTGCCATGCCAGGAAAAACACTCAAATTAACTTTAATTCCATATGGGAGTCCTGAAGAGCTCCTTGGAGCACAGCTGGCACTATACCCTTTCATGGTGAATTTGTTACCTAATTTACAGTCTCTAGAGTGACTGCACAGAGTCAAATCTATTGATTTCCCCTGGTTTTGGTACTCAATAATGATGCATGGCTTACAGAGGACAGAGTCTCTCATAATATGAACTGGCACAGGCTTTGACTTATCACAGCAGCAAAGCAATGGAAGCTGATGAAGATTGGCCTATCTATCCTGTCCACTGCTCTCAGCAATCTGATACTTCATTTCCACTACAGCCAGTACCTACTCCTCGACATTCAGAGGCAAACAATTACCTTCACAACATGCTGGGACATTTTTTCAGGCAGGAATATCTGAGGAAGAATTTCAGTCCTGGCCCTTTCAGATCACCAGTTCACGTGTCAAAGCACAGCGTTCACTTCCATAAGCACTTTCACACTGTAGCAATATATGTACTAGTAATACTACTGTTACTAGCATAATTGATCACTCATTTTCTTTAAAAACAGCCTCCTTTATCTACAAATATTTCTGGTCCAATAAGCAATATGGAGAAAAGTAAATTTACTGCCTTATAATCTTGCCAAGACTTTCTTTGTCCTTATATAATGAGAAGCTTAGAATGGAAGAGTTGAATCCTTCCTAAACCTTCCTAAACCTGCCTCAGGAAAGAAAGTATCACTCACTTTTATTACTGAAATGTTTCCAAGAAACTACTATTTTAAGTCTTATTTACACTAACCCTCAAGAAAAGGAGTTCCCCATGCACAGTTTCTTAAAGGCATTCTCTCTATGTTTATAAATGGCACTAGAGAGCCTTTGACAAATATAGCTTCTTAATGGCTATCTATGGCCTGAGCCTCCATCCACTCATGTCAGTCACTCACACTGACTTGAGTAAGAGCAAAAATGTCAATTGTAACAATGTGAAGTTAATGCTGAAGTACTGAAGCAGGTTTTCTCCAGATGCTAAAGATGTACACATCAGCTAAGCTCTGTACAATACATCTGCATCAAGATATCTGAGCTGCTTTTAAATCTGCATCTAGCTTACTTACTTAACAATCGAAATGCCACTGTGAGGAACTGCTAAATTGCTTTCCAGTGGCATTCATGGCAGGCCCTATATCAGTATATATTGTCTAAGAATGTTGCTGTTGTTGAAACAGATGTGACTGCCACAGTGGGTTTGCTTGGAAAGAACAAATTCCCTCTACTGCATCCCTACTCTGTGAGGTTTATTCAGAAAGGAAAAAAGAATAGTAATAGTCCTGATAAAAGTGAAGAGATGTAACTCAGAACTTCTAGGGCAACTCAAATTTTCCAGCCCCCAGAGACTTCTTTATGCCTGCCAGCAGCTGCTGGAAGGGACATTACAAGATGCTGCAGAGCCTAGATGGGCAATCTTTGCTCCCACTCTGCTTGAGAAGCGAGAAGTGCAGGAGGCTGTGGTTCCTCTCCTCCTGAGCAAGCTGTAACTCGACAGCCACCAGATGTCAGCATGCAGCAAGGCAAGGTGACACCCTCTGAGGGCTGGACAACCCCACCAGCTCCAGAAAGAAAAATGATTGCAGCATGTCAGCTCAAATCTTCGCCTGGTTAACATGCATGTTTCCACTAGATTCCCCATCAATCATCCCTCCACCCCTCTCATACTTAACAAAATAACCTGTAGCTTCTTTAGATCTGCCTGATGTTAAAATGATTGTGCTGATAATTGTTATCCAGTACTCCCTTCAGGTTGCTGAGGATCTCTATGGCTGTCCTCCACAACAAACTGCTATGATCATATTGTAAGTCTAGGTCTGTTCGACTCACAATTTTATTTATTTATTTATTTATTTACTTATTGGAAGCTATGCTTACTTACCTCATTTGAATGAGTCCTGTTTTGGTGCTTGGCCCTGTCGGATGCATTGGAGAAAGCTTTGTTGCAGCCCTCGTGTTCACACACATATGGTTTCTCTCCAGTGTGAGATCTCAAGTGCGTTTTCAAGTTTTCTAGTCTGGAGTAGGCCTTTGTACAACCTTCAAACTGCAGATAAAGAGTATGTCTGGATTAACTTTAATATTTGGACTTGCAAGAAACAATAAAAGCTGACCTGTTTAAAAACATTCCAAGCCTTCATAACCGTGTGCAATGTAGTTTTGTTTTGACTTGTTAGGTTTTAGTTTTAATTTTACCCGTGCAAAATCATCACAATTCAAGTTACAATGCTTCCAGCACCATATAAATCTTCTCTCACAGGACAGAACAACATTCATGTACTTTGTCTAAGGCAGTCATTGAGTCTCGTGGCCCCACAGTAACACCCAGATGTAGCTTTGTAAGAGAAAGTGCTTTCAAACAGTTTAAGCAAATTGAGTCCTGTTTAATTCTGGTTTAATACTGCCTTTTGGGCCTTTGCTTTTTAAATTTGAGAAAGTTGGCCAAGTTATCCAGCTCTTACCATCTGGGCCATCTGGATAACAAAGCAGACAGGCAGTGTCAACTGTAGCAGTGTCTGATGGACAGGAGGTCAGAGCACACAGCGCCCGTGTTGCTCTGCTCCCTACACGGCCCCAGGTCCCTGTCAAAGTCTGAGCTCAGCCTCCTTTACTCACAGTGCATTTGTGTGGCTTTTCCCCTGTATGTCTCCTCATGTGGACCACCAGCATATACTGGGCTTTGAATGGTTTCTGCTCCCTGGAACAGTCCAGCCATCGGCACACAAACTCTTTCTTCTCACCATGTATGTGGTCATTATTTATATGCTGTTTGGATAGAAGGAAGTTTACAGATTAACAGAAACATAACTTTGCCAGCAGTCTTCCTGTTGATTTGCATTGAAACAGCATTGGTCTTGTGGTACTCAAGTGCCACTCAACACAAACGACATTTACAAAATCAGGCCTAAAAAAATGAGCTCCAACCTCAGAAATCAACACAACTGCTAAACCAAGTTTCGATCAGATCTTCCCAGTCCCCATTCTCCTTACTTTCTTTCAGTACTGGCCTCCTATATACACTGTGGTAGAAGAGACAGAACTCTACATAGTCCAATAGCTAAAAGTTCCATGCACAGAACCATCCATCAAAACAGATTTTGCCACTGCAAAATATGGCCTTGCCCAGAAGCCTTTGGGAGAGAAACCCAGCCTGATCTGTAGTCCCAGACAACTCTTGTTTGTGAGTGTGTCCAGAGACAGGCTAGGGCTGTGCACCTTTTTCAGAAAAGTAGCTTGCTCTGTTCCCTTCATCAAGATTCAGCTTGGCAAATAATTTAATTCTCACTGATTATGTTTCTGAGCAGAAACAAGCTGCTGAACCAGGATCAGCCTCAAGTTATTATTATTTTTCATGGTTGTTTGTTTTTCACAGCTTCAGAAAGCAACAAAATCATCCAATACCTGGACTTGCAAAGGTGCACAAAGGTTGGAGTTTCAGCAGTTCATC
Source organism: Lagopus leucura (assembly GCF_019238085.1). NCBI lineage: Eukaryota > Metazoa > Chordata > Aves > Galliformes > Phasianidae > Lagopus > Lagopus leucura. Next base: position 1,354,314 of record NW_024962334.1, on the reverse strand, counting down.
CTCCTGAACTCCCTTTGATAAACCCTGCCTCAGAGACGTCACCATTCATGTACTTCCTACCACAGCTTTCTGGTTGTGCCACTAGATGGCTGCATTTCACAGCAAATGAGATTATTCCCATTAAGAAAAACTGCTTCCAGAGTTTACACGTGATCACAGCAAAAGATGAAATCAGTATCTGGTGTATAAGTAGCTCACAGAAAAAGCCAGTCCTAGAGAAACTCAGTTGCACACACACACAGAAAAAAAAGAAAAAAAAAGAAAAAGATAATCCCAATCTTCCCTGAAAACAATCAGATAACCAAACATAATCACTTATATTCACAATTATGCAACATCTCCATGGCAAACAGATGTCGGTTGCCTATAAAAATGACTGCTCTTTTCCCTTTCTGAAATTTCATTGCTATTTCTTAAAGTTTCTGGTGGACAAAGTACATGGCCAGAACAAAGATGTGTTGGACAATGCACAGCATGTAATCTGCAGTTTATGTTCCAAGTGCCTATCTACATTATGTAGCCCCCTCGCATTACACACGGCTGTACCAGAAGTATGCAGTGCCCAGCGTTGTGGAACTGAATCAGAACGGTACAGTGAGATTAATGTGCACTTCTCTGTACGAAAAAGGGACAAACCTCAATACACTGAATACACTTCCTATAAATATTACAGACTATAATCTTTGTGGTTGAACCGACACGGCCAAGAGAGAAATTATACACAATTGCATGGATAACGTGTGATTTCCCCTGGATTCCAAATCACCATGGCTGGGTCAGGCAGCCCGCAGCAGAAGCTCTCTACCCACTGTCCTGAGTGGACACACACACTCTCTTCTTCAGAAACACTCCCTGCAGGACAATTTTGTCGCTCCAAATGAGCTTGCTCCTTGCCCTTTGGACTTCTCACACTTATCAGTCTAAGCATCCTCTAAAACTGTCCTTCCTCGTGGGCAAAATGCTCCTTCCCTCACCCCCTCTTCTATCCAGGTTCACCAGAGCTGCTGAAAAAGCTTGCCTAGGATGACCTCTGTCTGTCACTCCGGTGGCTCATCTGTCAGCCATCTTGTGATCACCGTCACATCACTGCACGACTGTGTCACTCCACAGTTGTTGGCCCTGCTCCCTCATCCTGTCACTCCTTTCTGCTTTTGCCACTATCAAACTACTCTTTGCACGGCTCTTGCTCACTGCATTGATGCTCTAGGAAGCCTTTGAAAGCTTGCCTGCAAGTCATCTTGTTCTTGTTTAATTCCTTTGAGGATCCTCATCTTCAGGTAAAGCCTAGAAGAAATGAGCTCGCTACAGCTTCTGCTAATCTGAGTAATTTTTATCTCTCATATGACCTCAGTTGCTTTTTGGTTGCATTTCACATAGGAGCAGTGTTTCAGCAAACCTACAAAAGTGCCCCAAATAGTGTAGTGTATTTGCATTTAAATACAAATAGGCTGGTCCAGAAAGACCTTGTTCCACACTAAATGAGCACAAGAGCACAGCAGAACTCAGAAGTGCTCTGGGATAATGACACCCACTGCCTTTATTACCCTGATTGCACAGGACCAGATTCCAATGCCCTGCACACTCACAGTATGATCTGAGAACTGACCAGCCGACTACAGGCACTTAGCAGCACTACACCGACAAAACAGGTACTAGATTTAAAACACTGGGATTTGCTTAGGTTTGTTATTTGGCAGAAAACAATGTGCCATATCTAAAATACGCTTAATGAAGAGGAAGGCCTCACTGTGCAAACAACAGCAATTAGAAAAGTTCAGAAGTTTGTGAACTCTGGCATTCAGGTTCATTGACTCACATAATTACGCTTGGATTTTGCATGGTGGTTTTGACTCCCCGGTCTCTATTATGAGAGAAAGTGAATAGTTTTCGGCTTGTAAAACAAAGAACAGTCAGGAATAAGAGTATTATGCAAAGCAGAAGCTTTGGTGCAGTACAATGAGGATTTATAGGGTTTCAATTTATAATCTGTTTGTAACCTTATTACACCCATGAAATGTCACATTCCAGGGACTAGATCAGAAGGATATTTTTTTTCCCAGTGAAATTGAATTTTGATGCAGTTTCAGGGTGTGAAAAGGCTTTTCTTTTAATTTGATAGACTCAAACCTGCAAGTTTTACTTATGTTGGTAATCCTTATGACAGTAAATAGGAGCATGAAAGACAATGATATTACTCCCTAGTGTCAGGCTTGCTAACACAAGGCTCTGAAGCACCAGCTCTGTACTATTAAGAATTTGTGACCTGACAAAAAAAAGGCCCTGATAAAAGCTCAAATTCCACTAGCTATCTCCCATTGCACACAGTTCTGAAAAGCTGCTAAACAGGGGTCATTTGCAGAATTCCAGTCACTTTCATGTCATTTCAATGCTCATTACCAAGCCTCAGTCTGTCCTGGCTCATTTTCTTTTCTTTAAAGAATGTTGTTATTAACATTTGGCTCCAACATGAACAGAGGGAGCTGACCTCTGTATCGATTTTGGTTTTAGAATGCCCTGGCTTTGAAGAAGAAAGCTCTTAAATAGATTTCAATTCCAGAGCAAAACCAACAGATTTATTGAAATTAAGGCTGAACTTGGTGTGTCATTTCTACTAGGGAAGCTGGCATCTGGAAGCACAACCTGCAGTGTCTTGGAAGCGTAAATGCTTACATGGTAAGAAATAATACAATTTAAAGAGGGAGCATGTTAAAAATGTGTTCTTATATGGTCAATGCACACCGTGTGCAACTCCATACAGTAGCAGTAGACAAAATGAGGCTGGAGGTGGGATCTATAAATTAATGCTTGATTTCCCTTCTTTGTGTGTTTTTTAGAGGAAAGGGAATGTATAACCATATCCAAGCTGACTCCTTGGTACCCTTTAGTTACTCAGTTCATAAAGAAAGGCCATTTCTGCTGTTACAGAGTCAAGCAGCAGCACAAAAGCCTGCCATTCACATCAGTGGAATGAGTTAGGAACACGAGAAAAGAACGACTGTCACCTGCAACTGCGATTACATCTGTAAAGACAAAGTGTTATTTGAGGGATAAAGCAGAAAGCATTGGGCAAACCTCCTGATTCTGCTTTCTGTTCTGGACACACTACCCCAGCACATGTTAGGAAAAAAACTGGAAAGAACCACACTGCCTTGGTAAAGTGTGGTTAAGGAAGCATGATGTCCGTACTGCTAAAAATTGCTTTCATTTCTATTATATAATTACAATTTTAGGCTTTTCTTAGCCTCTCACATTTATTCTCCTGGAACTATAAATTAAACAGGGGTGCTAAATGTCTCCTCACTAAACTTCACTACACACTTCAAACAGAAGGGGTGTTTAAAGCACCTTCTGGCACAAATCTTGCCCTGACCTGTGCTGCTGCAGAATAACCCCTAGACCAGCAGGGCTGGCAGCATAGGAAATGAAAACAGAGACATGGAGAGGCATTGCAGCACAACAGCTGCTAAGCACAGCTTATCCAGCAGTTGCTCGAGGGAGCTGCACAGCAGAAACATGCAAAGATTGTGGCCAGCAATAACTCGACAGCTCTGAGGCTGGCCTGGAAAGGGATCAGTCGTCCCTGACCTGCAAGTCCCACAGGTAACACTCTTGTTTACATGTTTTGCATAAGGGATGTAGATTTGTCCCTAAGCTGATGTACGGTTAGAAACAGGAGGGGACCTCCTGGTCACCGAGTTCATTCCTCACTACAGCAAGCCCCATTACACATAATCCCATTCACAAACAAGCTTCATCTTCTAAGTGCACTTGTATTCTGCTCTGTCCCCAGTGGGAAGCTGCTCTAGGAACTTGCTCTTTTGTTGGTTAGCAACTCATTTCTAGTTTCAATTTATTCACAGCCAATTTATACTCATTTGTTCTTGTGCCAACACTATCCTTCAGCTTAAACAGCTCTGTTTCCTTGCATGGTTTTTGTATCCCTCCCTCATCCCAACTAATTTATGGATAACTCTCCTCTCTGCCTGCATTTGCTGGATTAAATAAGCTGGTTCCCTCTGGTCCTCTCTAGGATGACCAAGTCCTTGCTCCTTCTCTCCTTCCCTGCTTTGCCTTGAGGTGTGGAAGTCCCTGCCTGTCATTTTGCCCCCAAGTTCCTCATTGTTGCTTTCAGGACTGTGCTAGCCCATTCCAGCTCAGAGGTCCTCCTGGCTCTCTTCCCATCTGTCCTATGTAAGAGTTCACCTTCATACTTAGCTATCCTTGCCCAGGTCTAAGTACAGCTCTCTTTGTGTAGACACTTGAGACCACTTCTGAAGCAACTGAGTGCCCTGTGGCTTGTTAATTTCTCTCTTCTAAGAACAAACCTTGGGAAATAATATCTTCTACTACAGTTGCAGTAGAGATGGGGGCTTAAGATTCGGAAAAAGTAAGACCTAAATCACATGCACTGAAGTATTTCGGTTTCTGATTCCCACCTAAAGTAGTCATCCCTTCCCGAGTAGAATGCAGATTTTTGAGGTTCTTGACCCACACAGCTTCCTTAGATAGATGAGTGGATGTAAAAAGAGCATCATCATTCAGAAAAGTGACAGGGCAGCACTTCAGGAAATACCCCGCTTGCCTGCTCCCCAGGGATGTGATGCTGGGCTAGTCACTGCTCCTTGCTACCATTTTAGGCAATAAGACAACGAGGAGATGACATCAGTCACACACCCCTACCGCCTCATTAACATCTCGATAAACTCCATGATCCATGGAGAGACGGACAGACAAAAAGCTTTGTAAAGAAGTCAGCATATAAAGGAGGTCCTGGTGAGGTGGGAAATACCTTCCCACAATAGAAATCCTATTGTAAGGAGGCTGAAAAGTATCTCAGTAGACCGAGATCCCCAGCAGAGTCCGCAAATGCATTCCCATTGCTGCAATCAAGTTTCTCTCAAACTTTTGTGATTCCCTGTCAGCACGATGCCTGCATTTTAATCTCCTGGAAAATAGTCCTTTCCCTACTAAGGATCATTTGTAGGCACAACCAGATTAAGCAACCCCAAGAGACTAATGTCCGCTTCCTACTGCACGAGTCAGGAGTATGCTTTTGACTTTACGTCCTTAGGGTGACATAAGTATTTCAGTCATTTTCAGTTCCTAAGACAGAAGAAGCACTTAAGCAGCCATAAACCCTTATGGTGGCATAAATGCTTAAGCTGCTTTCAGTTCCTCAAGCCAAGCCAAAGCTATAGCTATACATGAAAACTCTGCACTTCTGCATAGGCACATGCCTGTGGAGAAGCTCAGATAGCTATCTCTACTTCAGCTTCCTGTCCTTTGTTCCATTTATTGTTATTCCATAATAGTTTTTGCACCTGTCTTCCGTAATTTAGAGAAGATTTAAGAAATAGTGTTGTGAGAGATCTCTACTAATGCTGATTAGCAACATGACAATTCATGCCATCCACTGATCTGGCCCAAAGTAGGTCAGTGCCTCAGCAGTCTCAACACCTTTGCTGAACCAGAATACCCACAGTTAAAATTGGCTGAATCTTAAAACCATGGCAATTTCCTGAGTGTATAATGAATGCACTAAATACTGAGTCTGCACACTGCACTCCTCACCCTGCAGTATTTGATCCTGTCATTCAACCTCAATGCTTAATTTTCAGTTTTCCACTCTGAATAAATAAAGCCTCCCATTCCTCCTCAGATTTGGTCAAGATCATAAACCTAAATGTGCAGTAATGGCACACCACGTCAGTAATCATGTATTTAGAGGTTACATGTATGAGAGGAGTGTGATGTTTTTAACAGTATAACTAAATATGTACCACAGGTGTTTGTAACTCCAGCGTGACTGGGAAAGTTTTAGTCATCCCAATCAGAAAAATAATCAAATCACCAAATAAAAGCAGAAAATTGCACGGTATGTGGAAAACAGGAAATATAACTTATATTCTTTTACAAACTTAATACATGAACTCTATGTATGTGACTGTTAATATTTCATTGTATGGAAAAATTACATGTTAGCCAGCATTCCAGCCGAATTTACACTTGAAGTTCATTTATTGCTGTGCTGGTCTGGATTCCCATCTCCATCACTTGAGAACTGGCAATAGCAGTCAATGAAGAAAGAGGGGGATCAAAATCAGAAGCCTAGCTGAAAAACAATCATGACTTATAACTTAAGACAGCTTGCAGAAGAAAATATGAAGGGATGACAGGTACTAGAAGAGGGCAGCATGGAAAACAATGAATGGAAGATGGAAAAAAGAAAGAAGGAAAGTGAGGAAAAGAGGTAAGAGAGAACACGGTTCCCATCTTGCACATCTGCACTTGAACATGGCTGCCTATGCTGTAAAAGTCTTCGGAACAGTTGATGAGGAATCTTGATTCTTGAATCGAGAAACTTTTCCTCCCCTTTTTTCATCCAAAGCAGTGCTTCCACACACATGTGGAGTGCAATGCTAAGTTGCTTCATTTCCTGAGTAGGGAAACTGTCTTTCCAATGTATGTATTCGGCCTCAAGGACGGATACTGGTGCTGAGTGCTTGTGCTGGCATGAAGCATAACATATTCCCCCATAACAAATCCCACACGTCCGTTATCCCTCTAAAACTCACAGTTCCTCTCCTTTCATAGGGAATATACATGGTGTTCTGGTTGCACGGAAACACTGAATTGTTCTGCCCCATAAGAGCTTACCACCTTTCCTCAGCACTACCGTCTCAGTATCTCATAACCTGCTTATTCACCTGCCTCAGTCCGAACAGCCTGCTCTAATGCAGCTTTTTTTGTCTGCGATGTATGAGAAAGCAGTCCATGGGAAGGATGAACCAACGGGATCCATGCCTCTTTCAGAGATGCAGCAACCAGTTGGGTCAGTATCTGCCTTTGACTGGCATCTCTGCCACTGGAAGAAGACTGGGTTTACAGCCGTATTTAAAGATGTACTGAAGATCTGGGGTCAGGGCAAGACACAAAAACAGACTCTTCTTGTCTCATGAAGCACACAACTTTGGAAGCCAGAAGCCAGGAATGCCCAAAGAAAGAGAAAATTCAAGCTAGTAATAATTAAGAAATAATAGCATTTAGTGGAATTTACTGCAAGTGCAGGAGGCATCTGATTCCAAATGCTATTTGATTTTATGGGCATGGAGAAGTCTTAATCTCTAAATGTGACACTGTATTAGATAGGAGTACGCTAATTTAAAAGACAAAATCCAGCAGGATTATTTTCTACTCACCATCCTGTTTCAGCTGAAAACATAGGTCTGATTATTTTTCCTCATTTCGTCTCTTTGCACTAACAACAGCAATAAAAGTTCTCAATCTGTAAGTTAATTAAAAAATATATATATATATTTTCATTCTCTGTCCCTGTTTGTTCTCCTGCAATAAATTCTATAGTTGTCTCTGTTGCCTATCAATAGGTTAAACATATCCAACTTGTGTGTTTAAATGCTAAAGACAGAGAAGTCCCCAAGGATACGTCAATCGTTGGCTCTTGTACAAAGAAAATACTGTATTTTGCTCAGAAGAGCTTTCTGTGGCAATTTAAACACAGTGAGACAGACACAATATCCTGGAGAGAGGAAAACCTGCCTTATTACATTCCTGACCCAAGAGAAAGGATTTGCCCTTACGACATAAAGAGAATCAGCAGGGAGGGAAAAAAAAGAAAAGTTATCTAATCCTAAAAATAATGGCAGCAGTTCATAATACAGCATGACCTCCTTCTAATCTCTGATTTAGCAGTTATACAGTATGGATATGATATAATACCAGTAGAGCAAACACAGCTTGCTGGTCAGGCTGAGAACCAATTCCCTCAGACTGCAATCTACGTTTCCAGGTTTTAGACAGCTTTTTGGTAGGCTTCAGGGTATTTTGTGGAGGGAACAGAACTTATGGGATATTGTGAGGATTCCTTCTCAATAACATTACATCTTGTTCTTGTTTCTTTTAATATAGATATATTCACATATACAGTACAGTTAAGTCTGTTAGCAGCAACATGCAGCTCCATCAAAGGCAATGTTTTACAGCTCTCCCTTTATTTCCTGTGTAAGAGCATGTAGCTGTAAAGAAATGGGCAGAAACTACATTTTTATTTCCTAAAAGTGAAAATTTAATAAATGAGATTCTGCCAGAATGAAAAGACAAATGTTGTGGCCATTAATCATTTCACTTTTACAGCAGCAGAATGATGCCTTGATGACTCTCAGCTTTGCTTCTTTTCTGATGTTGCCTTCCATAACTGTCAAAAAATCAAGTGTCATCTCTTTCTTGAAAGTTGCATCCTTGTATTTGTAGCTGGGAGATTAATAGGTGAAAGTGCCATATAACAGGAAGCTTTCTTAATTCTTTTTTCCAAATGTATGGAAGTAATTTTACAAAATGTGCTGCTGAGACAACTGGGCCTTCTAAGTTCCTCCAGCATCAATGCTCTGTCCTACATCCGCATTAGTTTATGAAACAAGGTATTACAGCTACCGTATTTTGATGTAATAGAAACAAACAAACAAACAATAAAACCTCCTCGTCCTGGTCCTCATTCTTTGACTTTCCCAAGGACATAGCTAATTGCATATGTGCTGGGGAGCTGCAGCAAAGAAGTGAATGAACTGAAAGTGAAAACCATGAAGCAGAAACTCAAGACAGCTGTTGTCAAGAAGGGATGCTATGGATATGTCCCTGTGCTCCGAAGGTATGCCCTGCTCTCCCACAGTCTGCTGGTGATGGGGAGAAAGACATTAGGATGACCAAGTTCTTGGGGTATCCACTGTGTAGATACTGGTAAACTCCTTCACCTTACACTAGCTTCAGTATCACTCTTGGTTCTTTTTGTACGCATCTGGCTGCATGATCGCAGGTCTGCCTGAGCACTCATGGATAAGCTGCAACACATGAGCAAAAAAAAAGCCTTTTGCTGCAGGGTCATCCCTTTTTTATAAGGCAGTCTGGAAGGAAGAACCCCATTATAAGTTTTACCTTCATCAGGAGTTCACATGTGCAGCAATCACTTGAAGAAAAATGACTTTAACTACTCATGTTTGGCCCGCTTTACTTAATATTTGTTATGCTCTTCACGTTTAGGTCCTCAAATTACACCCACATTTTAGCGTCACCCGTCTTTTGTGTAAATTAGATTTATTTGGCACCTGCAATACAAACCATAAGATTTACAGTTCACTAAGAGAAAAGAAGAGGACGAAAGCATGCACCAGTGAAGGAGCATTCAAACGAGGCTCACTAGGACAGGGCTAGAAGAAAGGCCACTTGCTAAAGGATTTAAGACCACGTGAAGAATCTGTAGTTGGCCTTCACAGTGTGATACTGACTGAAGATCATCTGCTCCCAAATCCTACCCCTAGCCCTGCAATGATGACCCTGCCAGCTTTCCTTTGTTCCTTTCTCCATCCTCTCTCTTCATCACACATGCACACAAGCTCTCCCCATAGGCGCTGTGATCTGGCTATAGATCCAAATGATGTGGAGTGAGAGGCAAGAACGATTCCTGCCTTCAGGAAAGCTCTATGGCATGACAGGAGGGAGGCATGATGCCTCCTCCTGCTGCAAACCTATAAAAGAGGAGTGCTCACTACATGGAGCTTCATTCTCCTCTCTCAGTCCAGTCAAAACAGTAGGGTACAAACAAGGACAGGTATTTTTCTACAGCTGGACAGGGAACAGGGTACAGAATGGCCTGAAACGCAATATCTGCCCTTCACGATGTCTGACAGTCACCTAGGAATGCTGAATAGAAAATAAGTCTGATACCTTCTAGGAGCGACTGAACATGGAAGGACAGAAAACTACCTGAGGCTCAAATTCAAAATTTTCTGGCTCATGATCTTCCATTTAGGGGTAAAAATTGATTTTGCGTGCAACTGCTACAGAATTTCCACAAAACTCAAGTTAAATCCATTGAAACTCCCTCACAGGCCTCACGGGTGATGTCCAACATGAGCCAGGGCTGACTATCTGCTTTGCAATTCTGAACCCACACACAGCTTTGCACAGTCTTTAACAGAAACATATCAGAAAAACAGGCCTTAAAATTAATTAAGTGAATAAATAAATACTCGAGCACTTTGCACTGCTACAGGTGTTAGTGCAACTTAAGCTTAAAAGCAAATATATATATATGTGTGTGTGTGTGTGTGTTTCTCGCTTAGGAAGATTTTCCTAAGTGAATTCCTGCTAGCACCTCCTGAGATAGAAGTCATGAAAAAGAGATGTTACATCAAGGTATTTCCTTGCATTTGCAAACAGTATGAGGTATGAAAATGTCACCTCGCTTTTGCAAAAGGTACATCAGCACACACAAGGTAGAAGTACTGAATCCTCTGGAACATTTCCCACATTGCTGCATAAGGCATAAATCTACAGTCTTCCTTTCTGCCACAGTAAGCCATCCAACTTCAACAGAAATCAGATCTGCTGTATATATTAAACCTGAAATTAACAATGCTCCAATTTGTTTGGCTTTGATAAATTCCAGCCATCGCTCCTAGGTGAGATGTGCAGATCTTGATCCTGTGAGGTGCTCTGCTCACGTGAGCTCTTATGGCAGTGCAGTTTGTTAAATTCCACTGGGTCCAACACACAGCTCTGCAGGAGCAGGGCTTTAGCAGCTATTATACTTAAGATATTGAGCAGTGGGTTCTAACCATGCTCAAAGTAATAACATTTCCCTTTAAAACAAAGCACGTTCACCAGAATAAGAGAATAAAATGGGAAGAGATTTCTAACCGTTACACAGACCAGCCCAGCGAAGCCAACAAATAAATGCCTAAAGCAGAAAGAATGTAAGTAAAAACATACCAGCAAAATATCCCAACAACAGTAGTGCACAAAGCGAATATATAAAGCCAGAACTGTTTTATAGAAATTATATGGTTTACTGACAAAAATCTGTTAAAATTTATAATGCTTTTCAGTGCCCAGTTTTGGAAATAGATTGCAAGCAGGTTAGTACCAACAGGCTCTTTGAGTTAAAATATAAACATACACTGCAGCAGCTTAATACCCTTTTGTATTACCATGGACAAACCATGGATTAATCCCATGAGCCAATCTATTAATCTGTAAAAGACTGCAGCAAGACAGAACAAGGAAAAGATAGAAAGTACAATTTTAATAAGATTTTGAAGACTTCCAAACTGCTGAACTGGTACAGAAGAACTGGCAAACTATTCAATCCCTTTAAAGAAAGAAAAAAAGAGAAAGAAAAAAGACACTGCCTTCTTTTACTGAAAGCCATGTGCTTCTAATGGGGTGGAATAGCAAGTTAGCAAGGTAAACGTCAGACAATTAAATAAAGAAGTATCAAACAAATGGGCAGGAATACTGTACAGACTACGTAGCCAAGACCTGCTTAACAGTATGAACTTCCTTTAGATCAAGTTTGGATCAGGTTTTGTATTACCGTGCATTTTTTTCTGCTCTTGGTACTTGATTAATGATTGCAGCACAGCTAACACTGGCCCACTTGAAATGAAAGATACTCCTCAGTAGGACTTACCTGTGCTCATCTATCAGTCTTTTAAACTTTTTTTTTAAGAGTCCTGTGCTTACTACACGATCACATTCAAGTTACCCATACAATTATCAATGCAGAAAAACATTCCTGAATTGCAGGATTTCTTCAACAAATGCACTTAGTGTCTCCTTACACGTAATATATGAAAATATAGGAGACAATGCCTTATCCATGTTTTGCAATGAATTGCACAAGAAACCCTGAGAAAGCTGGGAATACAGTGATGTAAAAACACACAACACTTCTCACGGAAACTAGAAAGAAGAATGATGGCAGTGATAAGCATCATCAAAACCTTCACGAGGTTTCATCACAGAAGAGATGCTGGCAGAATTAATACATCAGCGGGTGACAGAAGCAATGACAACTGCAGAAGACAGTTTGGGCCCTCCATTTCTGACATCTCTAAGGAACATTTCTAGCAAGCTTTATCATGTGCAACAGGTTTACTGCTTCTCTGAGACAGCTTTAGGCTTTTTCCACTGGACGTTCACTTCAAATTTATCTTTCACATCTCTGCTGGGTTTGGCCATCCTAGGTTAGCAAAGGTTAGTTATTATTGACGCTCCTGGGAACAGCAGCAGGAATAGCTTCTTCCATCTCTTGTGTCCTGGGATAACATTTTCTGTTCTCTTGTTATGTACCACAGACAATTGTGCCACAGCCAGACAACAGACGTATTTTGGGACAAATGGAATGAAAACCGTGAAAGACCCTCAAGTAGAACATGGAGCTTTCACCTAGTACACTTAAAAAAGTGCCAAAGCTGTCCTTCTGCCTTGCATTCCACACACTAACTTCAATTGACTTGCAGAGAACTGACAATTTGCTTCTGCTAACTAAAAATCAATCCTAAATAATCTGGTTCATTTCAGAAATGCGGCTCTTCTATAAATCACTGTGAATCCATTTTGAATGGGACTGACACGTGCTACAACTGGACCCAGGACCCTGCAGGAGACAACCAAAGGGCAGCCCCAAAAACAAGCCTGCATCTTTGCCCCATCCCCTTGTCAGAGGTGCAGCCTGGCGCCTTCAGAGTGTTGATATAAAACGCACTTCTTTGTTCACGTTGGTTTTTTTTTTTTTTTAACTAACAATAAGTGTCAGAATCCCCTTGGCAATTAATTTCCTGGCTGGTAATCCCCTGGCTCTGATCCACACAGAGAAAGTGGCTGAACTGCAGGGAGGTGTGCAAGGCACATGCTCCGGCTTCGCAAAACAAAGTGGTCTCTTAATTTAAGTGACAGTGAAACTCTGCGTTTACTCTGCACTGTGAAGGAAGCAGAGCTCACTGTTAAACACTCTCTTTTAACATGAGCATAATGTGGCAAACAGTCAAATACTGCAGGTAGGATGTTCTGGGTTATCTGTAACATACCATGTTAGAAATATTTTAGACACAAGGAAGGTATGCAAAAGCTACCTAATATATAGTGAGCACTGGTGACAGTTTGAAGGATAAAGCCTTATTCTATGAACATTAAGAAAAACTACACTAAAAAAAATTACCATGTGCCCACAATGTTTTAAGCTGCTATCTTCTCAGCACTTGTATAGAGATACAAAACTCTTCTAATAATTATGCTTAGTGCTGGTAGACACTGCCAGCAATCTGCAGGCCAGAGCTACAGGAATCCCCTGCCTCGCAGCCAGGCAAGCTGGATTTGATCAGTTTTGACACATTTATTTTTAAGGTCTTTTGAGACAAAGTAACGGAGAAGCTGTGTGGCCATAATTCTTACAAACAGCCAAACTCTGTAAAAAGTCTTGACTAAGTTCCCATTAGTGTCAGACAAAGTCTCTCACTGGGGGGCAGAAGGTTGGTACCACGCTCACATGTGCTGGGAAGAGAAGGGTGAGATATTATCTTTTTAATTAATTCAGCCTAAAGTGATGCAGTCTTAAACAAAGCACTCTGATCCTGGATTCCTCAAATTAAGAAGCATCAGAGCTCAATAACTACAGGAAACCCATCTGACTTTCACACTCCGGAATATTTATGTTAGAAAAGCAAGAAAGAAAGCAAGAAAGAAAGCGTTCAGCCTTCCTGGATGCATACCCCTTCCACATCATCCTGACAAGGATCGTGGATAAAATCAGTGCCAAGAGAATAACAGAAGCAAAAAATGGGCAGTGAGCAATTTGAGCACAGATATTTATGGAGAAAATCCTGCTCTCATTGAAAATCCTCAGAAAAAGGATGCGAATTCAAGATGCGTTGCTGAGGAAAGGTTCTAACTAGAAGCCAAGGATGGGCTTAGCTATGCTGTGCTTCTCTCAGAAAATTTAGTGAGCTCCTACCTGCCGCTGTGCTGTTGCTGTTCTTTCTTTTAGTGCTTTCTTGACACATGTAGGAGAGGATAAAAGCCTAATGGGTGCGGGTGTCAGCACAATATAAATTACTGCAAGGAAAACCTTGATGCATGGCTCGGGATCTGAAAGAGGAATGTCCACCATTGTTTGTGATTATGGATCACATCACAATCTAATAGCAATTTTTATTTAATCAATAATTTCCATGCTGAACAGACAGCCCTGTTACAGAGAATCGACAAGCAGCTACTGATAGCGACAAGGCTTGTTATTAATCTTTACTCTGCCAACATATCAACCAAAGTACTGTAAAAAAAACACCACCAAGATGGATTTAGAAGTAGGTCTTTCTTCTTCTTTTTTTTCTTCCTTCTTTTCTTCCTTTTTTTCCCCTTTTTGTTCTTTCTCTCCTTCTTTCCTCTTCTCTTTCTTCCTTTCCCTTTCTTTTCTTTTTAGCTACACAGCTCCATTCCACTTCCCCCTTTCCAGGTATGTAACATTTCATACACTTTATATTCTAAGTTTATTTGAAAAACCCACGGCTTGAATTACACAAAAAGGCAATTCATATTAAGCAATTTCACAAATCAGTGGGACCTAGCCCAGTGCTCAGTGTTAGCCATTATAGGCTAATAAATCATACTTTCTCTTTGAGATGTCAATCGCCAAGTGCTTTGTAAAAATGTTGGCATCTGTAATTCAGCGAAGCCTTTTCATCTTGAAATAAGATGCTCCAGACTGATAACAAGAATAATCCTCTCTTGATCAAAAAAAAAAATCTGCATTTTACCAATTAAAGCTGCTGCCAGAAGCCAAATGGAGCAGCACTGAGACTCCACTGTAGTTTATCTCTGCTAAACACAAGGAGGGATACAGTTAGAGCTTTGTTTCATTTTCAGCTTGACTACTTTCTCTCACAGAGAACTGTGGCATCTCAGCCCTGTGATACACATAAGAACGGATATGCAGACCTCATACCTACAGCGCAAACCACCAGAGGACCCACTCCTGACAAAACCACCACCCATTTACTTCACAGATTAGCTACCCAATGCCTTGAAAAATTCACACACACAAGTGTGACCACTGAAAAACACTGAATCTATTTAACCCGGATATAAGGCTTGTGAGGTCTTCTTTTTCTTTTTTTTTTTTCTGTTACGAGTTGACATGAACAAAACACAATGCAAAGATCATTCCACACTGTAAAACCCTCAGAATTAAATGCAGAAGTGACACTTGAGCCCTTATGCAGCTCACCCAATCCTGCCTTCATTTGAACATGCCAGTCTGCCACTTCTGTCTGCCAGGAAGCCCTTCCATGTAAAGCAGCTGGGCTGAGCTCACAGATTTCGGATCCTGCAGGCATCAGATTTCTATGGACAAACCTTTTGGGTACAGTGCAGGCGTTTGAGGGAGAACATGGCACTCATGACAAAGATAGGAAGATAGCATGCCCTGTGGATGCCCTACTCTTTTTGAGAAGACAAAAGCAATGTAGAAACACATCACGAAGAACAGAGGGCCTCAGAAAGTTCAAGTTCAGCGTTCCACTTGTTCAGCATTGTAAGACAGGCTACATAATTGCAAACCACTCAGTGAGCAGCAGCAAGAAAGGAAAAACCCACAAAGAAATGGCAACTCCGCCCAGGGGAACATGCTTTTCCTGGCCCTTGGAACAAGACTGAACGCTCTCTGGAATCAATGCATAAGCCCAACCTTCCTTACTGCTTTGAGGCAGCTGAAGCAGCAGGCATGGATTTCTATTGCCTCTCTTCTATGCAATATCCCAACAAGAGTCAGAAGCTGAAGAGTCAACTCACTTTGCAGCTTTACTTGTGCCTATACCTTCACTCAGGCAACATGGTCTCCCCTGGAAATTGGCTACTGGCTTTTAACCCTACAGTTCCCAAAAAACTGCAAATCATCCATGAAGCATCACTAGCCTGGAGAAGCTCACTAGTTCCACTGCCAGGGAAAATAAAGCTAAGTAAATAATACAGTCCACAAACCATCTGAAAAGATTTTCTGACAAAAATTACATAGGGATACCCAAGACCTGCTTACTTTTATGCATGGCCCTTCTCATTCGAGTATCTACTTGTTCTGATTTCAATCTGAACTGCTAGAGTATCTTCTCTGGTCACAGGAGGAGCACTGATCGGTCTTTACTACACAGCAAAAAGGAAGCACCATTTAAATTTGCATGCAGAGTACAGCAATTCCTTTCAGGGACACCAATTCAGAGACAATGACTTTGGCAACTCACATGAGCAGCAGCCATAGCAGCAGCAGGCTAACCACAAGTTTTACTAATGCTGTAAAAGAAACACTAATTACAGAGGAATTAAAATAAAAAATGATTATATTTCTCTCTCTAAATCCCCTCTTAATACTTCACAGATTAGGGTGGATTTATTTTTTCGTAAACCTTTCTGTATCAAAAAAAAAAAAAAAAAAAAAATCCCCACTTTATTTTTTTTCATCTCCTCTGTGATTCATCGAAAGCCAGACAGACTCTAGGAAGGGGAACTGCTGATGCAGGAGTGCTTAAGAGGACCTGAGCCAAAGCACAGCTGGCCTTCGGGTCAAGCCCAGAGTGAATGAGATCTCTTCAGAAGGCAGCAGCGCTGGCTTTTAACACTGCTGGAAGGCAGAGGGCATTCTGGTGGCTGGTGTGGAGCAGGGATGTGCCGGCCCCAGGGGCTGCTGATGCTCCATGGAACACAGAGAGAACAGCGTGAGGTCGGTCTGTGGTTACTTAACCTTAAAACCCCTTTGATAGATGGTTAAAGACACGCTACAAGGGAACAAGAATGTGTTAGTTACCCATGTGGAAACCAAGAGAGAATGTGTATGCACTTAGGGGCAGAGATCAGCTTACTAGTGTTTGAATGGCAGGTAACAAACTGCTGGCCCAAAATGATGCTACCATTATGGTGTATTTTAAAGCTACAGGTTCAGCTGCCTCTATCCCAGCACCTTTGGCATCTTAATTACAACTTGGCCTTAAACGGCCAGCAAGGGAATTTTGAAATCTAACTCTAAACATTCACTCCAAACTTGCGGACAGGAGTCTCACAATTATATGCTTCTCTTCTACATTCTCTCCTCCTCCTTCCTCCTTCACAGCTACAAAGATCAAATGCACTGAAGGGATACACGAGCTGAAGAAAAACTTTGAACAGCACTTGCTTGCCTCCAAAGTAGCTGCCCTCCTTTTCCACACTGCCCCAGCCTTCAGTCCAAGCCCTGGGCTTGTGTTACTTGAAGAATGACTCCTTTTGTGCACAGCACTGTTTCTCCAAATTTGGGGTATGGTCCAGACCCCACAAAATGAAAAATAAAAAAAGATGACTACCAAATAAACTTTACTGTTGTACATAAAAGATTTCTTTTTTTTTTTTCAGGAAAAAAAAAATTACTATAATGTATTTAATGTTCCTATCTATTCCTTACTCTTTTCAATTTAAAGGAGACATTTCTGAACCTTTCAGGGCAGTTGCTGCCATAATCGGTCGCAATGAGACTCTGAAGGGGCTGAAGAATCTCTGCTACTGCACCAGAACCAAAACAACAGTGGAAATGCAACAAAACCATTCTCTGCAGAATAAAATCAATAATAAATCCCTGCAGATCTTCACAGACACATGCCAGCTGGGGTGCTTAACTACACCCCCTTGAGATGGCAAAAGGCCTTGTTTCATAGGGCTGGCACCTCACCTGTGCCACCGAGTTGCAAGCTCATCTTCAGCTCAGGGAGCTGGAGCAAAGCATGATTCCTGCCTTCATTTATGGCTCTGCCACTGCAAACCAGGTGAACTGCTCTCATCAAAAGTAGTAGCTTTTTCTTGTATTGCAGTTGGATCCCTTTTAATGCAGAAAAGTGAGGCTCTTACAGAGCTCTCCTGCCACTTCTTCTGTGAGAGAGAGCTGAGGAAGAAGCCATAGATCTGAAAGGGAGAACTGGGAGGGGGGCTTTCAAAAGTCTACTGACCGCAGATGCTCCTGTTTCTGGGTGTCCAAAGGCTTTTGGTCCATCAGAGAGCAGAGTGCTCCTCAACTCCTGACCAGATTTGTTCTTCAGTTTTGTAATGCCATTGACCAAGGCACCCCAAATCACTACAGGTGCTGCAGAATCTGAATTCAGGTAGCCTGTGGGCACAGCCTATGTTTTACAGAGGCCTCCAAGGATCGCTGCCCAACTTCTGTTTGCCAAGGCTGAACCCACTCTACAGAAATGGAGGGCAAAAACCTTCAGAAACTCAGCTTGGGAGACCTGGAGGAGCATTGCGGTGACTGCTCCAGGGTTCGCCAGCCGTGTGCTTCAATCATCAGGGCTTGAAAACAGTCAAAAAGACTTCAGCAAATGGGATTGTGATCGTAAGCCATCGCTGTCAGTTTAGGGCTTTTTGATCTAATCTAATCAAATGTAACAACAATGAGAGAATTTTATTGTTGCACAATTAAGGAGAAAATGTTAACAACAAAAAAAAACAGCTCTACAGTTCTTCAAGCATGCTTTTGAATTAAAAAAAATAATTATCAACTCTACACAGCAAGGGGGATGAGAAATAGGCAGCACTGCGTTTTTCTGATTGCCATTGTATTAATATTTAACAATAACTTCAGTCATTTCCTTGAAGGATAATTTTCTTAAACAAACTTTTATCTTTAGAGTCTAACCCTCCTGCAATATTTTATTCTTAACCTGATTTCTGGGGGAAAAAAAAAGACAAACTGCAACAAAAAGCAGATTTATAAAAATATACAATATCTTATTAGCTTCTGGGTGCTCAAGTGCATTTATCGCATATTTAAAACAAACTTGAGCTCAGCTAAGCCCAATTATAATATCTTGCTGGGCAGAGAAATTAATTAAACAGCTGAATGATAAAGGCCCCAGCAGCAAACTGAGGCTTTAAAATAAATAAGATTTTTTTTTTTTTTTTTTTTTCAAATATGAAGGGAAAGAAAGGAATCTTCAGCACACATGCTCAAACGGTAATGCGAGCAATCTTTTCAGGAGCACAAGGCGCTGTAAATAAGACTACCTGGCAGGAGTCCACAGAAGCAGCTCTAATGCTGCTCTCCGACTTTGTGATTTGCTAATGTGAAACACACGCACCCCTTTTGCACCAAGTTCAAATAACCCTGGGATCCCAGCTGTGAAGCTCAGCGACTGAACCAGAACAAGGGCAGAAGTTGTCAAGATTTAAGAGCTTTCAGCAAAACCCTTCAATTGCAGCCAGTACCCTATTCCATAGAAGGATATCAATTATAGATAGTGACTTGCTTTAGCAGGGCAGTCAGTACTGTCAGACACTAGATAGACAACCATGAAGAATCATGAATCTTTCTATTAACTGTAAGAGAGGCGGAAAAAAAAAAAGGATGGATAGGTGCTATAAATAAGGCAGAGAATGTGAACGGTTTAACACCTTGCCTTTTGGTGTATGTATCATGAAAATTTAACCATGCTGAATCCTAAGTGGCACATATCACTTGAAAACAAGAGCTGCTGCATCGAAATCATTACAGCGTCAAAGCCTTCTGGGTGGGTCAGTAACGATTCTCTTATGTAGCTTTTTAGTTATTTATTCATAGAAGCGCAGGTTCTGTTCATAAATTCAGTCAGAAAACATTGTCTCATGGGACTTAAATGTACTCTTGGTAGCACCCACATTTTACACTAGTAACAGCAGGACGTCACTACAGAAAGTAAAGCAGAAAAACACTGCTGTATACTGATACCATTCTGCCTACGACCACAATTTCTGTTATAAACACATCCAGTCACAGATATGTTTGTACTTACTGTTTCACATATGCTATATTACACACCACTATCTATCCCAGACATTGCTAGGATCTGATTTACCTATTCTTGATTTCAGATTAAATCATAGCCCATCATTTCCAAAAGGGTAATAATGTTATTCTCACATGACAGAAAGACTGGAACACACACGAGCAACCCCATCTTTACCTCTTTCCAAATGGAAGTGCACGTGCTTGTGGATACACCCTGTACATTATGGGAGCAATGATACCTACAATGTGAGCTGCATTTTCTACAACATGCATTGCATACTGTAGAAAAGCTCTTCTGAGTTCCACTCCAGAAGCATTCTAGTCAGAGGGGAACTTATGCTCATGTACACAGTTCTTCAACAAATAAAACATTAGCCTTCTATATTTTTCATAAACACTCCAGTTCTTCTAAAATTTCAATGCTTTGGGATGCAAAGCTTGGGTTACAAGCCTGTTCTGTGCCAGTGGAGGTTTTGAGTCTGATTCCTTGCTAACACACGTGGCTACAAACTGTAGCTTTATTCCCACTTCCAAAAGGGAGAGGGAGAATATTTATAGTAAGACTTACAGTTAGCCCATGCAGATTCTGAAAATTCAGCCTTATCAGGATGTACAGGAATGCGTTACGGCTCTTTTTCTGGAGCTCTGTATTTTACAGATTTTCCTTTTGCCAGCCAGATTGCCAAAGCTCAGGAAACTGGCTTTGGAATGGAGAGCTACAGCTGAGCTGTACAGGTGAAAGGACGTTCTGTATGCTTCCAAGTCAAATGTACAAATTTTGAAACGGTGACAGGAAAGGGTTTCCTTGCAATCCTCTGAAAACGTC
Organism: Lagopus leucura; assembly: GCF_019238085.1. Classification (NCBI taxonomy): domain Eukaryota; kingdom Metazoa; phylum Chordata; class Aves; order Galliformes; family Phasianidae; genus Lagopus; species Lagopus leucura. Next base: position 1,333,858 of record NW_024962334.1, on the reverse strand, counting down.
TACATAGCTCACTCTGTCTCACTAGAAGTTCCCTTGCCATCCCGCTCACCCAGCAGGTGCACATACACAACACAACACAGTGTGCTCCTGCTTGTAGGTGTCCACTCAACCTCTGTAGCTCTTAGCTCACACTGGTCACCTTCCTTGAATGTCAGGGAATACAGGGATGCTGGCATATGTTACCTGAATGAGCCTTGCCAGGACAATTTAAGCTACTATTGCCTTCACCTATGCCAGCTTCCCCTGCCTCGTTGTTTACTACCCTACAGCAGAACCAACACAAACAGAACGGTTACCCATGCTTTTGTTGTCCCGTGTGACAGACCAGAATCCCATTTCAAACAACACTTCAGTCCTGGCTGGAGCATCTGATACTCTGTGAGCCTGCCAGCGGGTTGGGAAGCACCTGCAGAGCGGCAGCGCATGCAGCCAGCACAGGAAACTCCTGCAAGATTTGAAGGTTAATACCTATTATCCTGCAAAGCCGTCAACCTGCTGAGAAGCATAGCATGGTAGCTACATGCCTACGCATATACAAGCTAGCTTGGGGACCCACAGGCAGTACTGAGGAGCCTCACAAACCTTTCACGTGGTTAATGCAATGCCATGCCCACACCAGGGCTGTTCCTTCTCTTGTGTCTCAGCAGCACGTAGCATCACGGTACTCTGGGTGTAAGGAGGACTCCAGCTGTTACTGCAGTGTAAATATTGCTGAGAAAGGATGAACCCACACTACAGACACACAAGCTCTGTCACACACACCTGACACAGGTGTCCATGCACTCATCAGAGCTTAGCAATGACTGCGAAAAGTGTAGCCACTGCTATCTGTGTCTGCTTGGATTCACCCATGAATATTTGGGTGCAAGGCTGCAGACCACAGCAATGGGAAGATATTCAAGGACACAGCTGTTCCATGGGAACATAAGGCTTTCTTCTGGAGTTGCACACCTAAAAGCCAGCTGAAGCCCTACTGAGATCTGGACTTCACTCCCCACGTTGCAACAGGCCCCAATCAGGGAACTGCGGCAATCAAGGGCAGGCAAAATGTGAGGCAGATGGCGCAGAACCAGCCTTTCACACAGAAATAGATGACTCAAGGCCTTTTGCAATTCTGGACAGAAATAACTCACTCAAGTCCACACAGCAGGTCTCTGCCGGAGCAGCAGAAGAATCACAAAGCAGCACTGAGTCACGCTGAGTCTTGCTGTGTGATTTGAGCTACTTGAATGTGATGGTTGCTGCAAGGATGATGGTTTTATTGTCTTCAGGGTTTCAAGTTGGGACTTGTACCTCATAATCTTGAATGCCATCATAACACATCCAAATCTTGAGCGCTGTCAAAAAGAACTCCTTGTATCACAGAAACATTTTTTATCTACCCGTTTTTACAGCTAGAGAAACCCATTTCAGATGTTGCCATCACTCAAAAATGTAAGAAATAACTTTTTTCAGAGAAGTCTTGCTGTTGACCTTTGTAAGACAGTTAGATTTGCATCAGAAATAACAACAAAAAAAGAACAATCTCCCTGTCAGTTTAACTCACCTGAAACCGTATAAAACATTAGCTGTTAAATAACAGGCGCAGTGGAATTCAATTAGATTTCACATATGCAACTTCAAAAAACCCTCCTCCTTTTTTTTTTTTTATTACCAAAGGCACTTTTATTCTAAATTTCTCTTTTATTCCATATATTTTGGTGTAAATTATTTATCATCATCACTCGGATCATTTCTGAATATTGAGAAATGTTTTCCAGTCACCATAAAGCTTTAGCCTCACAATTATGAGCTGATATAAAGGCTGCCTGTGCAGAGCCCCAGATGATGTCAATCAGTCTGACTGCATGGAACCAATTGCAAGACCGACACTTGATCTTTTAAACACATTCAACCTTTCATATGGAATCTCTTCCCAAAAAGATATTACGACATTAAAAGACTCTCTTCTCACATTTCATTTTGGCCTATTAAAATGTTGGAATATGTTTTGGGCAAAAAGTGTCTAAAAATTAATTTAAAAAGTCACATTCTTGCCATTATTTCAGTTTGTGATTTTCTTTCATTTACTGCTATTGTTACTGTCACTACTGCTATTATTACTTACCAATAATATAAAACAACAATTCTTGATGATTAATTTCCAGCACCACCAGTCTGTCACACTCCAGCAAGTTGAAGGCTGGCACTGATTTACTGAAGTCACCTCTGCACCATCAGCTTACCATTTTGCATAGTGTTTAGAAATCCATGGTGCTTGATTTTATTTATTTACTTATTTATTTAACTTCAGGAGAAAAGAACATTTTTCAACAATCTATTTCAGCAGTATTGGCCATACTGTGCAACAGATTTTGCACAATCTTCAGAAGAGTACTCAACATTTTTCTACAATAAATATGACTCCAACACACATATAATTTGCTGAAGATGGCCCTCTCCAATATGTACTAGCAATTTCTTAGTTTTTCTTCAGCATATTTAGGTAAGATCTATGAAATTGATGTGATGCCCTGCTAGCTAAGTGACTGGAAACGTGGGGTATTGTACTTGGTGGGTTCCATTCTGTTTCACGGCTCATTTTTTAGCTTACAATACTAAAAAATACTAAAAACCATTCACTTTGGAAAATGGAGAGGAAGAAAAAAGATATAGCTAATATATAGCCTAGCATAAATAGTACTAACAGTTTGCTTTTGCTAGAAGGACTGAGTAACTCTGCCACCATGTATTTATCTAATTAACCCATTCCAGCTTCCAAACAACAGTAAATTGATACAAAAAAAAAAAGGCCCTTCAAACCCCTAGGGAAGGGGGGAAGGACTCCCCTCACCCATTTTTACTGTTACAATCCCTTTTGGGGAAAAAATCAAACTTGGCTAAAGGTTAATAATAATTCATGTCCAGCTTACTATTACTCAATAACTATCAAAGTCTCTAACTCAAAATAGTGTTTGCTGGCTTACAGGATCAGAGCCATTACAATCTCTATTGAAGACTTTATTGAATTTTACACTAAGCTTTAGCTGACTGAACAGGTCAAGCACTGTGGCTCAGTTTTCTTTATTCTCAGAAACTCATAAACCCCATTCCAGTTTGCAGCGCTGTTAGCTAAGAAACTTGACTCAGCACAGGGTCAGAGAACCTGACCCTCGTGAAAAAGGTCACGCAGTTTTAAACCCAGTTCCTGAATACCATTAACTTACATGCACTAGCTGTTCCTGTGTGTCAAACTCCCGGGAACAGCCTTCCCAATGGCAGTTCGTCTCGTAGACCACTTCAGGCTCCTGTTTGCTTTCATCTTTGTCCCCTTCCTCCTTTACCAGGGTCATACCTTCTGGCTGTTCCTGGAGAGATGAAAAAAACAGAGGTGAAGAGAGAGGAAATTCTGAAACAGAGGAAAAGAAGTGAATTACTTCATCATTAAAGAAAGACAGAGTGAGGGAAACAGATTATTATAACCTCAGTTCAATCTGCTCTACAGAACACAAAAGCTCAAAACAGGCCTGGTAAGCCAAAAGCATGTGTCAAGTATACGTGCAAAATATATAGTTCTTCCTCAGAAGTACCCAATGCAGAGAATTTCTAAAAAATCTCCATTTACATGCCAGTTAAAATCAGATCATAAATGCTCAGCTTCCTTCTCCCCATACTAAGCAGCTCTTCATTTGCACATTTGCCCTAATAATTCAGTGGCAGTATGAGTGAAAAAGACATTATTGAGCATAGCTGAATTAACTGGGATTTGTTTTTAGTAATAAGGTTGGACATAAATCACCAGTCATCCAAACTGTGTTTATGTTGCTAATCCAGTGACAGTTTTTCACATAAATAGTCTTTCCAAAAGCATACTGGTAATTCTCAGGCTACACGTCAGCCCATTCTTGCCCGTAATACGTGCATGGAGGGGGTACTAGGGGAAGATGGCTCTTCATCTCGGTTTTTGATTTGCCACCTTTAGCTCCTCCAAGGGACTCCTTCCCAGCTGGTACTGGCTCAGATGTTGGCACAAACATTTGGCTCAGATTATGTCCTCATGCTATTTCTCCATTTCCAGCCTGCTGAGGGATTTAGATGAACCTTGTTCTCTTTTCACGGATTTGCTCACAAGACTGAGTCTCTGATTCTGACCTGCCTTTCATCACTGTAAATCAGGAATCAATCTCCTAAAAGCAGTGGCATCAGCCAGTAAGGAAAGCTTGGCAGAAGGGACTGGAGGCCAGCACTAAGGCCTCAACGTTGCACAGTGCTAAGATCTGTTAGAAGTCAGCAAGTTGTAGATATTCTTGCTGAATGGCAAACTCGTCCTCAATAAAGACCTGAATATCTTTGGCTCCCTTTTCCACAGAGAACAGAGGGCTGAGCACTCACTGAACCAAATGAGAGGTTTCTCCTTCACGCTGCTTCCATTCTGTCCTCATCCTTTAACAAAGCAAACCCTCATCGCTCAAGTTCTATATTCAGTCCCTTCCTACCACGAGCTCATGTGTGTGCATGAGATGAAGGCCTGTAAGAGGCAGGAGGGCTAAAACATGGCAAAGATGTGTTTTCCCTCTAGCAGTGAGAAAAAAGGCTTATAACTGAGATCAGAAGGCTGTACCTGCACGCTTCCTGCACCTGGGCTGGGGAGGTCCTCGTCGGGCTTTATCTTGGAGCGCTTGTTGTGCATTGGATCCCCAGTGCTGCTCACTGCAGACTCACTTGTGGGTTTGTTCTGCTGCAGGCAGTTTTTTTCCCCCAAAAAAGACAAAATTAGACTGTGATAAATACGCAGCTACCAACTGAAATGTGCAGCAGCTGTATATACAACTGTATACGGAGAAGCTACGCTGTTAATTATACTGGCTATGCCATCAGATTGTGCTTCAATTACACTGCATTAACTTGTGGAAGAGCTGCATCGTTCAACCCTGTAATGCAGAAGGAAGGGAACTGGAAGGCATCTGACACTATTCCTTTTTACAAACCAATGCTGTTTTTGTCAGGCCAGGGAGGAGCAGGGAGACCCTGAATTTCCACATAGCGATGACTTCAGAAAGGCAACTTTGAAAAGCCAAATTGCTAAGCACCAGTGTGAATAAACAGGAGAAAAAAGATCTCTTTTTTACGCTTGGAGGAAAAAAGTTTTCCCACTTCATGCCTGTATGCAAGATCTCAGCTTTTTTAGTGCATTTCCCGTTATAATAGTGGATAGGGAGGAAAGCTGAATGTGAGATTCTCAACTGAAAAATCCTAGATGACATCCTGGATTCTCCGAAGTCAGCAGCAAAACTATCACTGACATAAACAGGCCAGAATCCTTTTTTTTCTTCTTGCTGGATAGAACATTGTTATCTACACCTGCAAATGGATCCTGTAGGAATCCAGAGATCTTTTAAAGATACCTGAACTGCACAGACCCCACAAAAATCAGTATGCTGCCCACAGCAGTATATACTGCATCTACATTTGTAAAAGCTAGCCAGAAGATAAACAACTTCCAGACTGATGAATAACCTATCCCAGGTCATCTAGAAACAAACAAACATGAGTTAATAAAAGGTAAAACAGGAACTGTGCACATTATTGTCTTGATCCCCTGCTGCACATCTCCAGCTTTTGAGAATACAACTTTGCTACTGAAATGATTAATTCTAACTCACCACGTTCAATTTGGCATGAATCAGAGAAAAAAAAACTTCAACCCCCTGCACAGTCTTAGAGCAGCTCACACCTGTTCAGGACGGCAAAATACAACTCTGTGTCTCGAGGTACGCTCGACAACTTGATTTGGATGTGAAGATGCTAAGCTTTAAAATGTTAAGTGCTTCTACATGTTTTTCCTGTTCTTTGCTCCCCACCTGTTTCATGCTGTCCAGTCCAGCAAAGGCAGGTTGGAATAAGGAGCTGCTGCAGCACACTGAAATATTTATGAGGATTAAAAAGCATGCTACCAATGAGGAACGCTGCATCTAAGCCCATGATTTATAATAATGGGACAGCAAACGCTATAGCTGCAAGAAAACTGTTATCAAAGGGTCTTGGTGACAGTGGTGATTAACTGCTAACAAGACAAAGTGATTTCTTTCATTTTTTCATTTTTAAATTAGCTGTGTGCAAAGGTTTCTTTCATTGTCTCTCACCTGCGTGGACTCAGAAGGTCCAGAGCTGACCTGGACAGGGTTCAGGACACTGGGGATGCCAGGGATAGGTCTCTGGGTAGGAAAAGTTGGAGCAGGATGGATGAGAGGAGGGCTGTGTCCAAAGGCAGAACCCAGGGTTTGCTGACGACTTATAATTTGCTGATGCATTTGCTGGAGGGATACCGGTGTAGGAGGGTATGTGAAACTCAGAGCAGGGCTGAATTTGGGAGAAAAAGGAGGGAAGAGGGAGGAAAACGATGAGGGTCATTACAGTATGGCACTGTACAGATTAAACCCTTAAAATCATGCCCAAAGGATGATAAATCCTGCTTTTAAACCCAGAGTTGGTCTGGATTTACTAGTGAGTGCAAAAGCAATACCTTAACAAAACACAACAATTTTTCCTAACGTTTACCACAAAACCACAGAAAGTTGACAGAAATAAAATTCAGAAAAACTGAAATAAAAGGCAAGCAGTTCAATAACAGCTATTTATTGCAATAACAAACTTTATATAAAGAAAAAGAATGGGTGCCTCCATGCTTTATAGTACTTTTATTGATAATGCAGTTCCCCTACGTTCGTCTGTATGAAGCAGTTCCTTTAATCTTGGCTTATGTTACACTCTTTCATATGTCTCTAGATCTTATTACAAGAGGAGAGAAAATCAATTGGTTAAATGTGTTCTGAACACCATGCTTGTCATATCACTCATTTGTTTGCAAAGATGGAAAGCTCAGTTCATCCAAAATGTCACCTAAAGAATTTCCATCAGTGCCGTTTGGTTACAGAAACTGATGGATTAACCTTTCCCCTCTGAAACTGGTGATCAATGACTTTCAATGTAGAAATATTCCAATGGGAAAGCACTTCTTCTTCCAGTTTAACAACATTAAATGTCTATTAAAGCCCATTATGCATGTTAATACCTGTCATCACTTCATTACTCCACCATACTTCCCAGACTACAGTGACTTTGGAGGAAATTACACTGCCATCTAAGGACCTACTCCGTGGGTAGTGCCAAAACATTCTTTGTGTCATACTTGAAGCATAAACAGCATGGGGCTGAATCTTCAAACACAGAAATATGGGATTGTCCTGTAAACATCTGCCAATAACATCATACTGTAACAAAAAGACAGAGGAAGAAGAAGCGTATGCACGGATTATTTTCTTCTAAAAAGGTCAGTTCAGAAGATTAGACCTTGAAAGAAAGGGATGTAGGATAAAACCTTTTCAGAATCAAGGCTTCTTCTAACGGCAAAAGGGTGGATTTAATCCAAATTTACAGTCCGGGGTCTTAATTGCTGTTACACTTAAGTGCATTAACTGAAAATGCCGTGATACAAAAAGAGCTAAAATCATTTCAACCATTTTAAGTAATAATTCTGAAGAAATTCTGTGTTCATTAATCTGACAATACATTTTGTCTGTTTGACTACAATCTGTAAGGAGCCAGATTCAGAGTGATTACATTACTGTTATTCCTGATGAGAACTCTGTATTACAATAGTTTGCCCACTTAGGACAGAATATTATTAAGAATACCCCGAGAGAATTTTACTGGTCTTTGAGGAACTCTCTTTTCATTTTGCATTGTATTCTTTTTAATAAAAGGAGGCAGAAACGGAGTGAAAACAGTAATTGTTCACAGCAAGAGTTAGGGAGAAATCAGTAATAATATTCAGTTATTGCAGCTCTATAGTCCCTGCTAGTGTTTCTGTAAGCAACCATGAATGATTACAGCACGACTTAGCTAAGGTAGCCACTATGGATGATTGATAGGACATTAATCAAAAGATGCATATCAGGCTCAGAATTTGTTCACAAGCTTTCTTCTAATAGCTGATTTCATGTTCACTGAGCTCTATGCCAGTTTGTTCAATTTATTCTTCAGTGTACAAGCCATTCATCAAAGAACACAATGATTTAACACCCCCTTTCCTTTTTAGTGAACAAACATTACTAAGTGTAACTACTCCAGTCTGTTCATTAAAAACCATACAATTACAATGTCATACATGAGGCTGAAACAATGCCTCCTTACTACATCCCTGTGACTATCCTATGTATTATTGTAAGTTAATCTCGTGTACTTCGAACACTTCAACAAATGCAACATGAAGTATTTTCTTTCCCTGCGAGCAGTTAGTACCTAGGACATTTTCAAGCCTTAGCTGCATCAGTTTGAAAGAAAAAAATAAGTGGATTGTCTTCTTTGGGAGCTTCAAGTACACAGCACCCTTGGAAACTCGGTCTTCTTTCTTTTATTATTATTTCCTTTCCAGATGCCTAAGAATGCCCAGCAATACCTAGCTTTGCAATTCTCGGTTTAAGATTTTGGTGACATTCTTCAGATCCTACACGTTAAAAAGACAAACTCAGAACTGATCTACAAGATGTGACTGACTTCAGCCCTCAGCTCAGAGATGTAGCTCCTACCTATCACTGTGCTGTGACTACAGACGCACGAGCTTCTGAATATAACATTAATTTCTGAACCTATGCAGAGTACAAGAGATCCTTCCCAAACAGATCAGGAGGGGCAGGAGGAAACTGCCATGAACAGAATATATTTTTAGTTCAGTAGCAGGGCTGGCAAAGTGTCAGTGACATGGAAAGTTGGATGGTGAAAAGAAATCTCCGGCTGTGAGTAGAAGACTGCAGGAGCACCACAGTGTATACTTACAAGTTGTACTTAATGCAGCTGAAAGACACATACTGGAGTTTGGCAGTATTCTCTACTCCATCCCTCCAGAGGTCAGAGATGTTACCTTTGCTAATGGGTTGTTTCTAGTGTCATCCCTGCCTTGCATCCTCTACTCCGCACAGAGCAACACAAAACGCGCTGATGCCTCCAATGGCAGAATACTTTCCTAACTAAAGGACAGAAACAGTGCTGCTTTAACAAACACAGAAGCCAGTTTCATTGGCTTGCAGTAATATGCTTTACGCCAATACAGTGCAAGTGCTTAAAAGTTGAGTAAGCATATTTGTTGTGTCCCTGTATATAAATACATACAGTTTCTGTCAAAAGGATAGACTTCACCTCATGGAGATGTCCTCTTTACATTTGCTTTAACCCCACATGGAGCCTTCAGAAGTAGGCATGCCCTGCTCACTCTTGCCCACGTTAGCTCATGGTTCTGACTGGAAAGCAGTGACACCAGCAGCAGATGCAATGGGACAGAGGTGCATAGAAGTGCCAAGGACAAGAGGAATTCTTATTTCTTCAGTATTATTTTTTTGTGTCAAGTACTCAGCGCCACAGGGTTGATTGAGGTACTGGGATTTCCCCATGGAGCCTTGCAACCTGCACTCCATTTTCTCCAAACCTAAAACCCCTCAGATTGAAACAAAAAAGGAGACTGAAAAGGAGCAGAAGAATAGAGTAGCAACCAGCCACGAGCAGTACTCAGAAATGGTGACAACAGTTAAAGCACCGGGCTGCTTCTTAAATAGCTCAGATAGCTGCCTTCAAGTAATTCCAAGAGTTTCTGGAAAGCCTTATGAAAATGAGGCAGGATGACCTGTCTGGATTTAACGTCAACCTCAGGCAAAATGCTGACACAGGACAGCATGGCCGATTTTTCTGATCTGTAAAGATCAGAAAGATCCTAAGAAACAGAAGGTTTCAAGGCTTTTCTTCCTTCCAGAAACCATTCAGGCTGCTCAACAATGAAGCTGATAACTGCGGGCTGAAATCAAAGCTTGTAACACAGCTAGCACAGAGTGCTCTGCTGCAGGGATGGGGACATCTGCCCTCCTTCAGGAAGTTTTTAACATACTTTGTTCCATAACTTTGTTTCTCTTGCACACAGGACATGTGCAGAATATCCCTAGCCAAGAGTCCTTACTTTACTTTCAATAACATTTAGTATCTCATATTTATATAATAACAGATATTCATATATATATATATAATATTCATATATGACAGAATAGCCTAGCAGTCATTTATTTTTCCATACTGTGGGCATCTACATATGTCTGTCAGTCTGTCTTCCTTCCCTCCTCCACTGCAAACTCAAACTCCTTTTTACCAGAGGTAAAAGCAGTTCAGTGAACTGCACTGCAATTACACGAACACATCAAATTTTAAGGAGCTGACTTCAAGAAGAAGAGAAACAGACATAATCAAAACCGAGCTTTGTGGCTGTCCTACTAACAAGGTTGTCCATTTCTGTCCATTTCAGCTGCGCAATTCACCACAAAACAGCTGTGTATTCAAAGTCAGAAAAAGTCCTTATTCCTTATATGCTACATACGCGTGCCTAAGCAGACAGGCTGGCACAAAAGCGCAGAGGAGATTCCGACCTTGTGAAAGTGGAGTACAGTTTCATTATATCACAAAAATTTCCTTCTATCGCAAATGTTTTCTCATCCTCACAAAAACTGTGAAGATATCTTCCTTGTAACGTGAAACACACAGTTCTGCAAGACCTGATGCACAGGAGTACAACACGCATGCTGAGGTAAGGAGCACCTCGCGCTGCAAGGGGGCACATGGGACCTTTCCAACATGTGCAAAAACCTTGGAGCTCTCAGCATACACTGCAGTTTCTAACATTTGTTTTTGTCATCCATTGACACTAGGCAGGCAGAAAGACCCAAGTCCTTCCTAAATGGATCATAGCTCATGAAAAGACAGGTAATTTGTAAGTGGACTGGCTTCACACTGAAGCTGATCATCAGGTATTAGCTGGGCTTCATCAGGTAGTGCCACAGCTTCTTTTAGCTCATGCTTAAGTAGGTACAGATGTCACTATTTCATCATACTCTCCCTTATGAGTTGCATGAAGTCCTCAGGCAAGTAAAATTGAGAAACCAGGGCTCAGAAATTCAGCAATAAATGTAGCATGAATGACTGGACTCGTGGAATTGAATGGAGTTTTCAACCTTTTCAGGCCAGGAATTCATCTTTAGTTTCTGATACAGATTTGTAAAGTCTTTATTGCTTAGGAATGTTCACAGGACCTCACAAATGCCCTTCCAACAACGTATCCACCTACTCTTCAGAAAAGCAACTCTTACATACTGCTGAAGTAAAACCAAAATCAGAATGTCCTGTAGAATTGCCCTGAGTCCAGGGTCTGCAGGCACAGCATCTGTTGCTGAACTACGTCGTTATCCAAGTCATAAGTAAGTTAACAGTGATAGTTTTCACATGTTCAGTTGCTCTTTTTTCAAAGGAGTAATGTAAGAAATAGTTTCACTCATCCCACAGTAAACTGAGATGTAAGAGCCACTGTTTACATTGGGGGATGTAAGTAAAAGGCGGCCAGGAGTTGAACCAAGGATGCTAAGTGGCAGTATATAAGCTGATTTCAAACACTAAAACTGATGTGTTTATAAAACTATGTATATCCATTAATATGCAGCCAGGAACATTCAATAGTCAGATGTGGAAAGCTGTAGATGGTCAGCATGACAGTCTCATACTCTGACTCCAAACCAGATACAGAAGAAAGAAAGCCAATGAGTCCTTCATGGAATTGGATGAGAAGAAGCCAGGAATATCATGTAATAAAACTGTCTCCTGTTGTTTGAGTTTGTGGAAACAGGAACTCATGTAAGTTCTTTGTAAACAAACTGGAGCAAGTAAAAATAAGTTTCCAAATCTGTCATCCACTTCTCCTTCTGACGGAAGCAGCCTGCAAAGCTGAATATTGACAAATTGCTCAGGTCACTGAAGTGACAATGCACTCAGGAACCTTGTAGCCCAGAAAAGACTTGTGAAATTCTTACTGCTTGAAATATATTAGACATAAAATGAAAACCAAATGGTATTACAGGAAGGGAGGATTTAAAAATGCACTTCTGTTTGCAGCCTTTTGCCTACAACAAAAGTAACATTTGCTAGTACTAAGAAGATTTTTTGTTTTAAATTGTCTTCTTCTCCCTCAGCTTTCTAACTGGCAGCAGTCATAGATAACACAAACAACTGATCAGTTGTTTTAATGGCCTGTCACTTAAGTACAGGGGAAAACAATTTCACGCCGTCACTACGAAACCAGACATACAGCATGATTCTAAAGGCAGCTCTGAGTCTTGAAATCCACATTTTTCAAAACCAGGTTTCATGAATATCCCTCTGCATTTGTAATACTGACACATTTTACTAAAAATCACTAACTTCAAGACAAGTCATCTAACTGGATTTGTAGAGACGCATCTAATGAAGTTATACTATGTTTTCAGTTTTCATCAGATAATAGCCATCATCTTAAAATTGCATTTAACTCACATGCATCACTGCCTCTCCTTTCACTTTTCCACTACCAATTTAAATTAACAGTCTGTGGTTGCACTATCCCTTCAGCTTAACGTATTATCTATTCTGTTTTATCTGCTAGGCTAGGTGAAATTTTTCTTCATGAATACATTGCCGTATGCTGGAGTAAAATGGAATGGTTTCAGAGAGCAACAGAACTACAAGGATTAGCCTTATATGCTCAGACAGCATTGACAGCTTTGTCCTTCTCACTGTGCTACTCCCGTTCAGAAATCTTCAGTAACCCAACCGGACTTCGTAATAATAGTATCTTGTGTAACCCATCTGTGTTCCCCCTGTGCAAGCTCAGGACATTTCTGGAAAACCTCTGTCACAATCAAATTCATGCTAAGCTTCATGTTAGTTTCTAAAGACAATATCATTAATTACTTGGAAAGTGCTAGTTAACATTTTTTTAGGGTCTGCACATAAAGCGAGCTCTGTGTTAAACCCCAGCATGTTTCTTAGCTCCAGGACTTTCCCAGAATTAATACTGCACTGGATTCAATGCTTTGTCTAAAGACTTTAAGCTCTGGTAGCATCAAATCAATCTGGAACAAGTTGCCTCAAACTGATTTTTAATTACAAGATCTGTGGTTATACCTGTCTCCACACATACACATGATCACACCTGCATATGTGTCTGGATATGTAAATGTGTATGCAGCATGCACCTGTATATTCAACTGTTCTTTATTTTGTTTGACTTTTCAGATGCCTTCTGAAGGCAGAGATCTTGCCGTTCTGTGTTATGTGTGTGTGGGGTGAAAAATATCTACAACATTCCAATGCAATACGCAGGTGATCTCCAGATTAGGCTCCCTGAACATCAGATTTATAGATATATCCTGCAATCTGTATGCACTTTCTATAGGAGGCCAGCTGCAGAATTCCAATTCAGTTGAGCAAGAATTAGATGCAACATTCCATTACACTGAAGAATTTCATTCTTATTCGCTTTGTAGCGCTTCCCCGCCATTCAAGAAGTCTAGAAAAAGGATATAAAATGAAGCTATTATGGAATGGCCAAACATTACATTATTTATTTATTTATTTATTTATTTATTTATTTCAGATTAACTGTACATAGGTACGAGACCACAGAGAATAAAGCCCTGTGCTGCCCATATGTGACATGTACCTGGTTACAACAGAACCAGTTTCAGTGGGGTTGCACCTGGTCTGAATTTGAATCTATCTGAACTGCAATTACACCTTCACTTACAACATACGTGCTATTACTGAGACCTTTTCATGCAAGAAAAGCCTCCACTTAAAGTCAGCGTTGCATCTCACTTAGATCCCAATAAGAGAGATAATAAAATACAAAGCACTTTTAATTCCAAAGGAAATGACATACTTTGTATATGGTACATCCTATCAAGCAGAGCTTCAGGCAAAACACTGCCAAATATATTTTGTTCTACCTGTTCTACTCTAAACATGCAGATTACATGATTCAGTTCGTCAAGCAGCATTTCTGTTCTTTGACACAGATTCAGTGTAATAGTCAAAAGCTTAAACCTTACAGCCTAAAATAGAAATCACAGAATTAAGCAGTATTTTGTTTTTTTGGTAAATATAAGTTAGATATGAATTCTCAGGTGGTGTCTTCAGTTTTTCATTGCAATTGTGTGGCAATTGTCAAGACTGTGCTGGATGGGGCCCTAAGCAGCCTGACCTAGGGGGTGGTCTAAGCCATTCTATGATTCTATGAGCAGAGGTAAGCAATGAAAAAAACAAAACCTGTATCTTTGACAAAATGATTTTGAGGATTATGGTGAAGAGTTAGAAGTTACCTATAGAGCTAGATGTGCTGGAAGAAAAAGCAACACGACAGTCAGATGCACAGTGATATTCGAGGGGAGCGTCTGAACTAGTCAGACACTGCCTCCAAGCCACTGAGGCGCTGAGTCAATTTGTGAGGACCAGTGCAGAATTCAGTGTAAGAATGAAAATTTGCTCGACGTGAAGCTATGGCAAAAACATGTTAGGACAAATAGAAAGAAATAGAGAATGCACAAAATCATGGTGCATTTGAATTGCTAGTCCTCTTCTGGAATATTATTGCATATAGTAGAGGTAGTCCTTGAGAGAGGACTGGAAGAAATAACAATACAAGAGAAGTCTTTAAAGAGCAGACCGAAAACCACTTGCCTCAGAAAGGAGATGAATACAAGGAGATTTAATAAGAATGCATAAAATATTGAATAAAGAAGGAAGGCTGAGAACATGAAGGCTCCCTGTCTTATAACTACGAGACGCTCTGTTAAATTCAAAAATTGGATAACTTAAACTTGATAAAAGGATACTCTTTTTTTTTTTTTTATCTATACAGTGCTTAATCAGACTGTTGCACTCTCTGCTGAAGTTATTTTCACTTTGTCACACAAAACACTTCTTACTTTCAACTGTGCATCTTAGCTGTTTTCATGTTTCACTTCGCTCTTCTCTTTGTGTTTGCTATTTAATAGATTGTCACTTGTCTGTAGCTATAAAGCAGTTCAGTGGAGGGCACTGGCTACCCCAAAAGGTCTGCATGAGGTGCTTATATGACAGGAGGAAATCATTAAGAATCCAATACCTGCGTGCAGGAAAGATCACTCTTCCCTGGTGATGCTAATCCACTGATGCCTAAGCTCCCCCTACAAACCTGGCTATCTCTTTCTAGCACTCTTGGCAAATGCATCCTCAATACCATTCCCCTGATGTTCAGCTTCAGATCAAAGTGATAGGAGCCAATACAACCAGGATCTGGCTGTAATTAACCACGCTGCTTAATCTCTCCTTCATGTTGTTGCATGACATCAGGGATGCAGGGGAAGAATCTGGGAGGGAAAAAAAAAAAATAAAGCGCTGCTGTGCTTTTTCAGTTTCTTTCAGACCTCAGAGGAGATTGCAAAGGGCTGCCATAGTCATAACAAACTGATTTTTAGGACGTTACGAGATAGCCAAGGCATGTTCTCAGGTACATCTGCACATATAGAAAGAAAATATCTTGTCCTAGGCAGAACTGCACTGGGTTTAAACACTTTGTAGGCTGACAAGGAGCTCAGCTCATTTTCTGAGAACTTTGTACATTTAATATCATAGGGCTGCCAAGAGACTAGAAAAATACAGGAGTTCTGAATTTCTGATCATACAGAACAAGAAGTCCCAACCTTCTGTGTTTATTAAAGATCAGCTAATCTTTTGTAAAGGTTCTGAACTGTTACCCTTAATATCATGGGAAATCATTACCCCCTCTATACTCACTCTAGGCCACACTGCCACTTAAAAAAGAAGTGAAGTGCAAAGTCTAATAATTGTCACAGGTAGCAGATATAACATGTAAGCACATCCTGACAAAAGATGAATAGCAGGGGTGCAGGACTGAAGCAGGTAACCAAATGAGTAACTGCAAAATGAAGGATTATCCTCATTTGATGCTGTTTCATAGGCCTCCTTTCTGCACAATCCTTCCCAGCTGATACCTAAACCAGGTGTTTTCAAAAGCACAAAGCAGAAGCTCTACCTTGCGTGCTAAAGGAGATCCACTATTAGCTGCCAGCAGGAGAAACATCTTCTTTTCAAGTACTCAGCCAGTAGTCAGGATACAGAATTACACTGCCAGCTGACAGTGACAAAGCACCCGCCAAGCCAAGCCCTATCTGGATTGTGCTCAACTCTTATTATTTATTATCCTAACTGAAGTAGTGCCCACGTCAAGGACCGGAGCCCTTTTAATGCTTGACTCTGTAAAAACACAGCCCAAAATACATCTCCTTTCATTTGACTTCATCTTAAGCATCCCACAGTGCTCACACAGAGGGTCCAAGCTGTTTGAAACACGGGATGTAATCTTTGAGGCAATGAAAAGACAACCAGGTCAACAGGAGGTACTTTCTTAATACAAGTAGCACCTCTGAAACAAAGCAGGTTGAGAGGGCACTGAGACTGCAAAAACAAACATGTCCAAACTAAACCTGTCTGTACTCTCTTGCTCTCACTCATCAGTCTTTAATTATTTGACCACGCACCTCTTCTCCCCTTGCCCCATCAGAACTCCTACCTCATTCAGGGCACAAGACACACGGTACTCCTGAATGATAAATACTGGTATTATTCTTCCTGCCCAGGGTATTGCCCATGGGTGTTCCTTCCACCGTATTTAAACTTGTTGTGAATACAAAATTGCTGATACCTCCCGGGATTCCTTGCTGTGCTCATCTCTGTAGAATCTAAATACTTCACAAAACATTAATGCTATCAGCCTCCCTCTAAGGTGAAAGGGAAGAGCTCCTGTTTGCACAGGCAGACGAATCAAAAAAGCACTAAGCATAAGAAGTGCCACTCATTGCAGGTTCCCAGTTTCAAGATAGGGAGGCCCAATCTCCTGGGCTAATTAACATAACAGTGCACATTACATTTCCAAAATAACCATCAGCACATGGCTGTGAGCGCTCAGCTTCTCTGAAAAACTAAGAGTGCCTCCAGAAAAGAAACTGTATGAGCCTGGTGGTCACTTCTGCTTAGCACAGTTTGCTCAGCATCAGGCTGGGATCGTGTTGCAAGAGCGAGGTCTGCTCTCCACGCAGCAAACAACCAGGTTGACGGACTCCCTTCTCTTTCACAACTGCCTGAGAAAGCTGAGGCAGAGCCTGCAGCTCTGACTGACCCAGAGAGAAGGCTCAGCTGGTGCACTGAAGCAGGAAGGGGTCCTGTGGAAAAAAAAACAACGAAGCTACACAACCCTAAAGTTAAAGAAGGTATCAATGCAGCATCACAAGGGGGCAGTACCTTCACTCTCATTAATGACTGGCTTCCGCATGCCTCATTTTGCAGCTTTTTCTCTCTTCTAGTGCAATCTTACTTTGTGTGTTACGTGAAAGCATTTTGTCCCAGCGTGTTCAGCCTGGACAGATCCTGGTCTGGCTCCTGGCACCTCTGAAAACAGCTTTCTTTTTCATGTTCAAGGAAGGCTGTTATGGTTGGGCAGACAACTTTGACTCCAAAAACTTCCCAAGGAGATTCCAGATCAACAACAGCTGCAGCTGCAGGGGAAAGTCCTCCTTCCTTTCTGTGCGCCTCAGACTGGAACACTTCGAATTCTTAGTAAACATCTATTTAATACATGCTAATAGAGAGCTCTAAGGGCTTACTGCTTGGCTGAATGGGATAACTGCCCATGAACAGCAAAGACTGTATCTGTAGTATTTAGATGACATCCCTGGCAAATGTTAGCATCTTAGAGAAATGGTAGCAAAAGCTCTTTTACCACATACAGGAAAGCCTGTTTACCTCTAACTTCATTATTAGGAATTAACAATTTTGCTGGCATTTTGGAAAAAATCAGGCTTTAATATCTGCCATGAAAAATTCCTGTCAAGTGTGCTAAGTTAAAAGTGATTGGAAACAATCTGAAAGTAGAAGGACTGTGTAACAGTAAGTACAGTTAATGATATCGATATTTCCTAAAATACAAATCCTTCCCATCTTGGAATACTAGCTACAGGCCTGCTGAACTATATAACTTTCTTGCTGTAATTCCTATGAGATTTACTTGAAAGTTTCCAGAATTTTACACTAGGGAAAGCTTTTCTTTCTATCTTTTTTCTACATTTTGATCACTGCTGCAGACAGGATATTAAACAGGATGAACAATGATTTGATTCAGTACAGAAGTTCTTGAGCTGAATGCATTATTTACAAGACAGTGGAATGCAATAAATGAAGTTTTACTGATAGCCCTGTTGCTATTTAGTCTTTGAATTTATTAAAGCAATGAAATGTGGCCTGGTTTGAATAGCTTATGTTACTGTTTATTTTGGTGTAACTGTTACGTAGACATGTTCACATGAGAGAATTCAAAGGGCATCAACAGAGGTGAGTTTCAAACATGGGAAAAGAGGCAGCTCTCCCTTTCCCTCCCTTCCATTTGGAAGAATGGAGTGATATGCTTACCATTCTGCATGTTGAACGTGAATATTCTTGTTAAAAAGAAGAAATTACGAACTGAAAATGGCTAGGAAATTTTGGAATTTCCTGGAAAGCATGACCAGGGAGTGCTGAAAGCTTCTGCTAAGCACTCTATCAGGTGCATAAGCCTTGCTCTCCCCAGTGACAGCAGTTCACAAGACGCACTGTACCAGCTGGTAAACCACACTTAGTTTACTTAGTAAACTCCAATTCCTCAACCATCTTCAACAAAACTGTTCATCAGATGTGATACCATTTCCAACTGCAGGGTATGAGTAAAAGGAGGAAAGACTCCAGAGTATGCTGACTTTCATTCACTGTTTACCAAAGTTACAAACATTGGAAAAGGAGGTTAGTAATTGAAGTACCTTCTCATCTGAATGAGAATGGGAGAGTACACCTTCACACAGCCAAAACATTCAACAGATGTGGTCCAAAACTGCTGTCAGCTACTGATATAAATCATATTCCACATTCGGAAGCTTGATAACTGGGGCTGTGGTTACAAACATCATAGAGTATGGCAGAGCTATGATACCACACCTGTGAAATACTACACAGCTACTCAAGCACATCAGAGCTATGAAGCAGGGCTATTCAAAATAAATACTTTAAATAAAAACAAAATAAACAAAAACAGCACTGATGCTAATGCCAAATTACAGTTCTGTCACATTCCAAGATTAGCAGGCTCATGGTTTCCTGTACACAAGTCACATGCTCCATTCTCTCCAGCAGTGCAAATCCCCATTGCCACTTTTTGAAGTTTTAAGTGTGTCATTTAGGCTGGAAAGGCATGTTTGAGCCTTGCCAAAAATGGGTGGTTCAGATCTCAAGAAATTGCTGTGGGGACTTGCTCCTTTCCCTCATTCCAATCTAAAGGTGAAGGCCGTTCTTAAACCAGGGATCAGAAGCATTCTTTGTTCGAGAGCCATAAATGCAAAATCAGTATTTCCTAAGACTTTGGAGAAGTAAGGGATTTTTCTTCTGAACATCAAAGGAACTTTTCTCAGTTAACACACAGCAGTGTCACACGCCCAAGCGTGCTCCAAAGCCATGTCTCCATTTTTAATGTTGCTTTTCCTCACTTTCTTCCACTCTTGCTTTTTGGCACTTCTAATTTTGTTCCATCTCTCTGTGCTCTGCTTGCTTCCCATCTTTTTCCCTGCAATGTACAATTTCTCCCTACCTTGTCCTTTGCTACTCTGCTCTTCTGCCTTCAGAAAACGCATTTTTAGCTGTTTTCTTGCTCTAGAAGTGAAGTGGCCAAGTGAAAATCACCTCATTTCTAATTATATGAGATGATAACAGTGCTTTCTTGATAGAGAAAAAAAAGATAATTCAGCCACAGAAAGTCTAATATTTCAATATACAAATTAAAACATGAAAAAACTTGAACATCGATGCCAAGAAATTCTAGCAAACTGTTTTAATTGAACAGCACCACATTTGTGCTTTAATCTTTGATGACTGTAACGTAGGAGCATTTCACTGTCTGTTATCTACACGGACAGAACACGAGACTCTTAAGTCAAAAACGTATCCTAGAGCTTCTTCTCTGAATGCAGACTCCTGAGTACAGGCACGTGCACACACACACACACACACACACACACACCATTTCTGCTGGCCACATGGAGTATTGTCTGGTCTGGATGACAATATACCAAGATGTCCCTTGTGTTTACCTTTCTGAACAAGAAAAAGAAGTATTTTATACTTCAAATTAGGCTCCAGTAAACAGGACAGGAGTTGCAAATACACATACACCCCCCCAAAAAAAACAGTTAGATAAACATTCACATTTGTAAGTACACACATCTGCATGTCCATGACATAAAAGACCAGATATATAGAAAACGCTGTGCTTACCTTATTGCGCTTGCAGACAAGTGGCCATAAGAACCACTGGCTGAGGAACTGCTACGAGAATTATTGAGAATTGTGACCAAGGAATTTGGAGATGTCCGTATCATGGTCTGAAGGTCAAAGCTGTGATCAGATAGGGGGGATATAGACAACGTACGCTTTCGGCTTGGTCTGGCTGATAATCTTGGACTCGGAAACCTGGTGCCTGTTATGTAAACACAAATAATTATCCACCAGGGTACTTAATTGCATTTATTTTTTATCAGGGATGGGTAGGGAGTCACTAGACACCAACGTGCTGTGATAAGCCCACTCTCTCCACTTGTGATCTACTGGCTACGATTGAGGAAAATTAGGATGAAAAATCTGTCTTCCTGTGGCTTACCTCAGTGGAGCTGTGTTTATTAATGTGCAAGCAAAATGATTAATTGCTAAACAAAAGGAAAAGACTTTTATGAGTTATCCCTCTCATTTCTGGTGATTTATGAATCTGATGGCTTCTTAGACTTTCACATCATTAATTCAACCACAAGCAAGTCATTCGGATCTAGGCTACTAACACACCCAAACCCACACGTCCTTAATACACAAAACCAAAGCTAAAACTGTTAAATACAGCACAGAAATGAAGCAGTAGCTTTTCCTTTGCTGACCACACTTCTGCCTGGACACTACTTGATGCAAAACTAAAAATCAGGACTGAAAATCACTGTAAAGGTCAGTTCTATCAACAGAAGTTAAATTGGCATTCACAGCATCAGACTGAGAAACAGTAGGCTTTATTTGAACTCATCCAGGATCCCCTGATATTCCAGTGTTGGTGTGCACAGGGCTCTACTGTTTCCAGATTTCTTAAAACCAGAGATTAAGCTTTTCAAAGCAGTTAAGAGAAAGTGACACCATTCAAGTAAATAAATATTACATTTCTAAATCATCTGTGCAGCTTTGAAATTCTTTAACCCTGCTGGTCTATTTTACTACATCATCTCAACAGTCTGCAGTCCTGATGGAAGACAGATTGCTTTAAATTCATTCCCTTTGTTTAATTATTTTCTATCTCACTTAAGTCTGAGAAGGAGAGAATTACTCTCCCTCCTGTGTACTGAACTATCTCCTTTAACAGTACTGTAGCTTCTACCTTTTTAATCCTGCAGTAAAGGACTGAGTCCTAACAATCCTGACAGCTTGGCTCATGCAGGTCCCTGGTTTAATGTTTATTTTTACTTCTCTCCAACTGTTTGATTTCCTCTGTAACTTACTCAAAATTAACACACGTTAGCAAGCCTCCGTTATGGATCTACTTTTCTTGATTCTTGCTCATCTCTTGGTGCTCTGGACAACCTCTCAACGGAGTATTTAAGTCTACGTGCCTAATAATAACCAGTGGGATGGACTTCAATTAGACTAATCCCAAGGACACAGCTGGATTACAATCTGCTATTATGCCTTCCTTATGCATATAAGAGTGTTGCCCTTCTTTCTGTGTACACTATTCAAGATTTTTATCTGGCATTAAAAGCTGCCACTGCATTGCTGCTGTGCTTCCATGAGCACATCTCTGCCTACAGTCTTCATCTAAGCTGTGCTGGGTTTTGCCTCACCTGCTAACACGGCCGTCAATTCTTTTTGGCATTTGGTTAAGATGTTGTTTTGTTTTTTTCTTTTGTACACCATCTCTGCAAGAGGCCTTAGCCCATACTGCTCAGCCTTTCGATTCAATTCATGTTCTCGATTCATCATTTAAAACACAGGCATAGCCATTTATTTCTTCCTAGAGCTACTACACTTATTTTATGCAATCTATTTTATCTCCTTTTCATAAGCTTGCTATTATAGTGTCTGCTTGATATTTCATTAGTGCTGTGCTTCGTATCCTTCATATCTTTCAAAGGTTGAGATGTTTTATTTGTGCCAAAATAAAACCCACCACTGATAAGCAGCTATAAGAAACTGCAATGCACTTAATAAGAAAATACAAGATACATGCTATGGTAAAACAAAAATGACACATCCTTCACCCACAACTCTCATCTGCTGACTGTTCAGCCAGCATCAATTAGAACAAATCCTCTGAAGTCAACGGGGGGAATGTAGTTTGCCTGAGCTGAGCATACAATTGGAGTGCTTTAAAGGTGAATAAACTATGCTACTGCTGTTTTACAAGGGGATGGCTAAGTACAGGTGTTTCTGGTTAAGCAGCAAGTAGAGGGAATAAGACCTGCTAGACATTCACTGACCAGCAAAGTGAGATGTTGTTTAGACATGATGGACGATTACCAGCTATTCTAACGGTGTGCTATATATGACAGGCAGAGAAGGTAATTACGCAAAGATGAATCCTCTAGCACAAACCTCACCGTGCCAGCAAGAAGGCAGCAGGCACACTAAGAAGGGGACAAGCAAACAGCTGCCACTCTTTTGATAAGCAGGACCTAGTGTAATGAATTTACAGCTGAGGGTCACTGCGTGCTGCTAATGGCAGCATGTGAGAAGTTTCAAGTGAGCGTTTCCATACCTAATACTTTTTAAAAGTTAGTTCTTATAGCTCAGAAGCTCTGTTCTGAATCTGTACGACTACACAGTACTTGATGCTCACTTGGGGAACTCCTCAGGACCCTGCAAAATGCGAACTGACCAGACAGGGGGTGCATAGGTTTGATTAAAGAAGTGGAGTGGTTACAACAACACCAACACCTGAATATCTTTCATTTGAAGCTAAACTGGGTGATAAAAGCAGGGGACAACATCTGGGTTTTGCTTCTTCTGTGATGAGATGCTGTGCCTGGATGGCAGATAGCCCAGGCATTAGCTGCACCATCCAGCAGTCTCTGGCTTTGTCTTCTCCCTGAGGCAGTGCAGTTCTGCCCCCACCTAGATGCAGGAATTCACAGGGCTTTCCATCTACCTGGGATGGGGCCAGTTTCCTAAGGTCAAAGGCTTTCTTGCGTACAGGGGGAAATTCCTGCTTCACAGCAGGAACCGACAGCCAAGGCCAAGCAAGAGCTCTACAGGATCTGACAACAGGAGAAGGAGATTCGCTTCAGGGGAGGCCATGATTTTCAGCACTAGGAAAACAATTAAATGGAATTATTGTTTTTTCTGATCTCCGTCATGTAATTAGGTTTCACATCCTTAAAAAGTCTTAAGCATGAGCTGTCCATCCACTGCAGTGCAGAATGTTTGCTAAACCATTCATTTAGCATAACATCATTCTTAGCTGGTCTGTTACTATGAAAAGGAACAGATTGCTATTTTAACATTACTCTGAATAGTAAAACAAACTTTTCAGCCTTGCCCAGGCACTTATATTAAACACAAACACTTCAATATTTATTTAGTAATTTGAGATGTTTGTCTGCTCACTGTATTCTCTCACTGAAGCATTACATTCCACACTCTTTATAAAATACTTTAAAACAAAAAATGCAGGACCAGTGATTCACTGAAAAGCCATTTCCCGCTGTGCAAGTACTAAAAAAAAAAATCAGTTTGGCAAAGCATGTAAATGGAAGCCGAGAGTGAAGGCTTGTTTAGGAATGTCACCTTTTTGGAGTAGACACTATAGTTATAAGAAGCCAGCAGTAGATAGTAAAGACTTGAGTGTGCCAACAAAGAACCCAGCAGGTGTCAAAAGAAAAGACCTTATTCCTGGGATGGAGATCAATTCTAAAATAACAGATATCTATCTCTATCATAAATTTCAAAAATGAAATATGCCATCCAGCAAATCTGCCCATGAATTTGATTTCTGAGTTGTAGTTTTTAGCATTGCTTAATCATTTATAAGGCAATCTTCAGACATATATCATTTATTCTATCTCTTTAAATCAAGTTTCATCAAACCTGTTTTATTCCATCCCTTCAAATCAAACTTCTTAGAACTCACCTAAAGCAATAGTTTCTGTTGAAGGTTATGAACATAGGAAGTTCATTCTGAGCATGGAGAGACAAAGCCTAATCAGAGTGAGGATATTAATATTGACAGGAAATGAATCTAGAAACCTCGGGAACACGCTTACCTTCTACTAAACACAATATAGAAGCACAGTAAAATTCACTCTCCAAGGGAAATAGGCAGACACCAAACCCTAAACCTGTGACTTCTGAAATTTTCTAAGTGTTTAAAAGACAGTTTTGGCATCTTTCCATCCACAACAATGAATCACAGTCATTGCTACTGTCAGTATCTTCCCCTAGTTACTTTGATATTGCAGCTAACATGTATGAACCCTTAAGATTATTCAAGAAGACAGGAAGGACCTACTCAAGGACTCTGGACACCAAAACAGCAGAAAAACATTACAGCAGCAAAGGGAATTGTGGTCCACTCACAGAATCATAGAATGGCCTGGGTTGAAAAGGACCACAATGCTCATCCAGTTCCAACCCCTGCTGTGTCGCCAACCAGCAGCCCAGGCTGCCCAGAGCCACATCAGCGCTGCAGATGGGGCCTCACAAGAGCCGAGCAGAGGGGGACCATCACCTTCCTTGCCCTGCTGGCTGCCCCTTTTCAATGCAGCCCATAACACAGCTGGCCTTCCGGGCTGCAGGCGCACACTGCTGCCTCATGTCAACAGAGCACACACGATCCTGGCCTTACTCTCCCACAGCACACACTGTAGAAGGTTCACGGACACTGAAGTTCAGAGCTTCAAGAACTTTCTACTCCTTATGCAACATTTAATTTTCCAGTTAACTGTTGTCACTTGGAAATCGGTCTTCAGCACAACAAAAGGCCAAAACCTGCGCAAACTGCATTTGAAGTGCTTTTGTGCGGAGTGTATGCTGTTGCTGGAATTATTATTTATACCACAGCCAAATTACTGTGCTATATGCTGTATAAACACACAATTAAGAGACAGGCTTAGACTAGCTTCAGAAAATAAAAACAATATCTTGCAATTTGGTTGTTGCGTGGAATAAATGAGCAGGAGTCTTTGAGTGACTGAGCTTGCTCAGAATTTGATAGCAGATAATGAGGGAAACTACCAATTTCTCATCTGTGTTCTTTGAACGAGACTGGGCAAAGGTCAAAGAGTACTTTTAACATAACCATATAAACCCTTAAAAAGAAAGACCCAAACAAATGTCACTGCTTTGCATTCATCACTGTACTTAGTTATTAAATGCAAACATGGTCATTGTTACTGTTGGAAAAAAAGTCTTAATATTGGCTTCCTGCTAATTGTTTTGTTCTCTTTTCTAATCTAAAACTCTGACAAAGAAGAAAGGGGTTTTCTATAGCATGATGAATGATAGGACATTCAGATTCCTATTTAATGACAATTAATTTACTGTATACCCATGCAAGTTAAGATACTTTTAATTAGTTTTTACAAAGTAAAAGGGTAACTTCATACTCTATTTAGATAAAAGCAGCTATTGCCTGACTAAACACATTCTCATCAAATACAGAAGGTGAGCTGAGTGACCTTAGTAGGATTGGTTCTTATTTTAATTCTCTATTTACTGTTTAAAAATAACCCATTTGCATAATACCATTACACATTTTTTTTGTCTTTAACTCTGAAATAATCCCTAATTGAAAAGTTGCTGCTATAATGAACTACCGATGTGCGATCTTAATTTTTAAAAACAAACACTAAACAAATTAAAGAGCACATTTCAAATGCCTTGCAGCTAAAGCTGTGGACAGCAAACACTCCTGTTAGAGCAAATACTTAGGTACATTTTATGAATGGGCTGAAGTTATGGGCAAAGGTCAATATGCTTCCCCTTTAATAAGAAGGGGAAATGATAATAGGCTCTGGGATGCAAAACTGTAATTCTACAGAGATTACAGCATATACAATCTCTACTCACACATCCAGGTCCACTATTTGTACTGCAATGTCTTCTGATTTTCTCAGGTTGTCCAGCACACATCTATCCATCTTTCTTTAGTCCATTAAATTATGTCTGCTTCCACATAAGTAGTATAAAACTGCTAACTGCAGGCATTCAGAAACTCCATCCTTGTAGGAACTAAAAACATTGCAAGTACAGAACATCTCTTAACTTCAAAGAAGTAATGCCCATTTGTAAATCTGGGGATTTTTCCTTGCAACTGAACACAGCAGCAGATTTATATTACCTGAACTATGCAAAAAAGAATTTCCATCCTGCCCTATTCCACTTGAAATACAAACCAGAAAGTATTCTTAAGCTTTTAAGCACTGAAACCTGCACATTAATATCTGGTTAATACTCCAAGTGTGGGTTTATAATGTTCCTGAAGTGGGTTCAAGGTATTTTACTGTACTGTATCATCACTGTGCACGCAACAAGCACAGTATATGCACACTACCAGTGCTGTATGAGATTGATAAACTGGATTAAAAAGTCCTTCACTATCAAGATATTACAGTCAAAATAGTTTGTCTCAGCCAGTTCCATGGCAGTCTGTCATGTCTCAATCTTGTAAAGATTGCTGGTCAATCGATTATTTCATGCTCCCAGGCATGTGTTCTGAGGGGTAGCTACCCATATTCCTGTGTTTTCAGAGAAGAACCTCCTAACTCCCACACTCCTTGGATCAGCAAGCATAGCAAGCAGCCAAAAGTGGGACACAAGTGAGAAGGAACCACAAGCTAACAAAGATTTAAAGAAGCTGTGGGACTGTTGGACAACAAGGTGGTGTAATGCTATGTAATGCTGTACTGCTCTGTACAAGAGAGCACGAGTCATCAGTGCTTGATTAGTTGTCACCATTTTTTATTTCTCTTCTGGAAGGAACTAATTTCATCCCAATAACACGAAAGCATCTTCTAATTACTCTGCATTACAATTCTGGTTGATCCAAATAAGTGGCAGCAAGCAATTTGGAATAGGATGCTCTGTTTTCCTCCTTCACCAGAGAGGAGACAGACTGAAGATCTGAAAGATGCTGAAATGGGTAAAGAATGCTCTTAATGTTAGGGAAAACTAAGTCAGGACCCTTAAGAATTCAGCAATCTGCTTCATCTTATAAGCAGTCTCAAAGTCCATCAGTCTATGATACAGAATTGCAAGCATGCTAGCTCTCTAAGGGGAACATGCTCTCCTAATGGGAAAACATAAGCAAGCCTTTTATTAATAGAAAGCTCAGAAGGGGAAATACTCACCCTAACGATGCAAGTAAGTTACTGACTGAATAGAAAAGGACCTTTTCAAAAGCACTCAAAGCATAGCGGAAATAAAATCGACAACCCACATTCAGGAGCAGTCCTGTTCCTCGCCATGCTTTCCTTCAAAGTTTACTTTCAGACTTAATGTAACACTTGTTTATCCGGCAACCAACATTCAGGTCCTCCAGCCTCAATAGGAGACTTATGCTGACTCCTGCATGGAGACCTCTGGGGCCAGACAGGAACGATCCATATGATTCCCTTTGCAGGACTACCTTTATTCCTAGAAAATGTCACTTACTATCCATGGCATGAAGATACTCCATATGAAGAGCACCAGCTCCAGCAGTGGCAGCTGAAGGAATGATGTCTGCGTAAGGGCTGCGCTGGCCTGCCAACAGAGCCATCTGATGGTAATATTCAGCTGGACTGACGCCAGCATGTGGAGCTAAAAGCACAACATAAAAAGCAGCGTTATAATGACGTAAGGTAAATGCAAAGGAAAGTTTTATCATATTGCTGGCTTCTCTGGCTATTAAAACAGCTTGTTTATTTTGTAACGTAACGCAACATCTGCAGTATGCCACCACTGGTCAGTGTGTTACAATCAACGATACTGCAAAGACACCATTCAAAAAACCAGCACGATGTAAAGCATTAATGAGCTCTGTGACCTCATTTTTTTAAGTTTATTATGAAGTGATTCAAGAAGTGACAGGCTGACAGCAATGTTAGCTAGCGTATGATTTATTCAGTCACATAAAAAGCTAACCACCTGAAGGAAAACCCTGTTAGAGTTTTATTCTCATTTACCTCATCCTTGGCCCAAAGGAATCCATTCCTAAGGTAACAACATGGCTCAGCTTCAATAACCATTCGAGTTTCTGGAGTCTTTGCTTGGAGGACCAGAAGAATTACACTCACCATGACAGTGTTCATGTAAGTTTAGGAAAAAACAAGGACAAAGCATGCTTGCAGGACAGGTATCTGTTGTCCATGTACAGTGCAGGTCTTTTTTGGAGGACAAGCTGAAGTCGGTGAATGCATGCATCCCATCCTTCAGAATTCATACATAAGTATTTTTTACTTAACATAAAAACACTTCTGCTGAGTCAGCCTCAGACAAGAGAGGTTCTACGTCCTCTTATTGAGCACAGTGATGATTCTGACAGTGACTTGCATTAGCCCTTTTCTCCTGTAAAAATGATGTCTGAGCTTTCCGTTCCCTTCTGTGGGCTTCTGTGACAAGCACTCATAAAATGAGCAGTTCTGACCTGTCACATTATGCACTTTCTCTTCAATCTCTGCTTGTCCCACTTGTAAAACAGCTAAAATTTCCTTTCACGTGCTCACCAGAAGGTGGTATTTCAGTACATAAATTTGCCTAAAAAACTTTCAAGTTACAGGCTGCACAACAACAGACAGATCGTATATTCTTCCATGTCATTTCATAACATTTCACTGTATCTACTAAGATTTTTCTTTAATTCTAGTAACAAAATCCTGAAGGGAAACAGGATTTCAAGCTTGAATTTTGTGGATTACCGACTTACCTGAATATTCTTTCTTACACAGTAATAATAATAATAAAAAAAAAAAAAAAAAAAAAAAGGATAATTTATGCTTACATTAGAGAACTGGATTCCAAATGCAAACTTGAGAGGCAAAGTATCAACACTAGTACTAAAAGAAGGAAAATATGGAAAAGAGCTAATTTAATAGCCCCACTTCTGAAGTGTGCTACCTGCCTTTATCAAGGAGAATGGAAGAAAGTGTTCTTGATGTTACAATGTAAAACACAGACAACTTCAGGAAACGTTCAAAAAATAGAAGTGCATTGAGCAAGAACAGAAATGGCGTAAAAGCTGAGCTGAGAGAAATTACAGATTGTCAGTACTTTTTCCAAATTACAAGTTTCATTTTCAAATTCAATATAATCTACCTCATCCACCAACACTTTCTGTGAAATGGCAAGAAAAACATTCAAACCAAATCTCAAAAGAAGAGTAACTCACACTGAATCACTGATTTTAAAGTTTTACAGTAGCAGGCAACCACCATATCTTTCCAGACACGCTTAACACACTTCCTGAGCTTTCTGACATAAGCGTCTAGGTTAACTAACAATAACATTGGCTGCAAAATTTAAAATGAACTGCTGCAGAAAATATGGCAAGCTCATAATTGCATTAGAGAGTGTTCCATATGCTGAGAAATGCTCTGGTGCTCTTTAAAGATCATTCCTTACCTTCTTCAAACATAAAAAATTACCCTAATAAATGATGTATTGCATGAAGGGTAAATGAAGGGTAAACGGGAAGGATCGCAGCACTGAATTTTTCTCCTGTTTATTTCTGGGTAGCTTCAGCTTTGTTCCTTTCATTTTACGAGAGGAGGAATCTCCTTCTGTGCTTCTGCATTTGTGGGCATCGCTGAGCTTCATTTCAGCACTCGCACAACAGTAATAATGGGCTCGGTCCTTAGCCCTGCATTGAACACCTGCATTGTTCAGAGGAATCTCTGGCCAACCCCAGCCCCCCTGTTCTGCTGAGCCAGGTGAAGTGACAAGGTACACGATACTCTACCATCACTACTGCTATGGCAGTCATTAGTTACAGCTGGCAAGACTTGTGGTGAACGTGAAACTGCTCTTAGTTATGTTACGGATTGTTTTGGCTCCTAGCCATCCCCAGATCTGAGTCGACAGACTGAGTCCAATAGAACCTAATGACCTAATCACATTGGCCTAAAGCAATTAGGGTGGAAAGAGAAATCTTGGTAGGACTTTCAGAAGAACAGTAACAACTTCAAAGCTGTCAACTTTGAAATGCTATACAACGTAAGCCGTGATATTCGTTATGTTGATGGTACTCTATGTGTGAGTCTCCCCTTAAATCGTAGGATTTTTAATTTCCATTGTAGCAGTGCTCGAGCCATAATTTGGACTATATGATCCCAGGAACCTACATCGGAAAAAAAAGCTATTTTACTGCCTATCTCACCAACCAGAAGACAAACTATGGATTTCAGGGAATAGATTTAACAGTTTTTCTATAAGCATGTTGTTCTACTGAAATATCTCCAATGCCTTCATTAGTTTACTGTATTTTCATGAGCAAGGAAAAAAGCTTTAGCTAGTATGTATAACTTGTGTAGCTTGTACTAATGAAAAGCTAAACTCGAGTAAAATGTCAGTAACCAAAGCATTCATGAGCACTAACTCAATCTGTGTTGTGCAAATCTAAGTGTTTCCTGCCTTCTGAAAGCCTCTGGATACCCAAGGCATCTACACAAGCCAGGCAGGTATGAGACAGACTTAACCTGGTGGCAGCTGGAGCCAAGGCAAGATACTCCAGAGACTTCAACTGACGCCAAGCACCTAATCTGTAGACAAGTGGCTCTTAGCACCATTGTAGTTATCACAGAATCACAGAATTATAGGGGCTGGAAGGGACCTCTAGAGAACATTGAGTCCAATCCCCCTGCAAAGCAGGCTCCCTACAGCAGGCTGCACAGGTGGGTGACCAGACAGGTCTTGAATATCTCCAGAAAAGGAGAACCCACAACCTCCCTGGGCAGCCCATTCTGTGTCACCCTCATCATGAAGAAGCTCCTTCTCATATTGGTGCAGAACTTCCTGTGCTCCAGTTTATGGCCATTTCCCCTTGTCCTGTCCCCACAGACCACTGAAAAGAGATTGGCCATGTCCCTTTGTCTCCCACACTTATAACACTTACAAACATCAATCAGTCTCAGACTTCTTTTCTCAAGGCTGAACAGAAGCAGGTCACCCAGTCTTTCCTCATAGGGGAGATGCTCCAAGCCCTTTATCATCTTTGTGGGCCTCTGCTGGACTCTCTCCAACAGATCCCTGTCTTTCTTGTACTGGGGAGCTCAGAACTGGATGCAGTACTCCAAGTGATGCCTGACTAGGGCAGAGAAGAGGGGGAGGATCACTTCCATTGACCAGCTGGCCATGGTCCTTTTAAAGCACCCCAGGATCCCTTTGGCCTTCTTGGCCACAAGGGCACACTGCTGGCTCATGGCCATCCTGCAGTCCACCAGGACTCCCAGGTCCTTCTCCACAGATGGAGAAGCAGATCATCCTCCAACCTGTACTGCTACATGTATCACCATTATTCCTTCCCAGATGCAAGACGCTACACTTGCTTTTGTTAAACCTCATCCGGTTTCTTGTTGACCGGCTCTCCAGCCTGTCCAGGTCCTACTGAATGGCAGCACAGCCTTCCAGTGTCTCAGCCACTCCTCCAAGCTTCGAATCGTCAGCTACTTGCTGAGGGTGGACACCTTCCCCTCGTCAAGGTCATTGATGAAGATACTGAACAAGACCGGACCCAGCACTGACCCCTAGGGAATACTGCTGGTCACAGGTCTCCAAACAGACTCTGCATGGCTGATCACCACCCCATGAGCTTAGCCAATCAGCCAGTTCTCAACTCACCTCACCATCCACTCATCTATCCCACACTTTCTCAGTTTTGTTATGAGGATGTCATGGAAGGCAGCATAAAAAGCCTTGCTGAAGTCAAGGTAGATGACATCCACTGCTCTCCCCCCATCTGCCCAGCCAGTGATGCCATCACAGAAGGCTATGAGGTTAGTCAATCACGAGATTCAGATTCAAGGGGAACAGCAGGACAAGGGGAAATGGTTTTAAGTTGAGGGAGGGAAGATTTAGGTTGGATGTCAGATGTTCTTTACAGAGAGAGTGGTGAGGTGCTGGAACAGCTGACCAGAGAGACTGAGGATGCCATGGTGTCCAAGGCCAGACTGGATGGGGTCCTGGGCAGCCTGGTCTGGTATTGAATGTGGAGGTTGGTGACCCTGCATGTGGCAGGGGGGTTGGAGATTCGTGATCCTTGAGGTCCCTTCCAACCCCGGGCCATTCTGTGATTCTGTGATTCAGCTAGTAAAACCTAAATGCCTGCTTTTAGGTGAGCTGAACAGTTCTGTAAGACTCCACGCACTGCACTACCTGCATCTCACTGGATGTGAGACAGAAAAACAGTAATGGTAAAATAACAATATTTTTTTCGAAATATTTACTAACTTAACAGATATATGATGTTTATCCTATATCAGAAGTTCCAAAGCTCCCTGAGTCAAAACATGTATTTCTAAGCATTCAAATTGTTAGTTTAGAATATATATGTTTAAGTTTTAAGATAATATCTGTGTTAAAATTAAAAGAATTAGTAAGGATTCATGCAACCTCAAAAGTGCTGCTAGAAAAGTCTTATGTGCATGCCATATAGCTTGACTGACAGTAGGTCATTAAAATTTATTCTCATAAGAATATGCACCCATAACTAATGGATTAACTGTAAAGGTATATGTTCTTGTAAGTGAGGACTAATTAGTTATCCATTTGGATAGGGTGCACTGCTCATTTTTCAAATTCACCTAAGAGCAGTTTAACTCTGTTTGGTAAGTCTCTGCAGATACCAGCATGAAGACTTTTCCCATTGTTACACTAAGAATTTAATTATCTCCACTCTACATAGTTGTCTGCTGGTGTGTTTTATTTTATTTCTCTTAATCAAATATTATGATTTTGAAATGTCAAATTACTTACTTTATTACTGAAAAACCTACTGATAACAGACTGAGGCCATTCGCAATTCTGTTCATTGCTCACTTTGCCAAAATTCCCACTGAAACAGGAATAGGAACAGAAAATGTGTCAAAGTAACAACAAAACCTACAACGGAGGTTCACTTCAGCCCAAATAACCTAGAAAGCAATAGCTATGCTCACACTAAGACCCGAAGTATCAACATTTCAAGTACGCTCACCACTTTAACTACGGTGGCTTGTCCTGATCATTAGCCACTTTAACACCAGTTTCATTTGGCCATATCATTGGCTGCAGTAAACTCAAATAAATCTACAGGATAAATTTACCAAATCAGAGCATGCTTTAGGCAATCAAAAAATACTATTTGAATCAACAAGCCTTTTGCACCCGAATAACTTAGTGGAACTACGCTAATTTATCCTCACAAAGAATCTAGCTAGATTCAGTGCAGATACACAGGATTTCTAGGAATCACACCCAGGATCAGCTCCACAAACAAAAGATGTCACAAGCCATACACCACTCTTCCAGCTTAAATTCTGAACGAGACAAGGCTTCTTTTTTTTTCTTTTCCCCTGAAGTTTCAACATTTGTGAGATGTACAAATGAGCCACGATAGTCTGATGAAGTATTGAAACATTTATGACATAATGAATATGTCTGACAAATCTGCTGAAGCTGCTTTGAATGAGGGGGAAAAATGTTGACAAGATTAATATAACTTAAGTTGCTACAATGACAGAAAACAGGAAGCCTGTCTTAACCTACCGTCTGTTGGGCTGAGTCCACGGGCTGCTGAGATCATGGACAGGGATGGGCTGCTGTGCAGGGAGCGGATATAGTCCATGTATGGGTTAATGTATGGGTGAGGAGTGCTGAAGGGAGACTCTGAGGCCGCAGCGGGATTTCTGTGTGGGGAAATTCTAATGAACGGAAGATCTGAATATGTTGGGCTACTAGATAAGGCAGAAGGCCTGGAAGACAAAAGGAGAAAAGAAAACAAACACGCCAAGTTATCTATATGATAAACAGAAACAGTTTAAAGGTAACATACTTCTGTCGTGAAGAATAACAATTGTGTTGCACATGTAGTAGCTTCCACAGAATTCGACTGCCCAAAAAGAAAAAGGAAAGGAAATGAATTCTTCTCTGTACGTATTATTAGCAACATTTCTCTGGCCAGTTTTAAAACAAGCTTATATATGAATTAATCTTTACATCCCTCAGTAACCTTTCCCCACGGAGTGCAGCAGATAATCACTTCAATTAATGTGAAATATGCATCCTGTATACCAGATATTAATTAATGCCTCAACATCGAAGACATACTGAGATGCTGAATCACTTTCATCTCATAACGATGTCTATTGGATAGAAGTTATGAGTTAAACAAAGTGCCCACTATCTTGATTTGCCAGCTTACCCTTTTTAAACAGCAAGACTGCATGTCTGCACAGAAATAATTTCAGAACATCCAAACTTTGTAAGCCATAAAGACAGTCAGGGCCTTTGGAGCGCTTTTTGTTCACGTCCCTTCCCACGAAAGATGCTGAAAACTCAGTGGCAAAGGAATGGTAGACTGCTGCATATGTTGGCGTTTAGTATGGCACAGGAGACAGATGCCTTTAACAAGCCCAAAGCAATTAACTATATCACCTGCACAAACAGAGACATGTGTAGCCTTCTCAGTCCACGTGTACAAATCCGTGATGAACCAAGGCTGAAAGCTGAGCTCACAGCTGACGCAAGAGAAGTAATCTGCTGTAACTTTCCCCACCATCACACCCTGACAGTATGACGGCATCAGGACGACCAATGGAGACCCTTCTATCACAGCACCCAGACTCCAAAGGCACTGGAAGAAGTTCAGATTTCATCAGCAGGGGTTGGAGTGCCTGCCCTTGCCGATTTGCTCTTTGGCAAAAATCAGTGATTGAGCCCGTCATGCACTTGCTGTAGTCCAACTGGCTGATCTGAATTAAATGGCTTTTCTTGTCCCTATTTTCCCAATTAATTTAGCATATATATACAGCACAGACTTGGGCAGCAGCTGCAGGAGTAGCAAGAGCAGACTGTTCCTGCTAGCTTACAAAGAATAATAAAACAAGAAATGTATCTTTTTTTCTTTTAACGTACACATACCATGATCAATGGAGATAGCTGTCATCACCTAAAAGGTCAATGGAACATGATCTTACAGGGGAGGTAATTCTGCCCTGCTATCAGCTCAGAAACACCAGCTTATGAATGGAACAGAGATCAAAGTTATGCATTCCTAGCAGGACACGCGTTTCCCTGCAAAAGCCACAGAGGCTCATAAAATCTTATGGAATAAAGATTCTTCCTGTTGCGCTTTTCTCACTCTTCCCCCTTTTCCTTCCTTATTTGCCTTTTGTGTGCTTCTTGCCCTCACAAGGCTTTTTGCAATGTAAGCAATATCTCCTTGCTCCAAAGCTTGTTACAAAGCTGCATTGGCTGTGTTAGCAACAGGCATCAGCAGTGGAATCGCTCCTTTGGCAGTCCAGTAAAGTACCCACGAGAAGCCCGGCTGCTCACCATTCATCATGTTTAAAATACATGCAGCAGTAGAAACCAGGAGCAGTTTCCCTCCACTGTGCAATACAGGCCCTTCCTTCCTCACAGAGGTTTTCTCTGCATGTTTTTGAAGCATCTGTGTTTTGGAAACACAGCTTTGGTGGAAACACAGCCTTACTCTTGCTGGTGCTGTGGAACTCGAGCAGACATGAAGCATGAGCTGTCTTGCAGTTTCCTGCCATGCTGAGGGTGGAATGCAGGAACCTTAAAATTCATGGTGAAGTAGGAAGCTAAAGTACCACAGCTGGGTATCACATTACAGGGTGAATTTCCTTCCATCTCAGTGACGAGGAAAATATTGTAGCGTAACAAATTCAACCTTAACAAAGAAACTAACTTTGTAAGCTCAGTAGGTCACTCTACAAATCATTTCCTCTAAGCTCATATCTGCTCAAAAACCATTCTGAAACCAAACAGAGGGTTGACAAGCATGAGCCCTGGAGCTATGTGGTGCATTTAGGGCAGAAAACAGCTTCTGAAGAAAGCTGGGTCTGTGTTACCCTAGTGATTCACTCTCCAACTGGCCAGAGCAAGCTGCTATGGCAAGAGCAAGAGGAAGAGTTGGGTTCTCAGCCTCTTGCTTCAGACCCAGTGGGAGCCATCCAAGGACACTGGGACTTGATTCTTGTCTCCTCTGCACTAACTCTTGCTCTCTTCTCCTCTCCCGTGAGGATGCTGCAGAAAGGACACTCCTTTGGGTAACATCAATCAGCAGTAGGCAGTAGGCATATAAGCAGTATTAGCTAGAGACAGAAAGAAGGAGTCACGAGATCCCACATAAAATTCCAAGCTCTGGACTACAATGTTTACTAATCTCACTCCAGCATCTGATTTTAACTTGTTGCTATCTTCTCTATGTGCTTCAGGCCTGTACTTTTCTCATTCCTTTGTGCTTCCAGACCCTCATCTCCCTCACAGTTCCATTCTCCCCCTGCCTTCATCTACTCTCAGCTCCCATTGCCTGGGCTCTCAGATTTCTTCAAAGACAAATCACATACCTTTCCCTTCCTTCCCCTTCGTGATAAACTTCAGATCCTTTCTGTGTTCAACTTCAGTACGAACATCTTTTGAATTGTTTAACTTCCTCCCTCAAATTAAAATAATAGTTCTAGAAAGGGTGCAGCCAAACAGACTTACTCTTAGCTGTTGCCTTCCAGTATTGCATCTGATCTTAGATTGCAACCTCCCTACATGCCAATGAAGAATGACTATTTTCATGCACAAGTAACATGCTACAGCCCAGGACTGGCTCTGCAGACACTCAGTCAGTGACGAGCAAATCAAATCTCCAGATGTGAGTGGCAGTTCCCCCCAGGCTTTTTATTTCACATGTATTTCAATCCTGGCCTGGGTCTGAGGCTACGACATGGGACTCAGAGAAAGTGACTTCAGTATGAGAAAAGTAAGGTACATCTTCAGTTACACTGCTGGTCAATGTATGCCTCATTTGTAAGCCACGGGAAGGCTCTGCATTTTCTCCTACACTGGTGTTTTCCTGACTTACATATTTAGAGCACTGAGGCTTCCCATAAAGAGAAGAGTCTGCATCCAGAGATCCTGCAAACTCAGTTCAGATTTAATAAAATACCTATGATACTGCCAACAATTATTTGATGAGGGAGATTCCTATATTTGGGGCATCAGGCTGATTTTATTCAGTGCTCAGTAACATTGATTATACCTACGTTCCAGATGCATAAGAGATAGTAAGAGAAGTAGCAGAAAGCAGAGCTAGATGTGAAGGTGCCTCCTCCCTTCTGTCCAGACTGCCTTCCTTTTCATCACTAACACACTGAAATACCGTGAATGCCACACAACTGCTGTACCTAACAGTACCTGCCTTCTCACTGCCTACCCATCTGCAGTCTGCCACCTTCCTCCTGCTCCTGTCCAGACTCTCAAGCTCTGCAGATTCTCAGGTTCTCACCAGGAGA
Source organism: Lagopus leucura (assembly GCF_019238085.1). Lineage (NCBI taxonomy): Eukaryota > Metazoa > Chordata > Aves > Galliformes > Phasianidae > Lagopus > Lagopus leucura. The sequence goes on along the minus strand of NW_024962334.1, from coordinate 1,296,398 downwards.
ACAGCACACAAGTGCCAAGGCAGTGAGATCAGCGTAAAGGCAAGCAGGTATATTTTTTTTTCCCGTTAGTCATGACACTTGTCTTGATGAATGTTACACAGGTGTCTACAGAGCCTTAAAAACTCTCATGGTCACACCAGTTCAGCAGCTGCAAGAATCAGATGCATGGGAAAGCACAAAATGAATGAAACTGCTAAACTGCTTTTTTTTTTTTTTTTTTTTTTTTAATTTCTGACCATTGCTGAGCTATAGGTGAGCTGCATGTAAGAATTCAGCTATTATTCATAAAATTGGTGAGTCATTTTGTTCTGTCTCTTGCAGCTGCAGCAGACAAACTCTTCACAAAAAGACCAACCAGTGCAGCCAAGAGCAACCAATTCCAATGCCGCTTTGGAATTCAGCCATCACAAAAACTAAACAAAGTACAGTTCCCTTTTCAGACCACTTAACTCTTTCTTAATTGGGGGAGCGAAATTATAGGATACTAGAAGTTGATGTAGCAAGCTAGTTTACACTTATTTCAAAAAGATCTGCATGCACAGATCATTGCCTAGCATTGTCCTGAAGTGATCACATATTTCTTTACATCAGCACTGAGAGCAGGGGGTTCTCACACCACACATTTTAGGTTGCTTTTTGTACGCAAGCATGAGACGAGTTTTCAGTGCAGAAGATCAGAAACTCTGAATTCAAGCAGATATGCTATTCCTTTCATTGGAGGCTCATTTGTGCAGGTGAAATACTGCTTTTGGGCTAGGAATAGGGTGCAGGCAAAAATCCAGAGGTAGGTAAGCAAACACAGGGCTGGCTGACTACACAGCCCTTCAGCCACCCTGCCTGCTCAATGCCATATGGGCACAAGTCAGGAGAACAGCTTCAGTCTCTGCTCTTCAGCGCCGGCGCAGTAGGGTGAAATGAAAAGCTGCCATCTCAGCTCCGTGTGTTAGGCTGGAGAAGGCATAGGACATTCCCTACGTTCCCGGCCACAAAACTGAACAAAGCATCAGTCTGAGACACGGCAAAGTGAAGGTGCATTAGGAGACAGAGTCAAAGACAGAACTGGAGATAAGCTACATCACAGCTCAGATGAGTCCATCCAGTAGAACAGCTACCTCTTGAGCAGGCTCCAGGCTCACGCAGGAGCGGGCCAGAGACAGACACACTTACAGCACAGCTCAGGCAGGGACTGAAGGGCTCAGCTTCTGGGTATGGGCAGAAGTCCTGGGTGAGGCCACTCGAAGCAACTGGTCTGGAGGTTCCCACACTGGGCTCCTTTGGAGTCCTTAAACTGCTCTAAAACGTGCCACAATATCAACACAGTGCATGTAATCTCTGGATTTGCATCCCTTGCAACTGTGAAAAGTACAGTACTTCCACGCTTGTCAGAGAATGCACTGCAGTAGCAAAGTTTGCTGGAAGCAGATTAAAGCCACTCAGGACAGTCACAAAGGTCTGTGCCACAGGAAAGTCTGGATCAACATCACGAAATTAGCCTAGTGTTAAAGAAGCCATTTGTCACAAATAGTTTCCAAATTGCTTTATGCTGTGATCAGGCAAAAAACTCTTTTAAGCATAACCTGTCCTAAAACAAAAATTAAAAAATCACGGTGATTTAAGCATTTCCTGCTTAAATTAAAACTCCAGGACTAGAAATTGTAATGCCAAGTTTTGTCCTGGTAAGTTACTAAATGGCTCTTTCACGAATCTCTAGAGAAATACATTTATATTGAAAACAGCAAGTGACTAGTAACTATAACACTGTAAATATGACACTGAGCTGAAGTTATAGATGGAACATAATCTATCTCACAGAACAAAGCTTGTCAACGAAGAGGGATGAAATATTGTAACATAACCTAATTTATTATTGCCTTTTCATCCATCTTGTTATATTATGAAAGTGTCAAAGTTCAAACCTTGATATTTAATCATTTAATGGCACGTTATTCAATGCGGAGCAAACACTGATGGCATAACTTTCATACCAATGATACCCATGCTATTTCTCTGATATCTGCTCAATTCAGTTCTTGAAGAACTGAAAAATGGTAAACTCATTAAATTGCCTACGATTCTTTTCTCTGGACTGCACCCAAAACTTTAATACATGCAATTGCCAGTAGATTACGGGAGATAAACCAGTAGTAAGTGCTTTCTTGCTAGGTAGACAATCCTACTTTAAAGCACATAGCTGAATCCCACTGGTACCATTTCCCATGTTAAATTGGATTAAATAAATGTTAAATGACTATGCTTGTTTGACATCAAACATTTTTGGACAGACTGGCCTTTGGCACCAAGAGTCAACAGATGTCTAGAAAAAGCTTGTCATCTCTAAGACTGTAAGGCATGAGCCTGAAAATTCAAGCAAGAACAACTCTTATAGCTGTAAGTAGACCAAATGATCAAGTTAGTCCTCCTGTTACAAGTATATTCATGGCTGTTGATCTTTCCTAAATCAGGCTGCAGCAGCTAGTTACACATCTGAATGAAGATGGGGAAGATCACGAGTCAAACAATTATCCTGCTTCTCAAAATTTTTAGTTGCTACTGTACATAAACTGAAATCAATGGGAAACTGTCCACTGATTTTGTTCTGAAGTGATTGTGGATATACTCTTCAAAAGCACAAAATGCTGACCTAATTCTGCTGCCCCTAGAGCCATCAGAAAACCTTCCACTACCTTCAATATAACAACAGTGAAGCTGGCATTGACGATTTTCAAAATGCAATTCCACAGCCCCTTTTCTCTTTTCACTTCTAGTTGAATTTGCAAACAATCAAAAACATAAATGCGCAGTGTGGGAAATCAATAATATTTTTTAGTACTTACTTTTTTTTTTCCTTCAGAAATCATGTCTTAAAATAGGCAGTCCGTTCCCCTAAAATCATTCACTGCCTTCAGGAAAGCTAAGCAAATGATTTAGAATGTTTGAAGAATGACAGTTAATTGAATAAACAGAAATGTCAGCACTCTTCTCGTGATAGAGCTCCAAATGATACCAAAATTAAGCCCAGCTCGGTGCATTTTGTTAATGGTGGAAAGGAAGAAAAGGGAAAATTGACAACAGTGTAATACTGAAGTGAGAAAGAATGTTGGAGTTCCTTTCTGTGTTCAATGCTTGGTCAATATTTAGCTTCTTTCATTCCAAGATTCATATTAGCACTACAGTCAGTATGAGGAAGTGACAGAATCACATCCCCATACTCAGTAGGTACATATACTGTAACCATGAATGGGTCAGTGCCTACACAGCTTACACACAAAAGCAGCTAGATCAAGATCCTGGGCTCCACCACTTATCTGCTCTGTCACCTTTGACAAGTATGTTGACTACGTCTTCAGATGTTTCCCCAGATGTAAAACTGTGTTAAAGTGCTCAGAGAGTACTTGGTATCTACAAGGTCAGACCGATCAACAGTATGCTACAAATATTTCCTCACTGAGGCAAGGACAGGATCTCACAAAATGTTCAGTGCAGTTCTGCAATACAAATACGTAGAATACACAAATAACTTCACAAAATTAAACCGTACAATTGTACATAAAAAGATAAAAGTGACTGTACAAGGGATGTTTGTGGTGCTGGGAACACACAGAACAACTAGCTGATGACCCACAGCAAAAGCAGATGACTCTGGTTTCCCATCCCTTTTATGTGAAGTGTTAACATTATGTAGTTACAGTTAAAAATTGGCCACATTAATCAACACACCGAATCCTTAGTGATTGCATTCATTCCTTTTTTACAATTGACAGACTGCCTGATTGCAGATCTGGCTTTTTACAAGCTTCCTCTCCCACCTGCAAGACTTCAAAAATAACCCAATTAAGAATTTGTGTGCTCACTCAAGATGTGTTTATGCTGTAAAACAAGCAAACAAACAAACAAAAAAGCCAGTGAATTTTCATTCCATTATTTAACTTCTTTTTCTACACAAGGTCAGCTATAACTGATGACCTTCATCCCAAAGTAACAGCTGTACCAGGAAGCAACCGGTACTTCTGATGCCATTGGATATATTCATTTCTTCATTGCACAAGTCTGCACAAGTCTGGCTTGAAGTCCTTTCATGTGTTTCTTAAATGTGTACAAAGATACTGGTTTGATTTTTTTCCAAAATGTGCATAAAACCTCGTACTGCCTCTCAGTATTTCTCCAAGCTCAGGCTTCATATTTTCACCCTCACATGATGATATTCTCATTGTAACAACCTGCATTTCCTTTTTCTGTTCCTTCCACCCCACCAACGATCTCTGTCCCTACCTCCTGGCACATCTCTGAAGCTCCCTGCAGTTGGCCCTCAGTTTCCCCCAGCTGGCAAACAGATTCAGTGTGAATTCCTGCTTATAGAGTTCCTTGTATTTGCACAACACTCACTCAATAAAGCTGACCCTGCACTGAGACGTTTGATGTAACAGCAAGGGAAACAGCAAATTATTTTAGTGAGAACTATTGGTGATCAGTGGACGGTTGGACTGAGTGATCCTGTGGGTCTTTTCCAATCTTGATGATTCTATGATTCTATGAAATAAAAGTAACACTAGCCAGATCTGGCCATCTAGAATTTTCTTTGCTTGTTTCTGTTTGAGCCTTACCAAGGAATTGCCTTATCTCACTCAGTGCACGCTGACTTCTATGAGCTATATAAATACAGTAGGGTCCTATATCTAGCACAGCCAAAACTCATGTTGGCAAACTTTTCCTCCTTGTTTTTACCCAATTCCAACTCTATTGATTTGTGGTCACCATCTTACCAAGAATTATGTAACAATGCTGCATTTGATGCACAACTCTTGATTGCAAATACAGAACAGATCTGTATTCCAAGTAAATGTTTTTCAAATAAGCTCAGAAAATATCCTGCTACACACGAGCCCAGTGACTGCCATGGACCTCCAAATACCGCTTCCTCTTTAAGATATGTGGAAGGGAAGCAGGAAAATCTAAAATGTCTACAGCATGCTAATAACCTGTTGTTAGTAATAACAGATTGGACGTTGAAATTACCAACTGCATTCCTACAGCAAACTTCCACGCTCCGCAATTCTCCTTTGATGCTCCAGAGGTGGTCTCATTTGCCATTCAAATTTTAGCCTCCTCTTGGCTACAGTCATGGCCAGCCACACTTGAAGTGTTTAAACCACACAGGCACCACCATAAGAACGTGTGGGCACATATAAATTCTGCCTGCGTTCCTGCTACCCCTTTCTTCCTTCCCTTTCCCCTTCCTCTCCTCCCGCAAAGCAGCAGGTCAAAGGAGAGTCAGAAGCTTTCTCGCACTTAATGCTGTTAAGTCAGCTAATTGAATAAACATTTGTTTAACATTTGCTCCTATTTCACTAATGCACTGTGAGAATGAGAAGAATTTTATTCCCCTTCTCGCCTATCCTCCCCCTTCCTTCGGAGTGCCACTAGCTGTTATCGCGGTGACTAATGTGCTGTATGTGGCCATTATAGTCTTCAACTCCGAAATTACACCCGGGATGAACGATAGGCTCTGCCTGTATGCTGATTGGAGTTGGATGATGATTGATTAGAAGGAAGTCCGGCTACGTAGCCATGCAAAAAGAACTGCACTGAGCCACAAGCTTAAACACTACCGAGCGTTTCACCAGTGGCTTCAGAGCTATTAGATGTTTTCCTATTAACAACATTTCTCACATCCAGGTTTGTGCATTTTATCTTCATTCTTTCAAATCCTGAAATTGCTTGGATAAGAGCGTTTTATATATATTTATACGCTTTCTAAGAGTAGCCTGAACTTTTAGGGGAAATTGAAGAGGCTTTGTGTCAAGTACAGCTAAATCCAGCCTTTCTATATCAAACCCCTGCTAGAAAATTACTGTGCAGATGATAAGGCTGAAAGATATAATAAAAAGTGACTCTACTCAATTTACACTGCAATATTGGTATGACTGAATATTTTTCATTCAGCTGACTGATAAAATCACTAAACTGTATTGCAGATAAATAAAGGAGGCTTCTGTCAAGAATAAACACCATTAATCATGAAGTCTCACCCTCTGAGTTGCTGTGCTATGCAACTGCACAAATGCACCATCACAAGTGGCATGTTACCCAGTACCTCTTTTCTTTCCCTACTTTTCCTGGTGAGGCTGCCTTCTTAGGAAACTTCTTTTTTAAAGTGCATTTACAGAATTTAACAGTCTCGGAATAGCTTTTCCATTCAAGTTTACAGGCAATTGCAACTGAAATCTAAATTTCAGTGACAACACGTTCAGCCAAAAACTGACCCTGTGAGACAAAGCAAACCAGTGCAGCCTTGCTGTAAATCCAGTGTTAGAGTGAGAAGTCCATATTGAAACTGGTGAAGGTGAGATCTTTGTAACTCTAAAGCTGAAACAAATACAAGCATTTAATTAGGAGCCCCAAAAGCCCTTTACTCCCCACATCGCATTTTCCACAGGTTGCATTACACACGTTCACTGTTTCCAAATAGATGCCAAGAATCTCTTTGAACGTTCAAACACAAAAATTTCTCAGCATTGCAAATCTAACTGAAGAGAATTGATGGCTTTCCTTTCCAAGATGGCCTTATATGCTTAAACCGGACGTGCTGAAAGAGAATGACTGTTATCCAGCAAAAGCACAGTCAGAGGAAAAGAAAACCAGACAACTTAGGTAACCTTTTCGTAACCTGTTTTAGAGCAAGTGATGATTCAATAGTGGCCATGTTATCAAGCCAGAATGAAGCAGTGCCCTACACACTAATGAGGTTATAAAACGTACTTTGGTCTTCATGTTAAAAGCACTTAGCAAGTAGTCAGCTCGGCAAAGACCGACTGCGTGCTGGAGCACAGGACTAATCACACAGGCAGGAATCAAATCGACTGGAAGAATTAGGAGACTTGTGGCCCCGAGGAATGTAATTCATGCAGAAAAGCAGTTGTCAGAGCAAGGCCAGGGAACTGTGTGGGAAGAAAGCAAAATAAACAGCTCAACAAAGACAACAAAGACGCTCGAATAGTGGCTTTTCTAATGCTTGAGTACACTGAGACTTCAGTGGGTGCATACAACAAAAACCTCATCAGTGAAGACCTCTATCCAAGCAGATACACAGGTGAATGGCGCACTGGTTCAAAAACACTCCGAAAATGCCTGAAGTTTTAAAAAAAAAAAAAAAAAAAATCCCTGACATTGTACAAAAGAGAATGAACACATATGTATGTGCATGCATGACTGGGAAAAGAAGAAAATGATCCAAATGGCACAGAGATGAGAAGGGAGCTGAACTGGTTTCGACAATCACTCCTGATTTATCTCACTTCTGTTCACAGATCAGAACGCAATGCAGCCTGCACGCAAACAGCATTCCTGCCCATAAGCACCAAAAACCCACTGAGAAAAACTCCTCAGGATCCCCTCTGTCAGATCTGTGTGCACCAGGCGATTGCCTGGCCAGAAAGAAGGGGTCGAATCTGGTCTCAGCCTCACCAGTGCCAGTGATGGGTGCAATTTGTGACAATTCATTAAATTTTGAATACAACTGAGATTCGAATTTCACAACACACTGTTCTCTTACAAATAGTATTTTCAGCTGATGGGTTATTACTGCCATAATTTAATGTACTGAAATTTTTAGAGATCTATGCTCATACAGTACTTACCAACCGTAAGTACCTCTCTCCTCATTACTTAGTTCCCTCACTGATGATTTTTATAAGCCCTCTCTGCCCAGCACTTGAGAATGTCACGCTTACTATTGTTTCAGCAAATGTGAGTTTCTTTTCTTCCCTTAACTCCTCTGCTAAGGCAGTAGCAAAGGAGGCAGCAAAGGAGGCATTCTTCTGCCTGGTGAAGTACCTGGAAAGCCTCTCATGTTACCTCAAGTGAATACTCCCTTCAGTGTCTGTTCTGTAATGCCAAGAAACATTCTTTTTTCTACATTCAAAAACGAAGCAAACCAAAACCCTCTGCTTTTGTCTCATGAATCTACTATAGGTCATGTCCACAATATTAGAAAAAAAAGAGATTTGGGGAAAGAGAAACACAGAAAGCTTTTTTTTCAATTCTAATCATATATGCTAAAATAAGATCTGAACTGCTAAGGCAACAGCAAGTTGGCAATAATAAAAGTTGGCAATAATAAAATTCAGAGACTGAGTGTCTTTCACACTGCACTTGCTACCTAAGTTTAATTGTGAAGGAAACATGTGACTAAAATTTTAAGTTTAAATACTACAGTTCGAACAGAAAGAGTGATCTGAAGGTTCAGTATCAATCATTTCTGTTGAGGTATGGCTGAATTTGTTTTTCACCTCTGTACTAATGACAGTAAGCAGTTACTACAGTTACTGTTCACAAGGACTAGTACCTATTTCTGAACACAGAAGATATCAGCTGGAATTTCTCCCCTAATCAGCACTCCTTGCAATTACATAGATTTATAGAAATTACTGTCTGTATGAGATGCACAGTGTATCTTCAGAAATGCCTAAAAGCAGTCCAGAGCAACCCATGACACTTACTTTGGGGGGGGAAAAAGTGATTTTGAGAGTTGTCCTCATTACTGCACCTCAGTGGCAGTACCAGGTGTATGGGACACTGCACCTAAGAATGCAAGTCAAGGAGTCATCCTCTGAAAACACAGCTGCTTTTCAGCTCTGTGTGAGCAGCTTTATCAGTTATTCAAACTCTCTCTGAGCACCACTGCAAATACCATGCAAGCAAAAGATTAGTGTAAACATCCACCAGGGCAGCAGAGTTCACAGCTGGATGATGCACAACGCATAGCAAAGGTGAATGCTGCAAAGTCGAGGTTTGGAGGGAGAAGAAATGGATAAATGGATTCTGCTGGGAGCTGTTTCCTGCATTTTCAGAAGTCCAGGTGTGGGGGCTGGCTGGGGTGCAACCACACCATAGTGAGACTCTCCAGTCAGGTGAGGTTTCCTCTCACACAGGTCTGTTTCCCTGTTTGAAATTGCAGGCACTGAAAGCCACTGCGATGTCACGCAATGTGCACTGCAGTTCAGTTCTCGTAAGAGTTGAATATATAATGACTGAAATACCACGGCCATCAGAAGAAGCAAAATACAGACTTCACCCAGCAGTTCTTGCTTTATTTGTGCGTATCACTGGAGGTTAAAAGCATTCCTTGGGCAAAGTAACTTTTAACTACTGTACGGCTGTTAAGGTTCCACCAATGGAGACACTGACAGTGGATCACCCTTCTCTGGTGCAGACTTTTAGCAGTGCTGTATGCAGGTTCCTGTTCATCACTGGTAAAAATGCATTACTAACAGTGGGGATTACATTGAAAAGCAGTTTAGTAGCTAAGATCTTACTCAATCAAATGGTGTTGTCATGCTCTCTGTATCTGTCCTAGTTTCCAGGCATATAAATAGGAGGCATTACTTTTGGAGCAACCTATTTTGTTTCTTAAATAGCTATCTACGGATGCAGATGAAAAGTCCAAAAGGAACAAACTCACCAACTCAGGGCACACCTACATCAGCAAGGTAACCTACACATTTGCCATCTCTGCATCTTTGCAATTCAGTCTAATCACAGGGGTAGAAATGCAGTTCCTAGAAAAGCCTGGTGTCCTTGGATAGAGAACAGCAAGCCAAGGGGAAGCCAGCTATGGAAGGTTTCTTGGTACTGTCCAGATGATGTACGCTGATAGTGATCTTCCACAGAGAAGAAGAGAACCCCTGATTGCCTCTGGTCATTCAGCTCCTGCCCTTCCTGCCAAATGTGTCTACAGCGTTGTTAAATTGGCCTATTCATAATGGTGGCCTCTATAAACTGGACTAGACTATCAATCTTTTCTTACACAGGCCAGAGAAAAAGCCATGATAAATCTAGGCTGAATTTCAACAGATAAGGACAGAAAGATATTTATCTTTAAGGAGATAGCCACTTGAGTCTGATCTGTTTAGAAAATCTCCCTCATGAAATACTCCCTAAATTTCTGTTGATAAACTTAACACCGATGGTCACAGCATCTAATAAATACTACTTTTGAGCTGACGTTTCAGTTTGTTCCTCCAGAAGGAATGGATTCCTGGCACGTTTCTCCAGGATGTTTTTTTTTGCCTCTGTGTCTAATCTCTGTGGGGTCTCCAGAAACTTACCAAAACCCCCACAAAATTAACTACAAATGCAATTGTAAGCTATTGCAGGATCAGATCTACAGATTCGATGCTGGAAGGGACTAAGCAATAAAAACAAGGCAAGTACACAGAACCCAGCTTCCATGAAAAGCACCTTCTAAAAGAAAGTCCCAAGTCCTTGTTTGGTCATGTAAACTAAGAACAAAAAAACAACTTGTATGACTTCCAAATCACTTCCTCTGTTAGCTGATAAAATCAGTTACAGATGTGGACCCAGTCCACCCTGAGGTACACATATAAAACACTCACAGCACCCAATCCCTTGGGTGGATTGTTTTTTTCTGCATCACAAAATAGAGAATAGTCAAGGGGCAGCCAGTCAGTCTCCTGCACCTCAGAAGCACATCCAAGAGAAGCTCAGTCATCTGCTTTCTGCCACAAATGTGCAAACCAATTTAGACACATCCATACATACAAATAATATCCTAAATCGAGCCAAGGGTGGTAAAACCAGAAACAAAGTGGCATTTAACTTCTGTTTCGTCCTCCTTTTGGCAAATTCTGATTCTAAATTCAATCCATATTCTAACATCATAGGAAGTACAGTTGGAGGAGGAGAGAGTCTAAGCCAGGCTTAGATTGTGTGAGAGTATGATGAAGATGCTCTGTGTTTCTACACTGCAGATGTACTCATTGCTCACATTTCTTCCACTTAATGCCTGCTCACACTTTAGGGACCTCTCATTCACAACACAGAAATCTCACCACTACACTTAAAAAAGAAAGCAAAAGAAAGAAAGAAAGAATGCTAAGACTGTAACTTTTCAGTTCTCTTTGAACCAAGATTTAACGTGAGTGGAAGAATTGTACTGAAAAAAAAGGAGTCTGTCACAGTCCAGTACCTCACAGGCCACTGCAACAAGTTTGACAGCAGCCTCTATAGAGTTGGCTTGCTTCTGGTTCACTGCACATGAATACCACAGTCAATATCTGCTCACTCGACTAATACTGCTGACTACAACACAAAGAACACAGGAATTTTGTCCAAGAAACCACAGGCTCAGAGCCTCTGAATGTGCACTATATTTAGAGCTTGCATACTTTGCAGCAGATAATAGAATGAGATAATAGAAATTTCAAGAAGCAAAACTCTAGCACTGTGGCTCCTCTGTGTATTTTTGGTTAAAGATTAAATTAATGACCAACCAATCTGTATGTTCTTCATGTTTCTGTGCATGAGTATTTTCCCTGCTTGTTTTGTTCAAGTTTGCTCTCTAATTTTCCATCTTCCTCAGACTGCGTAGATCCTTCTATCAGTTTTTATGAAAAAAAATGGAAATTAACTCAGGGTAAGTCACTTTCTACATTCAAGCAACTATATCCATCTTATTATACAAAAGGAGTGCATAAGCATGCACACAAATATACGTGCTTGTACTTACATCTGCACACGGGGAGAATCCTAAAAGCTCCAAGGCATGCCTACTTACTCCTCAGCCTGAAGTAAAATGTTACACATGCAGAGGTGTCCTCAGGCAAGACTTTTGCAGCCATTCACTTTGTTTCCATCAGCTCTTAACTTAGGCTGGCTTGAAAGTTTGCCTTAGGGAACAACTTTTCACTGGCAGACAGGAATTTGTCTAAGTACTGTTACAAGCCCAGATGGAGTAAATCAGCTCAGTGGCAGTGCTGTCCAGTGATAATACCTCAGTGCTGATAAAGCTAGAAGCCGTTGCTCTTTAGCACCATAATCCACGCAGATCACTTTAAGAATCCCTTTTGTTGGATTCAGGTCTCCCAGATGAATTTGTGCCAGCCTGCCCACAAGTGGACTTGAAGCAATGCTCACCAAAGGCCTTCCTTTCTCTTTCCCCTTTGCATCACACCTATGAGATGTCCTGCAATTTGCTGCTACCAAGGACTGTATTATTGTGAATGGTGACCAGTTAGCAGCCTGCTGGCAAAAGCATGCCTTTCTCAAAAAGGCTGGGGACCACACCTTCTCCAGCACCTCTGGTTCTCCGTGGGGCAGGATGGAATGCGACCTAAATCCTACTTATGCACATTGCTTTCTAGGGCTGCCGGCACCACTGGACAGCCTCCGGAAGCCTGCATTGACAGCAAGAAAAAAACAGAGAAAGAGAAAGATGAGACCTGACTTTGCGTTTTTCTTATCATAAAAGAGGAATAGAAAACTGGGGGAAAGTTTCTACAGAGCAATTTTTAACGAAACAAATTCTCTTCTTTCAATTGCTTTAAGTTTCCCAGCCATGCCAAAAACAAGCTCACTGCATAAGAACAAAGACCCTCTGTTAACATAATATTTATCTGCTGCTACCGTTTCTTCTTTAAAAATCTGTGGTTCGTAGGTATTACAATTAGCTACTCCAGAGAAAATGATTATGCCACGAAGTATGATCCACAACAGAAACAGATGAATGATATGAATCAAATTTAATCTGGTGCAGTTAGAGGCAATTCTGTTGGCTTTCGCGCATATGTGCTTGCTAAAAACAGAGATAGTTTTTAGCAGTGAATCCTTATTTGATCTAGAATTTATTTGCCAACATAGGAGATTTTTTCTATAAGATACTCTTTCCTCGATATTGTCTCTTTCTCTTCTAGTAGGAAGAGAGCACATGCACAAAACCCATGAAAGAGCCTGGCAGAGTTTGCAGAAATTTCAGATTTTTAAAGGAGAAACAGTAGCAGCAGTGTAACAGAATCGAGGTAAAACAGCTACACTCAAAAATGTTTTCTTATTTCACTGCATGAGCATTTTTTCCTCCAGCTGTCTCTCGGTATCACAAATGCAGCCGAAGCACCGATCCTTTCCTGCAGTTCAGTATGTGCCACGAAGTACAGAATAATTTGTTTTAAACTTTTCCCAGTTTCAGGCCCTTTCTAAAAACATGATCTGTTTCTGAAGTCGTTCTGAAAAAAATTCTCTTGCAAAAGAGAATTTATGACCTGCAAGTCTTACGGTAAATATTACTAAAAAAGTAGCAACAGCTGAACAAAACACTGATTCACTGTTTCAAATGAGGCAATGCTATATCCTGCATGAGAAATCACAGTTCTGGCTTCGACTTGGGCCCCCTTTTCCCCAACTTGTGAAAGGCCTGGCACTGAAAAAAAAACCTCTCAACTGCAGGTTATGTGTGGGCATGCAGCCTTGCTATTTCACTTCTGTGAATCCCCATCAGCACAACACTCTGTCACCAAGAGGCTGCCTACAGAGCCTACAAGATGCACACTCGTGGCATGAAACTAACACCAAATAACCTTAACAAGTCACTGAACCACAGTGCTCACTTCTCAGGAGCTCACTATAAAAATGCCCCTGGCTATTTGCAGCTGCTTCTATCCTTGCTGCACCTTCCCCACTTCCTGGGCAGGCTTCTTGGGGTGCTTCCCATTTAACACCCATTCAAGATTTCTCCCTGCTTACAGAAAATATTTTCACAGGTGATTTTGGAAGGCTTGTAACTATAGCTCTCTTTTCAAGATCCCAGCCTTTCTTCTACTTCGGCTCCAGGCTAAACCGCAGAGCTTCTTCCAAGCCTTAAAGTAATTAAGGACAATCCAAGCAGTGAAGTTTTTCACACTGGGTGGGGCGAAATGATCCAGGAATGCTCAGATAATCTGGGGAGTTCCTTGCCAAACCTCCAGTTTACAGACAGTGATGTAAAGCCACAGGTAGAAGATTTTAAAGGTTAAAACACATTTTTAAAAGAAGTACGAGCTTAGGAATGAAAGCGTGATGGAAAAATCAAGCAATCGGTGGTGATAGGGCTGGGAAAAGCTAAACATTCTACCAACTGTATGGCAAGCAGTTTCTCCTATAATTAAGGATATTTTGCAAGGCCAACCCTTTAATCTTTTCGCATTTGCCTATCTCTCACTATACTGCATGGTCCAAACTCAGAGGGTGATGAAAGCTGAGCACCTAGGCCTGCCTTTCCTTTCCTTTTCACCCTTATGTAACTGGTGTCTGTATAAATTAGATACGAAATAACACAGCCAAGAATCAAACTCCCTTTTTATGAACTTGAAAGCTGACTGCAAACAGAACACATGCTTTGCTTTAGTACTGGTGCATTCACGCAGTTGAAAATATTTGTTTGAGGGATTAGTGTTAGGTAATTATCTGCGTGTGCATAATTTCAGAGCCTATGGCTGCCAAGCTCAGATCCCCACAAGCCTCAATCAGCAACTAGAAAAAATGAGCCTGGAGCACTGTTGATTCAAGGAAGCTGCAAGACAGCAGCTTTGACTTGCAGCTTCCTCCTTGCAAGTGCAAACTTCTCAGGCATTAAGCATGTGGATAACATCAGCATGCCTTCACTCGGGTTTACCTCCTAGCTCTCCCTTACTCACAGTCCAGGGATAACAGAAGATGGGATGGGAAGAGAAAGAAAGGTGAAGACTAAATGGATGAACATTTTGGAACACGAGGTGTATCCTGTTCAACCCTGAATCTCTGTATCAGCCTCCTAGGACATCCCATCAGACACACTGCACACAGACCAGCACCCTGGAGACATTCATTGCCACCTTGCACTTGTCCGTGCTTCAGCTCTGCAGGACCATATTCCCTTCACAGCCACATGAACAACGCCTGCAACTATCAGCCTAGGTCACCTTCAAAGGCCTCCAACCCACTTCTGATCACTACAAGGAACTCTCATCCCGACAAAGTCAATGCCAACAAAGACATCAGATCACTGTAAAATTAGATGAAAGCAAATCTGTGAATTATGGCTCCTGAGGAATACAAGAAGAAAAAAACCAACGTGTTTAAAGCATTAATCCATGTTCAGTGAATGCTCACAGCAGCAGCACTGGACACGGCCTAGAAAAGCTGTCTCTCTCTACTGGATGGCCCAGCATTGGCACGGACTGAAAATGGCTTAGCTTTAGTCTCTGCTTTACTACCTTGCTTTGGAAATCAATTTTGAAAATTAGGTAAGAGCTAGAGAAAAGCAACAACAAAGAAAAACAAAACAAGCAGTGCAATTATTAAAGACACGCTTTGTTCTAGTGTGTTTTAATCATGACATTTAACAAGTAATTTAGCCCGCTAGCTCAGTGAAAAGTAGTAAAACTGAATTATGGTTTAATGGAAATATTTTGAAAACTAAGATTCATGCCTTGAATTAAAAAAAAAAAAAATGCAATTAAACAAAGAAACAAACAAAAAAAACCCACAAAAAAACCACACTCCAGCTCCAGTTATAGAGTCATTATGTTGCTGCTCGCTCAAGAACGATTGAAGTTTCATACATCTTCCCTGAAGTATAAACTGAAGACATACTGTGGAAATTCCAGAATAACTAAGCAGTGCTAACAAACAGGTCTTGGTAACACAAAGTGACACATTTCAGTACATATT
This sequence comes from Lagopus leucura, assembly GCF_019238085.1. Lineage (NCBI taxonomy): Eukaryota > Metazoa > Chordata > Aves > Galliformes > Phasianidae > Lagopus > Lagopus leucura. The sequence goes on along the minus strand of NW_024962334.1, from coordinate 1,280,921 downwards.
CATAAGGGTTGGGGCTTATTATTGGGCTGTAATTGCAGTTGTTCTAACACCTAATAAGCCATGGTTGGAAAAACAAAGGCAGGTTAATTTGTGATTTCCTCCACTCATTCAGAGGCAAATTAAGTGTCAAACAGCTAATACAGAACATATTTCATTTTATGAGATTTTAATTTAATTCTGCACCATATCGTTGATGCCTTAATATAGGGTGGTTTATCTAAGAAAAAGAGCAATTTATAAACCTCTTTCAATTGAAATCTTTAATGATAGGATACGATAGCATAATTACAGCAATGACTGCTAGTCCTCGTATACACAAGCATCTGTCAGCAATTCCATCACAAACATAAACCTCTACTTTAGGGGTTTACAACTCAGTTATAAAATTTGGCTCCAGGGTGAAATTTGGGATACAGCAGTTCTGCCCATCAGCAATTAAACTACATATCACACACATAAATAGATATCATCATGCACACAAACACACGTATATCTTTGGAGCTGGAAGTACATAGAAGCCTGTAACAAATTCCTCCTTTTTTTTTCTTTCTTTTTTTTTTTTGGTGGCCACTGTTCAAAATACTGTGCATGTTATAGGCTTCAGGTGGACAAGGCCTCCTCTCACATTTTTTCTGCACTTGTATTACTACTAACTAATTCCACTAAGGTTTGACAGGTTCTGGAACACACTTCTAGGAGCTTGGGTAACTGCCAATTTTATTACTTTTATTTTTTTTTCATATTTGAGGGTACTACGAAGCTGCAGGGAAAAACCACTCATACAATGAAGTCATTGATAAAGCTGTTGGGTAAACACTTGGATCCTGACTGGTGTTCTAGCCATTTTCTCTCAAAATTCTCAAATAACTTCTCATGTCCTCTTCTTTTTCCTTTATTATTATTATTATTTTTTTAAATATATCAATGGTATTAAGACAGCAGTCCAAATAATCATTCCAAAAGGCCCCAGATCTAACTTCCCTGAGTGCCACTTACATCAGGGTCTGTAGAACTTGCAAGAAAATCGTCGGTGTCTACCACACACAAAAATTGAAATTTATTCCTGAAACCTGCAAAAGCATGATGAACCTACTTACAAAGAAGCTCTTAGAGTCCAACAAAGTTATTTTCAACTGCTTAATTGACTATTTACCTTGAATTGTGCTGAGCATAATGGCTCCAAGATCTATTACAGCTCATCATTTCAATGGTGATACAAACTAAACGACTGGAAGAATTATCAGGAGTAAAACAAATAGCCAATATCAGGGAGATTTTCAGATTAAAGCTTGGGTTGGTGTCAGAGTGTGTAAAGCAACTGCTTACAGCTATATACATAACACAACGTGCCAAGATCCCCCTGCCCCTTATAAGCCTCTGCGGGGCCTGGCAAAGCCTCAGCTCCGAGGCAGGACTGCAGAGTTCAGGGTAGCACTGATTTCAGAGGGAAGGAGGCCGTCAGTGGGCATCTTTAACATCTTAAGGAACTTTGTCAGTATAGGATGCCACATAGCCCCAAATTTTCATCGTCACCCAAAGGGGACACAGCCATGCACCCGCCCAAAAGACCCTGTGCACTTTGCATCACTGGGCTGCGGCTCTGGGCAGTGAGCACAGCCAGACAGAGCCCCACACAGCACAGGATACAGACGCCTCAGCAACAGTGCGCAGGTGGTGCTCAGATTTTGCAGTAAGTCCCTCTGATAATTCAAGTTAAAATACATCATGGATCCACTTTGGGTTTAGTTCATCAGCTCAGCACACTCAACCTTGTTTGGGCAAGCCAGGGAACTGATACACTTGTTTGCAGCACCCCAGGAACTGCTTGCTCTAACTAAAGACAAATTTCCTATCAGCTTCAGAAGAAGCAAGACCTGAGCTCCTAGCCACTTTCTTTCTTTTGGGCACCACTAGGTGCCCAAAAACACCTAGTCAAAATGTTCATTTGCACTGCAACATCTGGGATGACCATAATGAGTCTGTATGAGCCTGCCATCTTTAGCTTACAATGGTTTTTAGCAGCAAACCTAAATGTGTACTTGAGTATATTTATTACGTGGTTGAATGTGGGGTAGATGCTGATGCATCAGAGGAAATAAGGAATAAATCACAGGTTTCTGCTCTCTCCCCTTCTATAAATACCCACTTTTCCGCTAGCGCCCAAGAAGACTGCAACACAGATTTATTACTTACCTCCAGGCAAATCTGTTCTAAAATTACAATTCAGTAATAGAAGACTGATCCAAAAAAATTGTTAGTAAAATATTGTCTGTGCACTTGGGCATGTAGTTAGGATTGTTAATATCAATTAATTCTGCTCACAGAGGAGGACTTGTTTTAAAACAACTTCATTTTTCTTCTGCATATATGTAATTACACAGCTGTAACTAATAGCCATAGCAAAGCAATCTGCCATCTAAACAACTCGCATTATTCTTCAAAGTATTACTTGTGCTTTTCTTCTTTTATTTTCTCAGTATGAGAGGTGATTAGTAGATATGATTAAATGTATATACCAAGCCTTTTAGTGAAGTACTAAGCCCTGCTTTTTGGCTTCATTTTTTTAATGGCACATAGCAAGTTTTCGGACACAACTGTTTTATACTGCAACGCTTATATTTGTATCCCCCTACAGAATAAGGTAATATTTATTTCTAAACGATTTCACCACTACCACGCTTTTCTAATGCACGTTATCACTGGCATTCATTTCTTTTATCTTTGTGTAAACCATGTGCTCTATCACATTTGCCATTTTGTTTGGGTGACAATCCCATCAATCAACCGATTGCCTGTGCACGCACACTACAGGGACTATGAAAATTTACCAAAAATTTAATTATCTTTCATAGCATTCACTGGGAAAAGAATCTTCAGCACAAGAGGGAATTTTAGCATCAAGAGTCCCAAGCCTGATTCAAACAGAATACATGTTTTGTCTGGCACTTTTTAATTTAGCATTTATAGAATGACAGCACTCAGAATAAATGTCAGCAAAATGTATAGGTAACACTTGCCAGCCACCTATTGCAAAAGAATTTCTCAGGCACAAGCCTGGTTTTGCTTCATGGACAGATAACCTTGATGCCTTCTAAAAGTAAATCTCACTCTTCAGCTAAACTGGCAAAGTGCTCTGGATGCACAGTTTTAAGCATGGCAAAGATTCATATACTTGCCCACTCTTCAAGATAGCGCAGGAAGCTGAAGCGGGGTGGAAATACTGAATACTCACACATGCAGAGGAGGAATGGGAGATGGTTCGTAATGGTAGCGTCCCTCATGATGTCTTGCATCAATTGGTACAGGAGGGTGGAACGCTGGGAAGAGGTGAGGTGGATCTGAAAAAACAAGCAAGGTGCCCAGATCTGAGTATCTCCAGTGACTCTTCACAAATACCACTAATACAAATGGAACAGATAGCTAAAACTTGTGCCAACAGCACTGCAACTTACGGGTCAAATGCTCCTTTCCCACTGCAGTCACTCAGGACTGTCTGAGCATTTGGCCCACAGCATTTGCATGAATATGTATTTACTAATTTTAATATTCTCTTTTTATAGCTTAAATGGAAAGGGACATCAAGAAATCTTTAATAAATAATTACATGCCCATATGTGAAGTGTCAGATCAAAAGGACCATCATTCCTGAGCATTCCTGATTTATTTATTTTTTATTAAAACAAGAAAAAATATCCCAAGAAGAAAAGGCTGGGCAGAGAATACCATAAAACAAAAAATATATATCCTAAGAGATGTCTAAACAGTCCTACAACAGAAAGAAGAACTGAAGCAGCATGCTGAGAAATGACTATCTGAAATAAATCAGACAACGAAGTTAAAAGCAAAATGCAATCGGGGAAGGTTGTACCAGAGATGCTTAACTGCACTGCGTCGACAGACAGACAGAGACGCATCAGAAGAAACGTGCCTGTGGACCAGAGGATCCATCCCACACGCTGCACTCAAAAGGGACGGCGCCTGCTTTGTCTCTGTGGCAGCAGACCCAGCCATTCCCTCTGCTGCGCCTCCCCCAAGGACAGGGCTTGCAGCTGCCATGCCTCCCTTTCCACTGCTCAGGAGAGCCCCAGCGACCAAGCTGACAAAGGGGGAACCCAGTCAGCCAGCCCTGCTCGCTCCACCTCCCACAGCGCGCTGGTGGAGGGCCCAAGCACAGCCTGCTCCACGTCTCTGCTGTGTTTGAGGCAGAACCTGCTAGGGACACCATTAGCACCCCACAACACTGCAGCACCATGCTGGAGCGCCTCCACAAGGCTGCATTGAGGGGCATCCCAAATGCAAGAAGTGCTGAGCATCTCCAGCAGCACAAAAACAGAGCCTGCCCAATTACCTGACCGCCACTTTGGGTGAAGTCATGTGTTTATCCAACACTAAAAGCTGACAAGTACAGACATTAGGTCATGTCAGGGATTTACTAAAACGTTTCTAGAGAGAAAAAATCTTTAATTATACCCTCCCTGTATCTCTAAGTCCATTTCAGTTTCGCCTGCTGACACTTAAGGTATCTTTTCTTTGTATGTTCTGCCCTTCCTATTCAGCAAAATGTAATCCTCTTCTTAGATTATGTTATCTATGGAAACAGTTGCTTCATCTAAACTACTGTGATTTAAAAAAGAAAGAAGGATTTTTCCCCTTGGTATTTGTCAAAAGTTGGGTTGGTTTGTTATTATATTTTGAAGTGGGAAGGAAAGACTAGAGCAACAAAAATCATGGCCCTTAGGGGAATAAACAGATGAGCTGAAGGGGAAATCACATAAATTCTGAAGGCATATTTCCAGTATTTCAGGGAAATCTGGAAACATTTGAAATGGCCTGTCCAGTTTCAGGGCTTGTTTTTTTGAAACATCAGCTAGTGTGCAATCAGCCACAGCACATTTCTACCATGTTCTGACTCGGGACAATATAAATGAAGAATAACTGTAGTTTAATAATGGAACCTGATCATGGCAGCTTCCATTCCAGTTCTGCTAGATACGCTGGACTTGGGTGGTAGTTAGTGGCTAATCAGTACCCCTGAGAGCACACAGTTGTCATTTGACCAGAGGATGCTAGCTTCCACCTCTCAGAATACAATTTTCACCAGCCAGCAACACATAGAAGGGAGAAAAGAGCACAAGAGATGAGAGATCACAAAGGTTTTGAGACCCTTTCCTTGTTAAGGTAAGCATGAACCTCCTCACTTCCCCACATCAAGCACTCACCCCAGCCTCCTGTCAGCTTTCATGCTAAGAAACCCCAGTTAGCCCTCCTGAGGTCTAGCTGAAGCTGAATGTGATCACCAAACATCCCCTATTTGAGAATGGAAGATGTGTATTATGTGAATCAAAACGCTCTGTGGGGCCTATACAGCACACCACCAATCCGTATTTAGCACGTGGGATATAAATCCCCAAGAACACCTTTTGGAGGCCTCTTGCATTTAGTTCCTTTGTCCACCTTGGTTGCATCTTGGTTGCCATTTCCTTCTGGGCAGCAGCCATGCTCCATCACAGCACAGGGAACCATCCCCATCAGCCCTGAGCTGACCGAGCAGAGATGCAGAAGTCCCCCATAATTATCCGTCTCACCTGTTATTATTTACACACGATCAATACAGCTGGAGAGCATCCTAACTCAAGCTTATATGTGACAAGTTACTACACTGTAGGAATCTCCTGTCTCAGTCCTTAAGAAAAAAACACATGATGACTTCTCCAAAGTCAGGCTAAAACCGCTGGAGCAGAATAAAGTGCCACTAAACCTGGCCATCTGCTATTTATCATATAATCTCCTGAGTGATGATTCTGCAAACCAGCTGCTAAGTGCTGTGTACTCTACTGCCAGCAAACTAACAGACCAAATGGGTGACAGGGAGAGTAATGTGCAGAACTAGCAGAATTGGGTTTATGGAGGGAATTCAAATTCTGCCATGCCTCAGGAAATGCTCAGTGCAGAAGTAAGAAGTAAAAACTGTGTGTTTTGGTGGCCATAGACTACTCCATTCGGAAAAGCATTCAATATTTACATGAAAAGATCCTTGCATCAGAGACCTCCAAACACACCCATCATTTAGGGCTTCACGTGGAGTGCACTTGAAATTCCACAAAAATGTAATTGGCTGATACGTATTTAAATGGAAATACAGATTAAGAAGTTTGCCAAGCAAGTAACACAAGCTGCAGCCAGCTTTCCAATGCTTTTTCATACACTGAGTGCATCTTGGCATTGTTATTTATGCAGTAGCTAAGAAAGGAGTAAGTCTACTCACGGGCTGAGACTGAATCTCTTTGGTGTTCCTGGTGCTCTCTCTGTTCAAAGAACCAGAGGGTGACTTAGTGCAGAAGTCAGGACCGCTGCTCTGACTGCAACAACATTTACATGTTGCCCAAAGTGTGAGGAACAAAATCCTTACCCTTAGCAAACAGGAACTCCTCTCATCAAAACAAATCAACAAAATGTAACTTTCCTACGCAGCAATGGAATTATTTATTACCACTCACAATTTTTAAAAAATTCTGGCTGAGATGCAAACTAGCAAAGCATCTGTCAGGTAACTTTCTTGCAGACATCCAAAGGCAACCATGAACTCCTGGACAAACACTTCCACAAACCCTTACACTCTTGCAGAGACTCCCTGACATAAGCATACAGTCAGGGAATTATTATCTGTCAAGATGGACAGATGCTGCCTGTGTATTTGGAGTCCTCAGGTTCCACTCAGCAGTATCCTGTCCTGTGCTTAATTCTCACTATTTTCAAGAACACTTGAGGACATGCCAAAGTAATGGAAACACACTTAAACATTCCTCGCTCATTGCAGAATTTGGTTTCTACTGCCTGCTCCCACATACTTTGCTGTCTACTGCTACAAGCTTCCTTTAGATGCTCTTCTGTCTCCTACGTAGTGAACAGTCTCTTCATAATAAAACGGGAGATACAATTGCCTAAAATGCTCAAAACCTATCTCTCTTAACATGGAGAGACTTTCTGGAAAATACGTCAATTTATGCTGACTTTTTGTTGTGCAAAACATGCCTTTTTATTTCTTCTCAAAGGATCCTTCTTTGCTCCTTAGAGGAAGTGAATAGGATCATCTCTCTCAAATTACAATCACTCCCATACAGGAAAAGAGAAGAGCCCTCCACTTGTTCTCTGAAAGTCAGAAACCTCTGGTTCTTCTGCAGCACCATGGGAGAGAAGCAAGGAAAAGTTACAAGTACGTTCCTTGCTGCTGAAAAGTGAATCTGAAGTCTAATGAGATGCAGCAGCGGTTTTCTGCAAGCTTGGGTGGAAAGGCACATAATTCATGCTGGCTCTAAGGTGTCATGCAACACCATGAGACAGTGCTGAAGAGGGCAGGCTGCCCCTGAGATCATTCACAAACAGAGAGCATTTCTGTAGACTCTCATTTAAGAAATCACTAAATTTGGAAAGCTGGGCTTCAATGTCAAGGCAAGTAAAGCTGACTGTTCTCAGCTGATTTTCTCAAGCACCTTGTGATTCTTGCCAAACCCTTGAGGAAGACGGCTGCTGAAACGACAGGCTGCATTTCCCAGCATGTCAAGAAAGCATTCTCCACTGTAGAAAATGCCTGCATCAGCTTGAGTGCATTTGGTGCAGTCTCAAAGTATGCACCTGCACTGTGAGATCATGGCACAAGACAACATGGGATTCAGGCACAAGGCAGGAAGGGCTCATTGTCTTTTAGCACATTTGTCATCAGAACAATCAGCTCACTGTAATACATGTCAGAACAAAGTCGGGGGAAAACTCTACGTGAGATATAACCTCATCTGAGGTGAAATCTTCTCCCTAAAATTAATTCAGGTTTTGATGCTGAACTCAGCGGTACCAAGATTTCATACCAGATGTAAAGGAACAGTATCAAGCAAAATACAGCCTCTCCACTAATGTCTTTTCAATACACAGAATTGTTTTGAAGAGTTTGCCAGCAAATTTCTACACTTCCTTTGGTTCATAAGCTGATCACCAGATGGGAATTTTCTTACATTCAGGTTTGCAGAATCCTTAGGGGTATCACTGTTTTCTTCACACAAATTTATTTCAACTGATCTGAGCTTAATGTTATTGCCAGGTTTTATGGCAAGAATCCAGTGCTTTTTTTGCCAAGCAAAGCCATTATTTTGGAATTTTTTTTTATCACAGCTTACATTAGAGCTCAATAAGAGCACATCCTGTTGTCTTTGGGGGACTTTTTTAGTTCCCTTTCAGAAACTAGGGTGAGTTATGCTGTCTATTATGCTTACACAGTCTTTCATCAGGAAGAAAAATGACTGAGACACAGCCACACGATAACACATGCACTTAACCTGGAGCACTTGAAGAACCTCCTTACGGTGACCAGAGCTGTTGCTCTGGCACTGCTAGTTGCCATCTGAACACATCTGACCCCTAGATGCACTACAGCCAACTTTCTCAGGGCCTTCACTGGGTCTACGGCTGCATGCTGGCGGGCACAGTGCTGGCATGAACAGAACTGCCCACTTTCTGACTTCACACAGAGAAGTCTGTAAGAAGAAAAGCCATGACAAAACAAACAAACAAACAAAAACCCCACAAATAAATGGTTAAAGCTGAGAAATGGACAGAAGGAGAAGAAAAGAAATAATTTTTAATTGCTAAGTTCTCTCCACTTCAGTTACACTATATGTCAATTTTGCTAGCATACAGAAGGTATATCACTGACAGAAAAGCAGTTTCCAATCAGATCATGGCCCTTCTACATCTGTGTTTATTAATGATGACCAAACTCCCCTCCCTATCCTCCACTTACGTTTCCTGAACCCATATATTGTATTATAAATAAACCACAGGACTTCTAACCCAAACCTCATAAACCAGAACACAGTTACAGCTCTGTGTCTCTTGTTACAGCTGAAAAATTAATTTCTACCTTTGAAAAGCCAAAAATTAAGACTTCAGGGCATCTCAGATCTCTGGCATGCACTTTATCCCTTCTTTGATTGTAAATTTACACACCTTGTGGGAACACGTTTTATTGTTTTCAGTAGTTCCACAACAACCAGCATGCCAGACACTTAAAGGAGGAGCAGCTTCCTGTGTGGTGGAAAAAAAGTAGCTGGAAATAATTTCATCAGCTGGCACCAAGAGGTCTTTAATATGCCAAATTTGCTGCAGGTATTGGCTAAAGAGCTCCTTGATGGATTACAGTTTGAACGTTTTAATATTCATCCCCATCACTGTAGTTCTGCTGTCTGTGCAGGACTGGCCTCTGGAACGCTAACTAAACTTCTGTAAGTCCATTCAGCTCGCTTTAGTGGACCCTTTGACCAAACTGGAAAAGGAAAAGAAAGAAAAAAAGAAGAAAAAAGAAAAGGAGGAAGGAGGAAGGAGGAAGGAGGAAGGAGGAAGGAGAAAGGAGAAAGGAGAAAGGAGAAAGGAGAAAGGAGAAAGGAGAAAGGAGAAAGGAGAAAGGAGAAAGGAGAAAGGAGAAAGGAAAAGACTTCTGGGATAATAAATATACTACTTATACAGTGGTGGGAGTGCATCAGAATGCACTATCAGTAGCTTCTTCCATCCAGCAAACAGCACTGCTTCAGTCTGTAAGCAACCTTAGAAAATCCTCACGAGCATTAGCAACAGTTGCATGCAGCTGGCATGGTATATTGGCCCACAGAAAGACAATGACAAGACATCCTGGCAACACCACCGCATTACTGGGAGGGAAAATCGTTTCATCTAATGCAGCTGGCTGTGGGTACAGCACAGCTCATCTTTTTTATAACCTCTGGATCCCATGCAGCGTTTCTTAACAGACTTAATAACGTGGTCTCCACAAGAAAATGACAAATTGTCCTCTGCCAGGAAACTGACAAAAGAAATCCCTCCCTCCATTACCTCGAATGGACTCTCCAGTGAAAAAATAATTTATCTTCTGCCTTGAAGCATGCCTTCTGTTTTGCTGTTGTTCCCCCTAACTTCTTGTGTGACTGCACATTAATGTATCCTCTGCTGCTAACCCGCATTTAACTCTCAGCAACCCCAGTCAAGTGGTTTAATCCAGACGCCTAGAAACACTTCCCACTTCTATTACATGTGTGCACAATGATCTAATCACAATGATCACAAATACCCTAAGGATAGCAAATAACTGAACAAAAAGCGACTATGCACACACAAATATTTTTGTATATATGTACATATACATGCAAATATTTTTGTACCTATATGCATACGCATACATATTTCTGTAAACATGGAAAATTCTTGTGGTTGAAAGCGAGCTACTGAGTTGAAAGTGCTTACTGGTTGAAAGTGGAAACTGAGGAAAGCAAGAGGTGATGAAAAAATAAATCCTGATCTGCATGGGAGGGAGCTAAAGGAGAAACCTCACAACTCGGATCGAACCCCAAGCAAAGGCTAAACATGCAGTTTGGTCATTACGTATGCCTCAGCACTGAACATGGGAAGATGTGAGTACCCTGCTGCCAGCCACAAGTATTAACGTATGGATCACAAATATGTGCAAGATGCAAATATACATGTGGCTAAGGAGAAGTAAAAGAAAGGTAAAGCGTAGGAAAGAAACAAACACATCCTCGTAAGCTGCTGATCACACGCAGGAACAAATCAAGAAAAGCTGGGTAATTAAAAACCCTCAGGGGGCATTTTTAGAAGCTGACAGAACTTCCAAAGAGTAAATCAATCTGAAAAAGTTACTTGTTTAAATAACAGTTTGGAGATTTGTCTGTTCCGTGCAGCAGAATCATGTCTGAACGCTATTCCGAAGGCCAGGTCTTGAATGCTGGGTACCTGTGCAGCATTCTGCAAATCACTGTAGCTCAACAGCTTTCCAGCAGCTGAGGTTCTAGACCACAGGGTGAAAGTCTTGGAAATAGTTTATACTTAGCAGCTTTGATGAGTAATTTATGGCACGATAAGAATTAGAGAGGGAAAACTGTAATTAGAACAATTATGTCTATTTTTAGATATTAAAACAGTGCAGATTCTATGGGATGCACAATCAGATGAACTCTCAGTGAGACTTTCTTCCCTGCTGTTCAACTTGATTTTTTTTTAAATTTCAACCAAATATTCATAATTATTTAGCTTCCCTCTGTACCATCCTAAGCAATTACTCTCCTTCTGTGGTGTTTACACTCTTCAAGCTCTTGCAGATGAGTAGATAGTTATCAGATGTGCTCTCAAGCCACTCAATAATATGCATTTATTGCCTTCTTTAATCTCTATGTCCATATTCTACATTAATCAGTCATTTCATTTTGCTCTCTGGGTTCCTTCCAGCCTGGGAGAGCTATATAGTTATCATGCCTGCACTCTAGGGCATCAGGTCTTCACTGTAGGCTGACACGTCTAGGATGAAGCAGCCCTAGAAATTGGTAATCCAAGTCACCTACTTCTACAAATTCCCTCTCCAGCAGAGTATGTATTTCTACTCAGTTTCTCATATATCATTGTTTTTCATTTTCTCACTATGGGACAGTACCTTCATGATGGGGTAGCAACCTGCTCCACAATTTCCAGGGCACTGCTGATGAAACTGGCATTGCTCAAGACGAGTAAAAGTAGAAATAGACTTTGCTTATTACCTCTTGACACTGCTAAACTCTTTGAGTCGTTTTCTTCCTCTTTGCTCCCTTATGTCCCCCCTCAGCTTCTTAAGAGAGTTTTCCCTGTGTATTTCATCAATTTTTTTATTTCAGAACTTTACAGAAGATGGAAAGGCAAATTCCCTTCATTTGCCCTATTGACATCTACCCTAAGCACTCATTCAGCTCATTTCTGAGAATGTCAGATTGTCAATATTCAAGCCAATCTGTGTTAAGTTTTTCAAGTCAAGTTCCACAAGGCACTTCTTTTTTAACAGGGCCTTCATCAAATTACGTCCCTTGTCTGTGCTTCGGTCTGATCAATGCTAGCATGGAGATATCCTTTCTGAAACACTCTGACATAGTCCGGTGGTAAGTTCTAAATAAGAGATAAAAAAGAATTAAAACTACCATGTTCTGTGTAGTCATCATTTAATTCCTAGAAAAGAATAGTTAGATTGCCCAAAACTGCTAATTCCTCACACTTCTTTTTAGGGTTTTTCTTATGATCATTTCAGGTTTGTTCTTCGTTACAGACAACTTCTAATCATTCCCTAATAAACACACCCAGGATGAGCGTATTACCAAACAGCTTCAGATGCTTTTTTGCTGGTTTTTAGGACTGTTGTGAAGATCCAACTCCCCATTTCCTTATCCCCACCACAGGGCATTTCAGTTCATGGCAAGTTCCTCACAAAGTCATATCAACAGTTTAACTCCCTCCTCTCTTTTGTTCTCTATTGACCTGATGGCAAGGTCTGGCCTGTGTTTCTGCTTTGGGAAATGAGCGGTGCTTAACCCAAGCTTTTAAGTGCAAAAGTGTCACCCACTTGTAGCAGCATTGCTGGGGAACTAAATGAAGGGCATGGAAGTAGAGCTAACAGGTGAAAGGAGGTGATCCTGTCCTTTTACTCTGTGCTGGTAAAGCCTCACATGGAGCACTGCATCCAGATGTGGAGTCCTCGAGTACAGGAGAGACGTGGACCTGTTGGACAGTGTCCAGAGGAGAGCCACAAAAGTGATCCAAAGGATGAAACACCTCCCCTGTGAGGGCAGGCTGACAGAGTTGGAGCTGTTCAGCCTGGAGAAGGCTCCAGGGAGACCTGACAGCTGCCTTTCAGTATCTAACAGGGGGGATATGGGAAAAAAGGGGACAGACTTTGAAAACTATCTCAGTGAAGAGAGTTTGCTGCAATAGGGCCCTAGTTTGTAACTGAGCTTTTAGGAGCTAGCAGATAACTATAATAGCATCCTCTTCTCCAATCTCCAGACCAGACTAACAGGAGATAAAGTTACATTACCCGCCTATGGCCATCAGTGTTCTTCATCTTAGTTTCTGAGGGACAAGAGGAGAGAAAGTATAGATGAGGTGGATCATAATACCACAATTATGAAAGAACTGGGATAGAACTGTTCTATACTCCCATGTGGTCAAGATGCGGCCACCACTCTTCATTTCCATCTCTACAGAGTAGAGGAGAAGCCAAGGATGCTCCTAGGAGACAAGGGAAAGACAGCTAAATGGGGATCAGGCAGACAGCCCACCAATCCCTGCCACACTATCACCTGCCTCAGGAGACTACAGGTGCTACAGATTTAGATGGCCTCAAGGGAAAGAGGGAAAAGTCACAGAAGAAAAATGCAGTAAGGGTCCAAGTATGAAGAAACTACTGACAGACCAGGAGATTCTGGGAATGACTGGGAGCTCGTAGGGTACTTGAAGTGAAAGAGGAGAACAAGGACCTGCCCTATTCTTACATAAATTTTGGGGCATCTGCTTTTGGTCACTGCATGGAAATTATATGGGGCTAGGTGGACCACCAGGGTGATGCAGTACAGTCCCTCCTGCTCTGTGAACTCCTACCATGTTCCAGGGGCCCCAAAGCCGAGATAGCCATAAAACCCCATCTTCTCATATTCAGCTAGAGCATAACCAATACTCCAGTAGACTTCTCACTTGCTTTCTAGGAACCTCCACAGCTCTGAGAAGCATGAGCAAGATCTTCCAAGCCTGTAACAGTGAATTCTTCCGTTCCATCTTGGTCCAACACACTGCACAAAAGAAGGGCTTTGTTCTACACCTAACAGCAAGTACATACAACAAAAATAACTAAGATGTGTATCCCCTGACCACAGAGTAGCAATCCTCCCTTTCATCTTTCTGTGCAAACTTCAGACGCAGGCTGGCTACAGGAACATTGGGAAAATGTACAGGTGACTTTATTTACCCCACAAGAGGAGAGGAGGAGATAGTTCTACTCAACCTTGGAGCTTTTCCTGCACATTAAGCATCAGTTTCTCATCAGGTAAGTGTCTGATGCTCCACTGAGTGCAGTGGCAGCAGGAGAGGTATAGCGACACTCCATATGGAAAAGCTGTTTGACACAAAGGTTGGAGGTCAAAAGTTTAAATGTTTGTGACAGAGACTACAGCAGTCCTTTTCTGGTTAATAACATCAAGGGGTTTGCCAGCTCTTAGTGCTAGTATTGCTGCTTCTTTGGATCCTATGGAAACTCTAGCACATTTATTGTTCTCTGGGAATATGAGGACTGTTTGTTTTAATCTCTATGCTGAATCAAAAGTTGTGACTAACCTTATTCCTGACTAGAATGCACAGGCAAACAATGCCAGAAGATGCAGCACTGTAGTCCTAACCAACTTGGAGCTTTCTTCTTCCTCAAAAAAAATAAATGATGTTTATGGATGGAAACATATGGTTCCTACTGGACAGCATTAGAAGTCTCTGCTCCTGAACTCCCCATATGACTGATTTTAATTGTTTTGTGCTATGGTAGGAGGCAAAACGCATTTGCTGTGATGAAGATCTCAGTTTTGCCAGTCATTGTTGACGAACAATCCTCTTAGGTAGAACTGTGGCAGAGTCAGAAATAGCAGTGAGATTCTCCGAGACGAACCCGAGAGCTGTAACCACAAGAAGCATCGCTTCTCCCAGCCATTCCCTGCTCTCTGAACTCATGCTTGTGGTTAGGCAGCAACTTACTACAAGATCTCTGCAGTGCATGTTCCAAGCATTGTATCAGCCATCGATACCTCACGCCTTGCCAGAAGCAGGATCCAAGTTCATTTGTTACTATCTTCCTCTGATGCCTGTTCCCCGCTCCACAATGAGGATTAGCAGTTTAAGTTATGCTTCTGACCTCCATCTGGCTAGGCAGAAACAGATGTCTGCGTACTTGGGTACGATCTTATTTCAAAGTGGGGACTCTGGGTTACTAATGACGTTATAAAGGCAATAGCATATGTTGGCTCTCAACAGTCCATTGTCTAATTGGGATGGTTTTAATCAAATAAAAATGTACCCAAGTCTTCACAGCTAATGAATAAATCCCCATTTTAAATAATGACAATAATTTCAAATTCTCCATCAAGGCAGCGTTGCAAGGCATGCCTGCAATAGTAGCAGCTATCGTAACAGGCCTGCGAGAGGCTGCAGCAACATCCGCTTGGCCCAGCTCATTATTTAAACAGCCCCTAACTGCCCTTCCCACAGGCAAGCTGCAGCCAAATTGTTTTCCTTCACTTCACAAACCAGATATGCATGGCTTATTTGAACAGCCCAACAGTTTACTTTAGTCTCTGTTTAAATACCTTCTACCACATATTTCAAACAAACAGTTCACTTCATTAGAAAGGCAAACAGTTTAGCCACAGAATACTAGCACTTGAGGGGAACCGCACCGGGCAGAGAAATCCTCTGCCTCTGTGTCAACACTGCCTGGCCAGTAGCCCCAGCAGCATCCATGTGGAACTCCACTTCAAAGCTTTTGCACAAATACTTCACACGTCTGTTTGTAAGTAACTGATAACCCTGGAAAGATTATCTGCAGGGCTGAAAGCTCCCATGACTGTCAGTGCCACTGCACGGGCAAAGAGAGAAAAACCAAAATGTTCATTGCCATCCCTCGTTGAGTTATGAAACAATAAACTCAGTGGTAATCCAATAATATAAGCTAAACCTGTTAAACTGGAAAAACGATGCTGCTTTGGTACCGTACTTTGGCATATTTGGCTCTACACAGGGAAGCAAATCTTATCCTTAGCAATGGAAAGGTTACTGCACTGCCAACAGTATTTAACCCAGTTGTTAAACTGGCCAGAGCAGAGGCTTATAGGCAGGAGAGAGCTGCATCACCAACAAAACTCTTCACTAGACAAAGTAGTAAGCAGTTACTTTCTGGACAAAATGCATATGGAGTTTGGAATGCCTCAAGAGCTCATCGCAACATACTCTCAGCTCCAAGAGGCAAGTCCAAAAGGAGGAGGCAGAAAAAGGCAGGCAAGCAGCAGGCAGTGCCAGGAGGCTGCCCTTCTCTATGCAGCCATGAGACCTGCTGGGCACGCAGGCCTCGTGCTCACCACCAAGCAGGGCATGCTACAAGGAGGACAAAGCATTTCAGAGAGAGTTTGCCGCTGCTTCTTGCTGCTTTCCACTGCAAACTGAGCAGTTTTAACCAAAATATGGGCATCTGCGTGTTTGAGTGAAACACAAGTACATATGGCTTTAGTTAGTACTGCTTGGAGGAGTTGGGCTCAGTGATGATCCCTGTGGGTCCTTTCCAACTGGGGATATTCTATGGTTCTATGACTATGTAAGTACCAGAGCTCTCCTCACTGTCATCACCACCATGCTTTTTGGAGCAATCATGGCAAGCTGAGGGACAGCATCCCCTTGGCATCAGTGGTAAAGCTCAGAACTTCATCACAGCCTCAAAGAATAAATTATCAACTACCCATGCACTCTTGAATCCAACTCTCAGGCAAAAAGAAGCAACCAAAAATCTAAAAACCTTTCAGGAAGTTTGTCAGAAGGGACTAACAGTACAAAACTGGAAGTTCAGGCTTCATAAACCAAGAGAATGCTCAAGTTATTCAAACCATCACATGAAGAGCAGAGGGACAGGTAAGATTACTATTAAGGGGAGTCAAGTATTATAAAGTATGAACATGAAGGTTAGGATGCTCAAACAGTAAATTTAACCTTGTAGTGACTCAAAACACAATTTTCAGTTTTCCTCATATTCAGAGTGAAATTCAGGTTCCACTTAGTCAAAGTTTTCTCATTAATTTCAATGGAGTCAAGACAGTGACTAAATCATCTTTGTGATTTTATTGTGAATCTTGCTTTTCTTTTCAGTTTTGGTTTGGTTTTTGTTTTGTTTATAAAAGTTCCAGACTTTTTAGTCATCTCACAAAAAGAACCTCAGCCTTCTTTAAAAAAAAAAACAAAAAAAAACCACACGCACAAAAACCAGCACACATGCTTACAGCTGCTGCGGCTGCAGAGGAAAGCTGGAAAATGAGAAAATCCCAGGTTTCAAAACCTGTGAGATCCAACAGAAGCACACATGAGCACACATGCTGGTACAGGATCTCCAAACAAGCATGCCTGTGTTTTGCATGCTGACATGCAAAAAGCAATGATTTTGAACACCTGGGTACTTGTGGATGACAAGACAGTATGTATTTTTTCCAGTATCTACTGGCATCAAAATCTACAGGTTTTAACTGTGGTCACCCTTATTTTATTTTTTATTTTTCACAAGTCAATACCAGAATTTGGTAACAACTGCCTTTTTTTTATTATTATTATTATTGTTATGTTTCCTGTATAAAAGGTAGCATTTGTCCTCTCTGTTCAGTTTTCCTCTACAGTGTGCTTTAAGGCTATGATCTGTATTCATGAAGATTGTTTATTAAAAGATACAAGGCAGAAAGATCCTTTCTGAATGCTTTGGTAGAATGGCTGAATTTAGGTTTAAAGTGGGAATAAAAAAACCCTAAGTTGCAGCATGAACTAAAGAAAACAACAGTCTTATCCAAACCTTTGAGTGGCTACGATAATACAAGCAATAAATTTACTATTATTATTACAACTGATAACATGAGCTGAGCTAATAGAACGAAAATATCTCCTAAACCAGTTCTTGAAGAGCTGATTATATTAACCATTAGGTGCCAGGAGTTGGGGATTTCCAGCATACCAAGTTTGCTGATAGTTACTCATACTGAAAATAGGAGTCTAAGCCCCGCCGTTCTTGTGGGTTACATTCAAACAATACGATTTTTTCAAACCACACTGATCCATTCAGAAGGGTAAAAAAGAAAAAAAAATCAATTTCTTTCAAGATGTTTCTGGCCTGAGGCTTTTCTAATACAAAAAGGAGAAAAACAATTTATTTTTTATTACGTCGTTCCCCAATCTTCAACTTGAAACAAACCACTTCTGTGTAACTTTTTTACAACCTTGTAGCCAGCCCTCTGCTGCAGTTTTTTGTTCCTTGGCACGTTCAGCAAGGATGAAAATTGGCTATTCATTGTCTTCAAAGCAGGGAGAAAAAACAGTAAGCTGCTCAAGATGGAACTGACAACACCGCCACCAATTCCTTTTTTTCTTCACGTACTTATTCCGTATATTACTGGGAGCCAAATAATGGTTTACATGTCCATATTCTTCCTTCTGTTTGATGAGCTGACATGATGAGGAGATGCAGTGCCCTGACTGGGTATTTAACTGGCACATCCTGAACTTTGTTTCTCAGTGTGACCACAGCTTCCACAAGAAGTTACACCTGACTGAACAGCACAGTTTCGTGAGTTGGTGGCTTAAGGTGCCAGAATTAATCTAAGTTTCACCCCAGAATTCAACCAACAGGCTTTCCCTCCAAATTCAGAACAGACAAGTTCTTTCAAGAGCCAGTCCTGAGGTAAGGAACTTTCCCATTCTCTAGATATGGCAAAGAATCCCAGCAACACAGGAAAATCCCATCATTCCAAACTTCTCAGCAAGTACTATTTGGCTGTTTTCTTCATTTGAGTAGTCTGTAATTAGCTTCATTTTATCTACCCGTACTGCAGCAACAAACACTTCAACTGATCTAAACAGGACAACTTAAGTTAACCTCTTATGAATGTACTCTTAAAGACTGAAATATTCACAAAGCATTTAGTGAAGAAATTCAGGTCTCTGCTTTAATTCCACACTGCCTTGACTTGTATTTTTCAAGCACTGAACCTGAGTGATATCTCTAAAGAAAATGACCTCTTACTTGATGCCCAAGCCCAGGGTAGCCCTCAATAGACTTGAGTTCAGCAGCCCTCTTGACAGCAGAATGTGAATGAGCAGCATCAACAGTAGCCTGTGTTCTTGGATTCCTCTTGGTGACATATTCTCATTAGTCCAAACAAGATGGCAACACTTTGCTGATGTTTACAGTTGCAGCAGAAATGCTAAGTCACAGCTTGAAACAGTGATTGAGCACCTGGTGGGAAGGCAGGGCCAACCCAGGGCAGCTCAGCTGCACACAGTGTACCTGAGTAACCAGAAGGGGTGGAGTCAGGATCTACTCCTTCCCAGACCTCATTTAAGGGTTGGCAGTAGATACAAGGGTATTCTGCTGGAGGTCCCTGCTTACATGAGGTCTTCCAAGAAGACTCTTGTTAGTATGCCTATAGATTCATTAATATATCATGGTTAGAATTTGGGGATAAGCAATGATGCAGACAATCTCCAACAATTAACCTACAACTGCAACACAGTGAACAACTCTATGATGAGGTACATTAAAAGCTAAGACCAAAAGAAGATGTTTCAAGAGGAACAGCAACTACTATCTCCTCCACAAACAAGTCTGATTTGTTCTGACTGAAATCTGAGAAACCACTTATCGTTACACTCAAGCTACAAGCTTCAACTCAGAGACAAGTAGCACGTTTGTAGGTCAGCGTGAAAGTAATGCTTCCCATTTATTTCCATGGAAACTATAACAGATACAAAGAGCACAATAACACCATTTGATAGAGCAAATTCTCACAAATAAAAAACAATATTTTTCAACATAGTCACAACCATTAGCTATGCACTTTTGTAAGCTATGGACAAAAGCCTGTACACCACACTCCTAAAGCTCTGCACCAGCAGAGGTTAGCCACTGTCACTAAAATGTACCGCCTCCTGCTTCGCAGTGTTCGCACCGATTGCACAGCAGCAAAATGTAACAGAATATTATTGGGAAGATTCAGTCTCTACTGCCATACAGCAACATGTGCCTGTGATGCCATGGGCAAAACATAGTAAAATAGGAAGCATTATTTCCGGAGCAGCTCTTGGAAATCCCCAGGACAAGAGGTAGACGCCTTTTCTGCCCACTCATCTGAAAGATTTGGGGAAGGTCAAAGCGGGGCATCAACAACCAGGAATGAATGGAGTTGAGAATTTGAACACTAGGTGAGCCCTCCAGGGTGGCTCAGGGAGGGCTGTCATGTCAGGCACATGTATGGACTGTTTGGCCAGGTGGGAAAGCAGTTGTCAAGATGGAAAGTTCCATTTGCTTCTGGCATTCATTCCAATTTGTACCTGATTACAAATTTGGTGTACAACTTGTTTTTTGGAAAAAAAAGAAAAGATTCAACAGAGAGTCTCCTTTTCAGACACGGGCTCAGAAAGAAAACAACACTCCTGAGCTCTTTCCTTTCTCCCTTCCCAAGAAGAGAATAATGGGCGAGTGGAGGGGGCTGGAAGGAATCCACAATTGTGTTCTGTCTTAACTGAAGCACTAGGCTCATGGGCAGATGATGTTTCTCCCGTGCACATGAGCACAGTTAATCTGCACCCTGAACACAGGGAAGCTCCTTGCTCCCTGGTGCTGAGCTGAAGAGTGAGGACGGGTGTGAAGACGACACTGGAACAAGAGCTATGTTAACAGGGCATACAGGATTTGCACCGCAGACCAGCTGTAGGTACACTAAGATTGTAATATCTGATTCAGAACCAGTTTGCTCATCATACTTACACAAGCCCATCAAGGCACAAAGCAGTCTCTAAATGTGATTCACGTTTTGGGAGCCTGATGGAGGCCAGTCAGGAGAAGGAACTTGACAAGGTTGTTCTGTGTTGGTCCAGTGCAATTCTGTGTGTGCAGTTCTTTAAGGAAAGCCCTTCTGTAAGAACCAGGTGCACCCATTACTTGCATGCAGAAGCCTAACAAGGCTTTATCTGCATGTGGGAGGTAAAACAGCGCATGCAGACCTCACTAGATGGTGAAGCCCTCCTGAGAATCAGGAGCTGAGTCATCCATATGCAAGCCACACAACAAAGACCTGGTGTGCTCCCCTCAGCCCAGAAATGGCAAAGACAAAAGATACAACAGTGCAGCCCTGCTAACGTAAACTTTGGCATCACAGCTAAAGCCCTGGCTCGTTTACCCAGGCAGCAAGCCTGCAGCTGAAGCAGCCTGCACAGCACCCTCAACTCTTGGCATCAGCACCAGAGATGGTGGGGCATTGCTGGGCACAAGCACCAGCACCCACCACAGCTACACCAGCTGTGATGGGCTCACGGGCTCTGTGCTGACCCCAGCACCAAAGAGTGGCTGGGAACAAGCCTGTTCATGGCGGGATGCAAAACTAATGCTTAAATGACAGTTCTTCAGCACTTCCAGCAGTCACAAACAGAGCCAGCACCTAGAGCAGGGTGCTGCTGTGTTAGGCATTCTTTGACATATACGGACACATCTACCCTCGTACAGCGGCTCAAACCTTCCCATCCCTTAGCAGACTGAAGACTAAAGCAGGCCAGGGAGTTTCCAGCCAATCAAATAAAATACAGAGGTGTCTGCTGGGAAGAGCTTTTCCAGCCAATGTTCTCTATTTAATACCCCAGTGCCTCTTCATGCGGTGTTAACTCCAACATGGAAAAAAAAATCAGAGTTTGGACTTAATCCAAAATCCACATTGCCCAAGCAGTTGAGAATC
Organism: Lagopus leucura; assembly: GCF_019238085.1. Classification (NCBI taxonomy): domain Eukaryota; kingdom Metazoa; phylum Chordata; class Aves; order Galliformes; family Phasianidae; genus Lagopus; species Lagopus leucura. The sequence goes on along the minus strand of NW_024962334.1, from coordinate 1,259,562 downwards.
ACTATGGGGACAATTCAGTACACACTGTTTTTCACTTGACAGCTTCAGCCCCAAGCCACCAGGTACTGGCACAGATGCACGTTGCATTGCACTTAAACCCTGCCAGACTGCTCCAGCTAGGGCATCTGGAAAGGCTAAGGAGCCACTGCTGCCACAACAGGTATTCCTATTGCTGCCAAACCAGGTGGGGAAGAAGTATTGGCAAAGATCTGTTGTACGGATGTCTGCAAGGACTTCTTAACTCTTTTTCCCCACTTGCTGGCAGCAGCCTATGCCAATACAGACACTTTAAAATGACAGAAAAGAGCATGGAGAATTCAATGGAGAATCAGGAAACAAAGTAACAGCTAAAATGAAAAAGAAATTCTCCAATAAGCAAGAGGCCTGCATAAGTGCAAGTTTTTGGAAGCGCTGAGGATAAAGATCTGTATGGATAATGAGCAATATGAGGAGACCCCTCTGGGAGGGCCTTACAGAGCTCATTTGCTGCTGAAATAGGTACAAATCTGGCAGGCAGCAACTGCAAAGAAGAGTAAGAAAGGAGATGGGGAAAGGAGACCGGAGCTTGGAACGTTAGATGAAGAGAGAGAGGGAAGCTGGCTTGCAGCCAGGATTTTTGTGAATGGGTGGGTGTGTAGTATCCATTTCCTCCGAGTTCCAGGGGGGAAAAACAACAAGAGGGTAGGGAAATGCTCAGAGCGATATGTTATTTGGTCATGCTTCAAAAATGTGCCACCGCTGTCACATCATTCGATATTTTCCTAGTATTATGGGTATTTTCTAGCAGCCTGACTGGTTCGCTTTTAACAAAGCTATTTTTCATCCTGGGCTGAATGTATTCCACTTTTATACAGCAAGTATCTATTCATAAAAAATGCAGCCATTAAGTGAATAAGTCTGAATTTATGAGCATAGAAGGCTCTAATGTATCTTAACTGTCTTGAATTCTCATACTGATTTCTGCCAAGCTAACATTTTCTTCTTACAGTGTAAAGGGAACAACAAGGGGTGCTAGGAGGGGTCTAAGAGGCAATTTCACAGGTGCTGTAAAAATTCCAGTTTTTCCTGAGTATACTCGAAGTATAAATATTCTACTTCATTGCTGGCAAGACAAGTTAGGAGAGAATATCTGATGGCAAAAAGAATGAACTTCAGAGATGAAAAGAAAAAGAGCTCCAATATCATGAGGTTTGGTTTGTTGCTGTTTTCTCCCTGGATGCATGATCAAGTCTTGCCCTTGTCTTTCATCGTTTGGATCTAGTTTTTCATTACAGATGTCTCTTAATTATAAAGTAGGTGAACTGTGTGGTGGAGACATTGTAAGCTGAAATAATCATGTAACGTAAAACAGAGTACTGCAGCTTGAAAGTTAGCTGCAAACAAAGCAAGCAAAACCATTCAGAATACTTCTCAGAACAAAGGAGTGACCAAACTCAAGACAGTTCAGTATGCAATTATTAGAGCTACGACAGATAGAGAAGGACCTAAAGTTAGGCTCCTCAGCAGAGGTTAAGGTTAGAGATTCCCAAAGGACATCATTCCCTAAAGTGAACACGCACGCGTGTGCATGGAGGAATTGCCTTTGACTTCATGAAGAGTGAACTTTCACCTCCAATTTCCAAATAAATATGTGTTTTTATATATTACTGAAACACTGAAGTAATGATAATTAATTTTCTTTGCTAACACAAGCCATTAGGAAGTGTTTGGAAAAAACTGTAAATCCTGTAACATGATAGGAAAATAAGTGAATGGCACTTACTTGGAGTGAACACCAAAAACAAACTGTAATTCAGCCTTGTTCCCTGAAATGAAGGGGTTTTAGGTTTCCTCTAACCTGCAGAAAAGTTGCCAGATTGCCCAGTGGGGCTCCAGGAGCTATTTGTTTAGTTTTCACGTAGGAAGTCTTGTACGAGGCTGTCAAAATGAGCAATTCTCAGTAATCATGGGTAAAAGGGGACTTCTGTTCACCAGCCAGTGATCTCCACAGTTAGTCAACCTAGAGGAGACCAATCCTACACCACAACAGAAAAGCAGAGATCTGTCAGTGCAGAAACCCCTGGATAACTTCCCCAGCTCCACTCCATTAGAGGATTTAAGTAAGACCTTGAGGCTCACCTGTAAAAGGGCAGCCTGCAGTCTTGCAAACTAGTGCATGCTTGAAAAGCATGTCAAAGATTTACATAAAGAGTCTGTAACTTAATAGAGTGTGAGTATTAAATAACTATAACCATTTAACATTCCTGCAGAGCCTTTTGAATCAACAACTTGTCACCTTGGCTTGGCTGACAGAACCCAAGAACTGCCACGCAGTGCAAACAAAATCCTTCTTGCATCTCTCCAATCACTCCTTCAGCATTTGAATTTCTTACAAATAATTTGTTTTTCTTCAAATATTTTACCCTTCATAATAGGCTGTATATTCTGTTACTGCCCTGCTACCTTGCACGAATTATTTTTATATTCAAGGAGGAGTACAGACATAGGAAGGAAAAAGAAAAACAAAAATCCTTCTAGCAAGCTTACTTAGAAATAAATATATGTTTAGTCCCCTGATAGCTACTGATATTTCTGGCATCGTTTGTTTTTGTTTGTCTGTTTTAAATACATATAAGCATTATCATTAGTACAGATGGATCTGGTAGGCTGTGCAAATTTACCTAGGGTATGACATACGTGCTGTCCATCATTCACCAATAAAATAACTCCTATTTTCTGTTCAGCATAAATCTGCTTCATGCCAACACACAGAATCAGATTTTCCATGCTAACCAGCTGTATTGTGATATATTCTAAAAGGTGATGCCAGCTAGTCTTAGAGGATTCCACGCTTCTAAAATTAAATGGATATTTTACTGAGAAAAACACCATTACAGTTACGTGGGGCTACAGGTAAACCAGTCACTTCACCAGGTTCATACAGACTGCAGCCTCTGTGCATCTGAAAGCTGTTCCTTACTGAATGTAACCTCTGCTCCCATTTCCAAGTTCAAAGAATGTTTCTTTTAAGAGCTTTTCTTTTTTCCCTATCAATTCCTTATTATTTCTGTATCATTTCCACAGTATTTGTTCACCTACTGGGTCTAGTACACATTATGCCTTTTATCACATTCTTATCGCATTCTCTTGAGGCTTTGCACCTCTCTATCTGTGTCAATACCTTCAGTAGATGTTGCCACTCAGTGGTGGGCTTCACTACTTTGCAAGACTTAACACGGGTCACCTCTGCTGATGATGATTTTTTTTCTGATTTAGCTACCACAGGAGAGCTGTCTGATGAGCCTTGTGTTCAAATTCCCAACTGCAAGCAGATCCTATCCGAATGCTCATCATGGCACAGGGCTCATCTCCTAAGCACTGACCCACAGGCATGCCACAAGCACCATGACACATCTTTATGACCAAAGTTTACTACTGCTGGATCAGAAGAATTAGGTATGTTTCACAGTTGATGACTGTGTGAAGAAATGCAAGAACAAAACTGTACTGCAGAAAGACTACTGAAACTTAAGAAAATTCTAAGAGATGCCAGTAGTTATAAAATTTCCTAAGGGGGAAAGGATTTACATTCATTTCCTGATGTTTTCAGACAGATGAGTTAAATATGCAGATTTGGAGGGGAATATCAAATGCTCCAAAAAACACTCCATAATTAACGTTTACAAAAACAGTGAGAATTTGCCAGCCAGCAGACGAGACAAGGCCAGATTAGAGCTGGATTTCTAGAGGGAAAACAAAACAATCACAAAGTAGCACAGGAGCAAGTCTCAGATCTGTTGGGACAAGCAGGAGCAACCTTCCAAGAAGGAGCTTGCAAAATGCCAGCAGCATGACCCTGCAAGAGGCAACAGGAATTATGGCTGTGTGTGTAGCAGAAGCAAGCACAGCCATAGCAAATGTCCAGCCTGTGGATGGAAATTATTCAGGCTTTTTTGTTAAAAGTACAGAAAAGGACTGAAAATAAGTGTTCAAAACAACGCAAAAAGAATGATTTGCTAGAGTTTAAACCATAGCACATAGAGTCATTACATTTGGAAGAGACTTCTAAGATCATCTAGTCCAACCATCCTCCTACCACCAATGTTGCCCAGTAAACCACACTCCTCAGTATCACATCCACACATTTCCTGAACACTTCCAGGGATGGAGACTCAACCACCCCCCTGGGCAGTCCGTTCCAGTACCTGACGACTCCCCTGTGTAAGTTTTTCCCAATATCCAACCTGATGCCCCCCTGGTGCAACTTAAGGCCATTCCCTCAGGAAGGACACTTAGTGAAATGAAACCCCAAAGAGAGATGAATCGCTCACTGCTTATAGGTAACACAGAAATAGATAGAAAAAGTTCTCCACAAGAAACCTCAGTCATGCAGAATGTGAATCACTGAGTGGGAGGACAGCTTATATACACTGCTGTCACATTTTCATCCTTTGGATGAGTATTCTGTTACCCGAATGCTGCTTACATCTGCTTTACATGTGTCTTAGACTAAGTACTTGGATAAGAAGACTCATATCTAAGTTTACCCATTCAAATGGTTAGTGTTTCCACTAAGGTATTTTTAATACAATGCCCAGAAAGCCAAAGACTAAAGGCACACAGGACCAAGTCAGTCCATCTTAATAAAGGTGCCTATGGGCTGCTCTCTGGGCTTTTCCAGCTAATAGGAAACCCATGGTAACACTTTACACCAGTCACCAAGCTTGCTCTCCCCTCATTCCCCTCATCTCAATTTTTAGCTTTGATCTTCCAACCGTACTCTTCTCTATAAGGAGAAAGAAAAGGAGAAAAATATGTATTTGGACCTGGTAATGTAAGCTCTGCCAAACAAGATATATACGTACATGTACAGAGCAACAGAAACAAGGGCAGCTGAAATACAGCCACCTCAGGAAGCCGGTTCAAAATTCCATGACGAAACATCTAAGGATATGTAGAGCCACATAAAAGACAAGGGACACCTTCTGCTTCTTGCACAAACAGAGGAGGGAGCTACCTCTGGATAATGGATCACAGCGAGTAAAGAAAAAATATAGTGACATATCAGTAGAACCCTTGAGATACTGCTGAGCTAAGCCAAAAGCAGCTGACAGCAGATGCTCAAATATTATCAAATTATTACTTGTGCACTACATGGTGGGCACTGAATATAAGAGACTGCTGTTTAAACTTGACCATCAGGAATGAGGTACATGAGATCTCTGCCCCCAAGTGTATCCACTGTTAAATTAAAGACTTGTTGTATACAGGTGTTCTGAGCCATGGTTCCCATTAATCAATATCTAAGTATGCTGCACAGGCATTGTATGAAACAAGAAGGAAGAAGGTCTGACAGAAATAAAGTACAAAGTGTGCAGAAGCCAAGAAAAAATTAATAGGAAAAGAACCAATCCAAGCCTAGAATAGCTGGAAAGTGGAACGGACATTTCTCATTCTTCTGCTATCAGAAAGACACTTTCGCCTGAGAGGCTTCGTATCTCCTTTCCCTGCTTTTAGTGGGTCTGTAATACCACTCTATCAGGCAACTGGTGGGAATGCCAAGCACGTTATAAATCCAGTATCACAGCAGTATAGTTCTACTAATGTTCTCTGGCTTTTTCTTGATTACTTAAGAACTTACATACACGTAAAGAAGTACTTAATAAATAAAAGTTATGTTATTAAGACAAATTCTTTCCTCTTTGATCCTGCTTCCAAACACGTGGAACTGGAGAACTCATCAGAATAGATCCAGAAGACACGGTGAGCTCAGCTAATCCATATAGATGCAGTGAAAGATATCAACTGACCTACCAGTGACTTGCAGACCAGCACTGACTTCTGTGGAGAACTTCAGGGCGTCATCAAATCCCCTGCTGAATCAAGCAATAATTTTCAAGACATTTTTTACTACAATAGACTTTCTTGCCACTGCAATTCTCAGACTCACAGCCAGGATATGTAGCCACCAGAACAAAAGAAAGAAACTTGCCTGAAAATACGGAAGTCCATAACTTTCAAGTATCTCTTATTTATTAGTGTATCTACACGATTAAGCACCACAGTTAGGCACAGGATAAATTTAAAGCATTTAAAAACCCTCTTTAGCAGAAACGTTAAACCTGTTTAAACAAAGCAGCTCAAGTTACAGTGAAGCAGGCCATTTTCTCTCCATCTTTTGCCACCGCATTCTAAGCTCAAGTCAGAGCTCTGAGCTGAGAGACTGAACTCTGAACTCTCTGGACTGAAGCCTCTGCTCTGCAAAGGAATGATTTGTTCCTGAAAGGTGGGTCACACACCATTTAAACAGGATGATGGGCTGCAGTAACCACACCAGATGTCATAGCTCAAACAGCAGGCAAACTGCATGGAAATTCTACTGTAACTTCCCCAAATATGCTCATTTTTAGGCAGCACAAATGGGTCTTTCCTACAACATTTTCTTTTTCTTTTTTTTTTTTTTTATTTTTCATAAGTTAAGATGGCCAAAGCTGAATTATGCTGGGTTTCTCCTACAGAGGAGAAAGACAGAATGTCAAGTTTCACCCCACTTTCCACCCCAAAAGTGAGCAATCACTTCATTTCCCGATGATAACATATGGTTGTGACCAACTCACTCACCATCCATGCCTCAGTGGTGTTTCTATGATAAATTACATGCACTTCCGTATGAGGTCAACAGAAATACGTAATTCAAACAAAACCTTTATACACGTATTTATGAACTTACTTCAGCATCTGGCTTTCATGTCAGCATTATGTGAGTATCAGTAGGGATGCAAAACACTACAACTGAATCATCCACATGACAGGCAATTTAACATTGTAGTAGCATCTGCGAACATCAAGCAACTAATGTACCAGTTCAGAGAAGAAAGCTTCCTTACTGACAAGTCACTCACGCTAATTGAAGTCCCACACTTGGTTACTGTAAATGACAAACATCTCAGGATCTTACATGTAAAAGCTTTCCTTTGATACAGCTGCAGGCTTGTCGTGTTTTTTGACTTATTGTAAAATAAAGACACAGGACAGGAGGCTTTTGAGACTCCAAAAACATAAAGAAAAATAATGGAACTCATTACTGAAAACAGTTTTGACTTGTTTGAGGTCTGCTTTTGCTAGTGAATGGAACAAATGATGTTACTGGGTGAAAGCTGCCAAGTTTCATTAGAGTACTTCTGTGAAAGTGTATGATCTCAGAGGCTATACATGTTAATTTACAGTAGAGTTTAGATTAAAGTGATGAATGTGTATCTAGTGTACATTTAAATGCAATTTTAAAAGAAAACCAAGCTGGGGCCTTCCTGCTCAACATGCCACTGCAGATTCTCTGGCGTAAAAGCAGAGCACCTCAAGCAATTGCTAGACTGTACTGGCAGAACGGCACCGTATTTAATTAAATGTCCACCGTAACCGTGAAGTTCATTTCCAAACACGGGGTTCAGCTATCAGAATATGGGTAGTTTGAGCAGTGTTATATATCTGCTTGATGGGTAAAAGCTGTCAGAAGGTCCTGTCAGACATGAGGCAGAGTAAAAGATAAGATGAATTCTCAAGTAAATGCAGTCGCGTCTTTTTCCTCTGTAGCTCAAGATGCCAGTTACCATTTTGCTGTTTCCTTTCACGGTGAGTAGCAAGGCAGCCCTAGCACTCCTCCCTCCCGAAACCATGTTAGCATTTTTCTGTTCCTTTTTACATACAAGGTTAGACACCAGTCCAGGTGTACAGAGTAAACACACATGCAGATGTGTGCTGAGAGCAGCATTCAGCAACAATTTATGTATGTATTCTTATCTCCCCCGTTTATAACATGCACCCAAACCACAGCTAAGCTTGCACAACTTCAATTTCCAATTCTGCTATTAAGCGCATCCAGGAAGAGATTTCATGCTTCCTGCTTGTGCCTCTCACATTTCCTTTGAAAGTGATAGGCAATGTCAGGCCAGCTGGGCCAGTACAATAGCCACTAAGGTTAAAACACTGCAGAGCCTCCAAACCATAACATTCCCAATTCGTAACTTACTGACAGCACGGGAAATTACACAGGACTTCCCAGAAGATGATGCTTTTTGGGAGGACACCAAGGATCCTGCAGGCTCGTTCACAGCTTTGCAGGAGCATCTCTCCAGCTTGCACTGACACCTTCAGCGTCCTGAAGTCAGTTCAGCAGCAGTCTGTGTATTACTCAAACAATGCTGTTTTTGAAAAGCAGCACACTTCATGGCAAGGAGTTGCAGATGTTTTGAGAAAAATGCTCATTTGTTTTTTCTTTTTCCTTTTCTTTTTTAAATCAGATCTGTTTAAGCTGAAATTGAACATCAAGCTTGTAGAAATAGGAGCTATTGGCATCTGCTGATAGCTGTGCTGATACATATGCAGCAGTTCCTCTTTAGCAGATGACATTTGAAGCAGAGGGGGACTGGTCCTGCTTTCTGTTACAGGACTGCAGCTCTGCTGATTTCAGCTCTGGAATCTATATGGAGCAAAAAGAGAACCAGGGCCAGAGATGCAGACACCCACCAAGAAGCTGTCATGACATTTCATGGAAAGGGCATTCTGGGATTCTCTACCAATTTCCACAAACAGCAACAATATCCTTGCAAATTTAGGTGACAGCAGGACTTAGAATCAGTTAATTAGCCAAAGGACAGGGTAATCAGTGGCAAACTAATGTTTAGAAAACAATTACAATTTTTTAAATGTTGGGAAGATTTCAGAGGATGAGATTATGGGTTGCAGACAAGCAATAGGGCGTCAGAATGATACTTGAGTGGTATTTTCTTTTACAACAGGAGCCCTTCATTTCAAGACAAAGGCCAATAAAAGAAGTTCTGTTTACTGGGCCCCTAGACTTGCCATCTAATTCATCAAAATACTGCATGCTTTTTGCATGACACGTGCGTCTTGTTCAATCAATAGAAAGCTGCTAAAAATCTCCTAAATGTCCTATTCTAAACAACATTTAACAGCTACAACCGCAGCCTGATTTTGATTTATTGAATAATTTGACCAGAGAACACCTTAAGTCACAACAACATTAAGTGCAATAACTTCTCATTCCTTTGCTGAACACCATATGAAATTAAACAAAATAAAAATTGACAGCACAAAGTTATCCTGAACCCATTCCAGATGGATTAAGTTCACCGTATATATTAAATGGAGATTTTAGCTTTGGTTTGACATCGCATTTCATTGACTCCAAAAAACAAATTAAAAGTAACCCAGGATGTGTTAGCAATTCCATTTAAATCTAAATATTTCTGATAGTAATTATAGAGCAATGGGAAAACGTTGAAGACATTTTGACTTTAACTGCCCTGTCATTCTGATTAAAAAAATATCAGCTTTACATCTGCAAGAAATTTATAAAGTGTACTCTTTACAAATTGTTATGGAGCAATTTGTGCACAGTTAGTTCTTTGTTTAATCGAGAAATCTGCCCAAACTGTGATTGTGTGCTTATTTCCCTAAGGCTGGGAGTGAAGGTTATTTCATTATGCCTTTTGGGAGCAGAAATCTATCTAATACGTTTCTGAATTATTCCAGACTGAGCTGAAGCTGAACATGAGAACAAAGGCCTGCTTCCACAGCAGAAAGACTACCCCAACTCCCAGCTGGGAAGATTTAGGCAGAGATTTATAAGTACAAACACTGAAGAAATTTGCAAGTAATTGCATGTATTTGCTCTCTGTTGTGGTATGCAGTAAACTAATATTTATAAAAACATATCAGCACACTGCTGCTCATTATACCCTTCCCAGTCTCAAAGAGTTGTAATGAAGGTTAGTTTTATTTTTCCCTTTATTCTTCCTGGGTATGAGTGCTAACAAAAGAAGGCGAGAAAATAAGAAGCACTGCTTGATGACTGCTGTGTATGGATGTCAGAATGTACACAAATTCCCAGTAATTAAAAACTAAAAATTAATTGCTGCCAATAAGCAGACAGGAATAATACACCTATCTGCTCTATTTTGTCAAGAACAAAAATTTGAGCATAAGCTTCTTCACTAACAAGCGCCTCTGGAAAGTAACCAGAACACAGTTCAACCTTACCAATACCTATCTTTTGTGTTTCTTGTTAGGTATGTAAATACCCATTTATTTAACACTACTGCTACGGTTTGAACCGTTGACATAGGCAGTAATTACTTTGGAGACTGCTTCATTCAGAGTGTGAATATGGCACTAACGATCCACTGATTTACTATCCTAGTGAGACACACTTTTAACTGCAACCCAGGTGGGCAATTTGGAGAGAGAAATCTTCCATCGTGGTATTTGCACCTCCAAAAGCTTTGCCAAAGCTCCAGTTTGAACTCAACTTCTGTCACCGAGGAAGACACTTGCATTCCAAATGCTTCCTAACAAAGGAATACCTCCAGGGTCCTGGAAAAGACACAGCAGTATTTGATTTTGGAGAATGCTGGAGATATTCAGAAAGACTTTGTCCACCTGATCTTGGTCCAAACTGCCCATTCCAGATCAGTTTGATTCAAAAGTCTGTTTAATGTTACTAGGTGACAGAAGTGTACCTACCTAACACATCACTTCCAACTTGAAAGCAAAGAGAGGAGTGGCTACGGACATAAATTTGACGCTCTGTAATGAACGCACACATTTATCCTCGTTGGGTAAACAGAAGTAAAACTTCACCACATACCTGAAGCTTTATCTAAACTGATGAGTTTTTACAATTATCTTACATCACGTTATCAAGCTGTTCTGCTTTTAGGCACACACTCTCCATTCCATAGGTTTATCTGAAAGCAAATATTTCCGTTTAGCCCTTGTGATGTCCAAAATAGATTTTCCTGTAGAATTCTGTATGGAGAATTCAAAAGGAAGTGTTTATAACAGGTCTTTAAAAATTTGTAAAAATTCAATGCATAATTAATGGTTCGTACTTGGGGTTTTAATGAATATATCATTAATAAGTACTTAGCATAATACACTGGTTTTATTACTCTGTCACATAAGGCTTTTGTGTAGTTCTCAGTATTTTGACATTACAGCTAAGACTGCAGATCATGGAGTTTTCAAACCAACAGTTGCAGTTTAGCCTGTTTTCTACCAAAAAAATGAAAGTTTCAAGTAGACTTTATTTAGTGTTGGGTTAATGTTGTTGGTAGGAAGTTGGTAGGAATGTGCTTATTTACTATGTAAGTACTGTAAGATACACGACAGCCTTAACTACTAATTTTCATGTTTATAAATGTTGGGATTGCATAAACCACGAGACAGGTTCACTCTACTGTTGTCACTTAGTGCCTGTAGTGAGCTTTCAGAACTTTCAGGCTTTCAGAAACCAGAACTCAAAATTAGGCTCTATGAGTGGAATCTTCAAAAATATTCAGCTTACTAGAAATGCAGTAAGAATTCTACACTGTTCAAGAAAGCATTCTTCAATTCCGAATTACCAAGCCCTGAAGAGGTTCCAAAAAAAGTTCTTAAAGCTCAGCATTTCTGCAAAATTTCTGAAGAGATCTACATCACTGCATTAAGTTCCACATGGCTCCTGGCACAGTGTTTACATATAGCTTTAAGCATAAGTAGTTAACATTGCTTTAAGTAGTTAGTTACCAAATTACAGTCCCAATCTCAGATTCTAAGCAGCGTCAGGTGAAAAAAAAAATCTAACCAGTAAAAAGGCTTTGGAAGAATATCTATAAATTGGAGAGTTAGAACAGTAACCCAACCTGAAAATCAGGCTAGGAACAGAGACTGCAACCCACTTTCTTGAAAGCCCTCGTAGTTAATTGGTAAAGCATTGATTTAGCACATTAGACAGAGATTTTTATTTGTGGCTTTGCCAAAAACTTCCTTGGAGATCTCCAACACATCTCAACCGCTACACTTGTCAGTTGGTACAGAAGAGAAATGAGTCTGTGCATACTTGTTCCACAGACAAACCGTCTTTCATACAGAACACACGACATGGAGCCTCCTTTAATCAACCCCTGGAGCTTTCTTTTTTGTTGTTTTTTTTAATAACATGGATCAATGATGAAAACACTCTCCACTACTAGTTTTGCTATATTAAATTTATTTATGAAGAATTATGTTTGATAAGACTTTTAGTATCTTAGCAAACCGCTCAAGAAAGCAGGAAGATCTACTGCCTTCTTCTCTCCCAAACTGCGCCTTGTAAAAACAGGGTATGTACGAAGAACTTGTGAAACTGACAACAGACCAAAATCACTTTGGCATCACTTCTAGGTTGATCTGTTTTTAGGAAGTCTGCTGTCTTGGTTTTTGAACATATCAACATCTATGTTTGAACATATTTGCCAGCCTTCAGCTGTTTTGAATGGGAAGGGGCTTCATGCCCAACAGGCCCTCAATCAGTATGCACACTTCACATGATGAGACTCTCAGCTTCATTGAACAAACTTCAACCTGCCTGCAGAGCCAACACCAGACCCCATAGCCAACGCCATTTCATACCCACCCAAATCAAGCAAAACTCCTTTGCCACATTATATCAAAGACCTGTATTTCTTCCTAAGCGGCAGTCCGTGCCCAGATAGATATTGAAGAATTGAGCTGATGCTATTCAGTGTACAAATCCTTTCAAGAGCTGCTTAACTGGTAAGCTTCACACCATGTGTTAACTTAGAACAGAATCTGCTATGTACTTCTCTACATAGAAGAAACCTACCATAGAATTTGTGAAGAGTTTCTTGCAGCACAAACGTAAGGCAATAAAGTAAATCTCATGTGGCTCTAACTCCAAAAGACAGGCCAGGAGGAAAGAATACAAAGGTTAGAAAAAGCTGCAGACATTCAAGCATGGATGAAAACAAGACTGGAAAGGAAGGGGAATTCCAGAGGAGGATTTCATAGAAAAAAAAAAAAAGGCAAAAAAGATTGGAAGAGCTTGATGGAAAGAGAAGACCAAAGGAAAAGGAGTTACACAGGAGGAGAACATAAACACTTCTGAGGGAAACAGAACAGGCGGCTTGGAAATCCATCCAGCTTTTTTTTTTCCTAGTCAAATTATTAGTTAACACGATTTCAATCTATACTAAGTGATTAACACACCAGGTGGTAACTAAAATTCTCTAAAACAATTTAACTAGTGAAACCCTGCAGTTCTGGCAGGTTGCAATACGTTCAATAGGCATTTCGAGCATGAATTTCTACTCCAACATTAATATCTACAACTTCAAAAACGAAGTTATATTTGCAAACTGCAGTGTTCTGCTGCTGAATGGCACACACATACGTGAATGCTTAATACACGTTTTGCTTTTTTACTTTTGTTTTCCCTTTCTGACTGGCTAAGTATTTTCTAAATTCACACAAACTGATACAAACATAAGACCTACCTTGAACAACTTCTAGTTTATTCCACGCTACTTAGCCTGAAATCAGTTTCAATTACAATTTTCTTCCTTGTTAATAAAAAATGTAACATGCTACTCCTGCTAATAATACAAAATACAGAATTTACTACCACTGAAAACTTTTAGTCTAACCAGATGTGCAAAGCCCCAAAGCTGCAAAGAATTTTTTAATATATGTAATATAAATGTGTGTGTATGCACATACACACATCTGTATGTTTATATAGACATATACAGGCTTCTAGTAGCACCTGCTGTAGTAGATTTATGTGAGGACTTACAAAACTCTACAGCTGTTTATAACTTTCTGGAAATTTCATTTTCAGGAGTTGTATTTTCCATGCTTGTTTCCCTATTGAGCAAAATCAATGACTGAGTTCTTGGTTTATATAACAGTGGGTTAAACAAAAAAGAGGTTTCATTTTCATATATTGTTTTTCTCTCACAATGAAAGAATGGCTGAACTTTCTAGTTTGAACTTCCAGGATGGCTGATCCCCACTGATTACTAGGTACTTTTGTTACTTAGAAAATACCAATGCTCACATTTATGTATTTATATACATATACCATGGTAACATTTACTAATAGGACGAGAGCTGCCCATTGTACTTCCTTGTCTCCAGGAGACATTATTCCTTACAGCCTGGATAAAGACAAGTGCAGGAGTCAGCATCACAGCCCAGAAGACAGCTTGCTGCCTCATTACAGACAACACATCCTTGGGCAGGAGCATCGCATTCCCATCAAGCTATCTGAAAATCTCTGCTCTTTCTCGCATTCAGCCCACTTCTGCTTAGGATGAGAAAGCAAAAGAGCAAGGGCTGTTTACAGAAAGGCTCAGTTTGGCTCACTCTAGCTGAACAGATTTTTCTGCCTGAAACACTTAACCACTGCTTGCCGTATTACAAACTGCTGTTAAACTGCTGTGTTGATACTGAGCATGAAAAGATGTTTCACGTGGCACCTTACACTGAAATTACACAAGAGCCAATAAATTCAGTACATACGACAGGCAATGTTCATGCCTTTGTCTTGTGGTGAGGGAAGAAGAGCTCTCACATTTCCTGTATTCCATGAAGTCAGAAATGCATCAGCAACCTACAGAGTAGAACTACAGAAGTCCAAATTGCTGACAACTAGTTAAAATGTAAAATTAAAGAAGGGTACATAAATTAAACATCATATTATTCAACGTATTTGAATCTTGGAGCCAGTATGCATAGATTATTCTATTTATATATGTATTCAATATTTGTATCAAAATGATGGCTAGAGCCCTTGAGATTATATATAAATCACACAGGTGTGTCTGTGTGTATAAAGTTAAGCTGCCAAGAATTTGCTTGTAATTCTTTGAAGACAGGTCTTCTTGAAGGGATCTACAGCACTTCAGATCATGACATTTTTTATTACCTTCATTTAATCTTTCTTTCCTTAGTTTCTGCTTCTCCCATCCTCCCATTCTCCCAGTATTAGCTATTAGGGAAACAGTTCATATGGGCAGAATTTAACTACCTTCACAGATACAGTTAGAACTAGATTTCTGCATTACTCTTAAATTATGTGCAGTTTGGAAATGTAAGAGTGTAGGAAGGTCATAGCTATATATATATATGCTAATAATAGAATAATACAGTTTTATATAGCCAGCATTAGCCATAAGGTTTCCTGCAATACTTCTACATATAAAGAAAACTAATATGCTCTGTATGTAATACAAGCACACTTCAGCATACCACGTAACTTCTACACAGAGAACTTGAAAAACAGCCCAGAACATTTCTGAAGGTGCTCTTTTGATTTATATTTAAGGTAAAATCTCCAAATAGGCAACAACAACGTACAACTCCTTGTTCTACCTCAGAAGGATTCGACTCACAGGTATCGAGGCATTTTGTGCTAGAAATCTTTTCTGTTTGTTCATTTCAAAATACAGCACACAACCCGCTTTCATAATTTTAATTGACACCATCGGTGTGAGTTCAGAAAAATATAAAGACTTCCATGGTGAGGCTGAAATGAATTGCTCACAATATTCACTGTACACAGAACTGCAGGCTTACTCTGTGTTAAGGTCCCTGTTTCCACCCATCCTATATGAACCTTCATCTTACTTTTACCTCAGCCACCACCTCGAAGTCCTAGCTTCAAATTGACTTTGCAACACTTTACAACTTCAGTGAAGAAGTCAAGAGGCGATACTGAAGTAAAAGAAATTCCGGTTCAGAGTTAATACGTTACTTTGTTTGGAATTGCAGCTCTGTGTCTTGTTTCACCTTCAACACACAGATACGTAATTAAGAGTTAGGCAGAAACTGTACCACTAACACAATGCATCAAGGAGCTGGAAAGCCCTTGTTTCCTATTGCATGCCAGGCTTCAGTACATGACTCCCACCTTTGTTATTGCAGTGCTCTGCCCGCTGCTAGTTCACTGGAAGCAGGCTTTACCCTTTGAAAAAAAAAAGGTTAATCTTTTTTCATAAACAAACCCTAATAGATGCAGATGAGTCTATTCTAATAAATGTAAAACCCGCTAGTGCAGGAACACCAAACAAACAGCAGTGGGATGATTCCCCAGCCAAACATCATCACTTCCCCCCTTTAAGGGGCAAGAGAAGAAAAGAAGAACTGCCAAAAGCAGCAGGCTGAGTGGAGTAACCAGAAGGTGACAATATACTGCTAATGGTTCAATGACTGCAGAGGGCTGCTCAAGCTGTGCTCAACAAAAACTCGGCAACAGCCAAAGAGGAAAGAGAAAAAAAGGCTAGATGTTTGGTTTTACCTTTTGTCAAACATCGTTAAACATGAGCTACTTGAAAAAAAAATAATAAAATAGAACGAACGCAATAATGCTTTGTGCAGGTGGCACCAAGGTCCCTGTCTGGGCCTGCAGACAAAACCATTCCCGTGTAAACCTTACAGAGAATTAATCCTCAAGGACCACCGTAATGAGACCTTAAGAGGCTGAACAACAGCAGCCTATGACTGAGGGAAGCATAGCCTGCTCCCACAAGTCTTCTCTAGCAGAGTTACATCAAAGCAAACTGGGACCAGATAGCAGGATTCTGCAAGAATCCCTTATCTTAGCGCTAGCGAATGCTTCTCCTCTGATTGTCTTGAACTGCCACCTGTCCCAGGCATCTTTGAAGGCAACGCTAAGCCTGTGATGGGTCTGACCTCCTTGAGCTGAAATTCTTTTATGTCTTTCTTCATTTTCTGCTCTGTTACATTCTTTCCCTGCAACATACGCTACATGAAACAAAGGGAGTTCTCACTCCTTGACTTACTGTCCCCAGCTATTTAAAAGCAAAAAAAACAATGTTAAGGATTATACTCCACCCGCAATATGGAGTAGTTCTCAGGAGACAAGCCTCTTATTTTTGAGAGTTATAACTAGATGGGCTTTACACGAAGGGGCTTTACAATGAGGTTCAGTGTTGCTGGGAGCCAAGATATGAAAGCTGCATATCAGAGATAGCTTAAAAAACAAAAACATTCATAATACAGAAGTATATGAAAAATCACATTACAAACATGAGCAGGAAAATAATGAGGAAGCAACAAGACTCAGAGAAAACAAATTACTGCAGAGTACGCACATGTACTGTACTATGCACAAATATCCTGTAACATCACTGTCCAGCACAGCGTAGCAATGTTCATTTCACTGTAGATGAAAGTACAGAGCTGGCCAGTCCAAGTCAAAGAACAGCTCTGCTACCTGAGAGGTATGTGTACACAAAGCACTCACTCAGCTCATACACAGGAGATAATGTTAACAAGAATGCCACAAGTCAGTGTTTCAGTCTGCAGACTGACACAAAGGCAAGCATGCCTTCCTGGTGGCAGACAATTTCACGAGGCATCTTACCAGAGCTACAGAGACTAGAAGACACGCACAGAGTTGTCAGAAGGTTTTACCCGATAGCTACGAGCCATAATTCATAAGTCACCAGGGTCCTGAAAAGGCTGGGCAAAGGAAGATCTTGCTAAAGCTCCCACCCCTCATTTCCCACTCTTGTACTCAATCGGTTCTAAACCGGTTTTGAAGTCTTTTTCTTCTTCTGTGTGCACAGCACTGTCAGAAGAACAAGAAGCCAAGTATAACTAGGCTGAACAGGACACTGCCAGCAGCTCCTCCCAGTTCCCTGCACTGACAACATAAAAGAGTGCCATTAGTTGCAGTCAGGTGAGGCTCATGAAGTATTATGCAGAATGATGGAAGCTTGAAAGAGAAAGCACCTTTTGCTTTTGAAGCTTGATGGGAAACCACAGATGGAGGAATTCAACCAACCACGCGAACAGAAAGACTGTATCAAAATACTGAGCTTGATGTTTTTTCTTATAACATGCAGATGAGCAAAGTTTGCAGCAAACAAGGAGCAAATATATAGGGTCTAAATGTTTATTTTCAAAAGGCATTACGTGGAAGCCAGAGAGTGGACCACAGCATTTTCTCATTTTTCTGGAGCCAAGACCTATTGTGTACATTGCCAAATTAACTTGGCCTAGAGACATGCTGTGCTGCACATTTACTTACATGCTGTAAGTAAAGTTCAAGACTTTTTATCATTCATTTGGAGACTCTTTCCTCCTACCCCACACTCCCACTACAGAGTGTTGTGCTTCAGAACCACAGAGCAGTGTCAGGCTAGCACCAGCCTCTGTAAGGAAATACAGTGGTCATTACCCAACAGTCAGCTCTTCGGGGAATGGTGCCAGCACATTGTGTAGCCCTAACAAGCAGTACCCATATCTACATCATCCTGTAAGGTAGCAGTCTGATGGCTGTCTTTAAGTAACACAGCAACTTTGCATTTTGCAGCCTTCAAGCACAGCCTCAGCAGCACTTGTACCTCACCTTCCTGGTCCAGCAGGACCCTGCATGCCCAGGACAGCCTTATGCATTGGCACAACAGTCACACAGGCTGCTTATGAGCAAATCGCAGAGCTAGAGGCTGGCCTGGATACAGAGGCATGGGATGCGTCAACCTCCCTCTACAGACCTCCCTCTTACAGCGATATACACACAGAACAGTAGCTTCTGTGGGAAGTACCACTACAGCAGAACATCTTCAACCTGTCTGACTTAATCTTACAACGTACTGGAGGACAGAAGGTACTACTAAATGGAGGACTTGTGTTACTACCCATGATTTACATAGAAAATAAGTATCTTCTTTAAAGAGATGTGCCATTTTTCCCACATGAACTGAGAAACACTTCCACAATCCAACATTTTGGGTTTCATTCAGCCTTTGCTATTTTTTCCATGGGAGCAGACAAATCCAGATTAGGTCTTCAGTCTTTATTCAACGGGACCTTCCTCCAGTTGGCTTTATTTCCCAATAGGCATATTTAAATTTTCTGTACTCAAGTTGACAAATAAAGAAAAACTGAAAATCTGTTAGAGTAAAAATAAGCACAGGCCACAGTCACTGCCAGTCTCAAGCAAATCAGAAGCATTTATGAGTAGGTCATACATCGGCTTTTCCCTAAGTCAAACATTCCAAGCACTGGGCTGCTCAGTGATTAAGCCAGTGATTCAATCTGTATTCCTCTCTCCCTCTTCCAGTGAAAATAAAAAGAAAATCCACTCCTACTATATCAGCAACAAATGTTTTTATATTCTGGCACCAATTTTATTGTTAGAAGCACTCTAACTCATTTGTGCGAATGGTGCTGATGCCAATCCAAGTATCACCCAGTAAGAAACATGGCAAAGGAGCCAACAGCCTGCTATCACTGTACCATGCTGGTCCATCCTGGTAAAGCAAGCAGCCGCTGTTTACACATAACACAGGCCTCAATCCAAAAAAGCGTATTCATACAAAATAACCTGATTTCACTTCAACAACAAACTCTACCAAAAGTCAACATCAAAGCCAGAGGCTTTCAACAGTTGTATCCGCAGACAGGTTGGTGAAAAAAGCAAACAAATCAAATGCAGCACCTTTCTACACCGAAGAGTGCGACACACTGGAATGCAATTTATTTCAACACATCTACCTCATTAGTTATTTGCTTCAACACTTACTATGGTGTTACACTCAGCTGTTACCATAATCAGCCGTTTATTTCAAAGTATGTCATTCGCCATTACTTTTGGCTTGTTACCATAAGTTACTTCAACAGGGGACTGTAGATAGACGAATAACAATGTCCAGCTCTTCATTTGAGAAATGGTACACAGATCCTTGGGAATTAGGATTTTAAATTACAACTAGCATGAGGAACAGGTAAAATGAAAGGGCAGAATATAAGGCAACTGGGGATTATTACAAAGTTCATTGAAGCCAGCAGCTGTTGATTCATTGAATTCATCAGGTTCTGGATCAGCGCTGTTTGGCTGTTTGGGAAAAAATGATGGCTCCGGACAGCACTGAAATGTGAAAGGGAAAACAGAATGAACAGTGGGGGACTCTCTGTTCTACCTTATTCAGTGTGAAACAGGAAACATGCATAATTTAAATTTGAAAGCAATTCCATTATCTGGGGAGCTGTGTTGAACTCCAACAAATCAGGAAGACAAATTCTGGAAGACACTCTTCTGTTTTATTTATGAAACAACTACTCATTTTTAAAAGGAAGTATGAAGATGGTGTACAAACCTGTACATACACAAACACCTCCATGCCAGTACAGTTTTCTTCTGCTGCTGCAAACAATACCACCATCATATATGCTGACAACCACACCTCATTACAGCAACTGTATTTTAAAATGCAGCTACAAATACACCAGCACTTAGTGCAGAACTGGTTTCCCACACTGCCGATTGATGCCTTGGCTGTAAGTTATACCACCACAAATGAAAAAAGATAACCAGGATGTTGATGGCCATGCCTGCAACAGGGGTGTTGGAACTTGATGATCCTTGAGGTTCCTTCCAACCCAAGCCACTGTATGATTCTATGATGATTCTACGAACCAGTATAATTCTGATTGAAAGGGAAAGTGTTCCTGAAATGAGCTCTGAGCTCAGATGTGAACACACTCAAGAGCCCCAGTTGCTAGTAATTTGAGCACTGTTTTAACAGGAAGCTAAAAAGTAAATTGCAAACTACACAAGAGTCAGACTAAGAGGAAGCTAATTGGGTTGCTAGGTGCAAATAAAAGGAAGCAGAGGATATGGCTAAGAGTCTTTCCTAATTATTGAACTCAATCAATAGGAATAAATCTGTACTGTTGCAGCACTCCTGAAAATTGCTCAAGAATAGAGCATTTAAACTGTCTTGAAAATAAAGGTGTGCTCAGTCCTGGCCTCCAACAGGTTGGTGCTAAGAGATTTCTTGAAGTTGCACCACAACAACAGGCACCACACAGTCCTTTAAAATCTCTCTGGTCAAGCTGGTGCTGTGGAAAGAGCAGGCCTATGGTGCTCCAATACTCATCACAGGGCAACTCCTGGGACACAGCCACACACTTGGGCTCTTCCCCAAACCCAAAGGCAGCAGCACGGAAGGAGGTACAGAACCTGATTGCACCATCACAAGGAATAATGACACTAACACAAGGAAACCATAACAGAGGAGCACCCTGCAGATCGTAACTATCTCACAGTGTAACCGTTGACACTGATTTCTTCACAAGAACTGGGAGATGGCAACAGAGGTGGGGATAAAAGAGAACTAACTGAAACGTTTATTTTCTACATTTGGACACAGTGATTGAAGCGCTCAGTAACAACACTTATGAGTATTCAGCTGCCTAAACACAAGTACATAGTGCCATCATACATAGTGCCAGCAGCCTTCATCACAAGGTTCATCACCTTCATCACTTGGCTGAAGCATTTCCTTGCCTTGCTACAAGGACTTGACTTGATGCAGACATAAAGCTCCTTACCATGAAGGCAAGGCAATCTGACACCAAAAGCTGCACGAGGTTGAGTTCTGGCTAAAGTTTTTTAAGGCACTAAGCAGTCAAGTCCAAAAGGCTACTCCTTCAAATCATGTGTCCTTGGCCAAGAAATTCTTGCAGAGAGAAATACCTCAGAATAAGGTGACTGACAGACAGGAGCCTCAGGTATTAAGGATGCTCCAAGTCTTGCAAAAGATGATGCTTATCTTCCTTTGACCATTAGTTTTCTACATACCCAACATACTTGGCTAATCCCTAGCATTACTCATCCTTAACAAAAACACAAAGAACATCACTGCTAACCAAGAAAAAGAGAAAACTCATGATCTTGCCTGTTGCCACGACAGAAATGAGCACAACAGTTGCGTGTCAGGCCCTGGTTTTTGTTTTTTTCTTCAGAGAACTGAATGAGGGCAAATCCCACAACTCCCTCACACTAGTGAATCTCTGAAGAGGAAACCTGTAGTAGGCGACTGCAACAGAAACTACCACATTTTTTTTCAGCTCAGTTTCTGGGCTTCTAGAGATGTTCTTCATGTTTGTTTTTTTTCTCTCACTGTTTAGTTGCTGGTACATAGAGGATATCACATAGGGAAATTGGATCAGTCCCAGCCCATTACAGACCCTGTGACAAGGCTCTTAAAGACAGGAACGCCCACTTATCAAGGGACACAGCAACTTTTAAGAAGCTTTTCATTCTCTCCTGATTTAGGGATAGCTGATCCGCCTTGAGGCTAAAGAGATGGATTACGTTATTTCTTGGCTGTTTTTCAGAGTTTCTAGCTATGACCCTACAGCTCTGAGCAATGTACTTTGCCTCTTTCCATGAAGACAGTATGTAACAAATACAAACTTTAAGGCATCAAAAATGCTTTACGTAACAAACAAAATCAAATCCGTGGAAGAAATAAGTATTTTTGCATTTGTTATTAGAAAAAAAAACCTTCATCTTACAGGCACTTAAATAACCCAGTAGAAGAGACTAAGAGAACCAATCTGCTCCACTATAGTAGAACCCAGCAGGTAAATTCTCTTAGGTTGCCATAGAAGAATGACTTCTTTTTTTTTCCCCAAAGGTTGAATCTAAGGACATTTTAAAAATCAAGTCCAACAGACTGAGAGTAAGGGATCACAGAAATACCTTATACTACCCTTTGCCCAAACAGAATCACTTTTGTATAGATCATCCCTTGTAGCTTCCAGTCAAAATTGATACTAACTGTAATGACAAGGAAAAAATGGCAAATGCATATCCTTGAATACTAATCTAAACTTGAAATTAAAGCAAATCGAAAAAGCCAGAAAAAAAATCATCTTCCAATTTCTCAACTACATTACGTTACAAGGCCTTTCAGAAACTGGCATTTCTGCAGTCTCACGCTGAGGAGAGAGAAAATCAGGTAGAAAAAAGGACGTTTTTATGTGCCGCTTCTAGCTGCAAATCTCACAGTGCAATTGCTACTTCCAAATGACAGGAGCAAGCAGGGGTAGCTCTGCCAGGATTCTAAAGAGCTCCTGCTTCTTCCACAGAAGGGCTCTGGAAATACAGGCAGGGAGCAGAATTTCCCAATCATGGCCAGAGAGGTTAGGGAAGCATCTTGTACAACAGCTCTGCATTTATATGCAGCTGTTAATCTCAAGAGATCTGCTGCTCCTTCCAAAATTTCAGACTGAAGGTGCCTCTGACCCTACACTTGGTTTTGAGAGCAATAACAGTTTTTCTGTTGGAAGCTGCTAAAATGCACTATTAAATTTTAGATTTTTTTTTTTTTTTTTCCAAAAAACATTTTGCAAACATACAGATTTTTTTCTTTAAGCTGAAACTTTCAGCTGCTCAGCCTGACATTCACTTTTGAATTAGTGGCTTTTTTCCTACGAGTTTTATGAGATGCTTTAAATTTTGACTTTTTTTTTTTTACTTTTTACCCCTGCTTAACAACACCTACAATCCACTCCATAAATCACTGTCGGAGGACAGTTTTGTTAGTAAAGCGCTTACGCCCCTCCTCTGCAAACTGCAGCAGAAAGGGTTGAAGAAGTAGGACCCAGACTCTTAAAGGTATTTAAGAGGCCAAACTCGCTTTGAAATTGAAGAGCACCTAAATGTCTTTAAAGACTTTTGCCCTAAATCTCTGCCAGGATTCCTCAGTGACACTCACCTCCCTCTCTCCAGCAGGGCTGGGGGAGAAGCACTCTGTAAGGAGTCAACCCTGGCACCCACGAACTCATGATGCTGGGAAGCTAGATGTGTGTTCAGCAAAGTGCATGTCATGAGACTAACCTAAAGGCTCTCAGGTTCTCCATCTGGAGCCCCAAAATCCCAGAGATAGGATAGCAGAAGTCGCAGACTCTCCTCTCTACAAAGCAGATGGGGATCCCTTCCATGAGCCCATCAGCTGGAGGCCACTTGGACTGATCTCATCATTCAATGTGCTACATGTAGCTGGTCATCGGAGTTCAAGCTACACTGCCATAAGAAGTCACTGCTTTGTTACTGCATTTTAAAGCAGCGTTTCCAGTTACCATTTGCAGAAGCAGAATCTAATTTCCCTTTTTATTCTTCCTCCTTTTCTGCGGGGAGATTAAGGAAGGGGAATTCTTGTCAATAGAAATTAAAACAGTAAATGAACAAGTGCACCTAGTGAACTAGGCTGTATTTTCCTTGCTTTGGTCTTTCGGTCATGTTGCAAATTGATTTTGAGATGATGCTGTTAACACTGTGTAATCTAACTGGGGCCTCTAGAAGGGGCCCGATTGGTTCGAGGTGCAAGTCCAGACACAGTCGGTGGGAACTGAGGGCAATCAATACCTTCGGAGGGTTAATCCCACGAAATAAGCAATAAGCAGTTCCCACTTCCCCAGGCAGATACAGAAGCTTCTAAACTGGAATAAATCCCTGTTAAGAAAAAAAAAAAAAAAAAAAAAAATGTGCAGGGCAAGTTCCTGCTTTCAAGCTATGCTCAGCGTAACCTCTGAGATGAAGTATGTACCAGAAAGATTCCTGCCAGGGCCATTTTTGTATATACAGACTTTCAGCTCAGAGCCAACTGAACTGTCACTGCTTTTTACTTAAGATAATTCTTCAGGCTTTACTAATTAGGAACTAACAATTCTTTCAGATGAGCTGTGAAACGCAGGGAAGAATACCAGCAGTATGTTTTAAATCAAAGTGTTTACATCAGGAATGATTCATTTTTTCCATGAGGGATGAATTGTGAGACAGGCAGTCTTAACACTGCCATAAATCTGCGTGGGAATTAAAATTGTGGAGAGAATAACAAAAGGAAGTTGCTATCCCTGCCTCAGCCCCACCTCTGGAGACAGAATTTACATTAACAAGGGGCTCAAACCATAATCAGTGTTTGAGAAACACTTATTCTTTAAATCTACCTAAGAAACACTGCAAAAATCCGTGCCGGAGCTCAGTAAATCTTCTCTCCTCTGTGAAGGAAAGGTGCAACATATGAAGGGAAACATCAGCATTTGTGTCATCTCCTGCCTAAGCTTTTGAAAAGAAAGAAGTTTAAAAACACATTTTGTGACTAGCGTTTAAGTGATGCTTGAGAAAATCACGACTGCAAAAATGTCCAAAGTCTGAACCTGTTTTAGGTCCGGATGTGTTTTTCTCTCTGGGAAGACGGAGGTCTCTGGACTGAGAACAAGGCCATTCTCTCATTCGTGGTTGCTAAATGGCTGAGGAGTTCTTTGGTGGTGCAGAAGGGCCACTGGCTCTATGGCATGTTTCTTCCCAGCTGTTTGAAAAGCTGGTCCACTTGAAACACAACAATACTCCCTCCCCATGCTCTGTAGGAGAGCAAACTCCCCTTCAATGAGGTACTTATTCCACGTATATGGTAACTATTATTCCCAACATTTACAGCATCACTCGTTTTAATTAGAAGAAAAATTATAAGAACAAAAAATCCTGCAGTGCACATACACAGAGACACACATATTTACATGCAGAATGGCAAGGCATTCAAGTTGTTTCTAATAACTGCAGCTCCTGGAGCAGACATGCGTTCCACACACAAGTGACTTAAATTCTCTTTTTCTTTTCTTGCCATAAAAATAGACAGATGTCCTCCTTCAAAAAAAAAATTATTTTCCCTCTTCCTGCATTACAGGAAGCCTGCCCACACTTTTAAATACAAAGTGGGTAAATATAGAAGCACAAATTAGCCATCTTGAAAAGTCTGTATTTTCCAACCACAGGGAAACTAAGGAATTACTGTGAGCGTTTACATACCCGACAATGTTGAATTAAAACAGTATTTTCTATCCTTATGCCCAGCAAAACTAGCAAGAAACTAAGGAAGAGAACAATAGACTTGCTGGTTCCTCACCTGTTGGGTGACTGGGATGTCACTGCCTTATTCAATCTTGTTCATATGGACCACTATAAATGTCAGCTTAAATACTGTTAGCACTTTGATGAATGCGTGTCTTACATATATAAATGATACAATTGCTATGAAAACTGCAGTAAGCCTGCCTGATCCCCTAAAAATCTGACTAGAAAATCGTTTCTTTAGCTGTCCTTCTGTATCACATCTACTAAAGGTAAATAAAAGCGTGATGGCTATTTATATGACATTAATATCTTGAGGTACTTTACAGATCTGTGGGTAAAACTCTGCAGTTCACTACAGCAGCAGAGAAGTAGGTCTGCCCATCTGATATTTTCTGGCTTAGACTCCTGCTTTACGATCTTGCTGCTCATTTAAAACTAACTCATCTCTTGTTTCTCTGTAGTTATAGGCTGGGTTAAAATTATGCTGTTCAACATGACTTCCGACATCAGTGCTTCTCTAGCAGCTGACACATCCTAACTGGCTAGAGTTATTGGTCACAATATAGACATTTTATCTACTCTAAATCGTGGGAACCTTAGTCAGAAGAGGTAAATTTAATAAAAGAAAGCAAAATGAACAAAATCCAAACCAGCCAGGCTCATTCAGACTGGATGGCTCTTTTTCCTCAGTCTGAATCTTTAGCAGTATCAGTAACGCTTTGATCCAGATTTAAGGACTGAGTTGGCAGCTGGTCAGATGGCCAAAATGGCAAGCACTAAATTTAGCATAATGTTTGTTTTTTGGTTGGTTGGGGGTAGCAGTTGCACATTTTATCTCTCCCCAGCTATACTGTAGGCACACAGAAGCTATTTGCTTCCCCAATAGGATCTTCTTTTCCCAAGGGAGATTTGGGGTTTGCATTAACAAATACTCAAAATGGTAAGCTACAGTTGGTGTCTCCAACAGCTTGTATTTGTGTGCTGTTCCTTGCTATCAGTACTTTGCTCTGCACATTCACACTTCTCTGGCAGACAAGTCTGCCACTAGCGTGCTGCTGCATACCTTTCCAGGCAAAATGATGAAAAACTCCCTTCCAGGATTTGAACAAGGCTGTGAAGAGCTAGAGAGGAGGAGAGTGTCCATGAACTGACTGTGTATGTTGGAGAAGAGCTGAAAAGCTTCACTGCAAACTTTTCCCTAAGTGCTGTTGTAGAATATAAAGAAAAAAGTATTCATTTTATTCATTTTCCCTTCATCCTTATTAACAATCACACTCCTTTTTTTTTTTTTTTTTTTTTAAGGAGGTTGGTGAGACTTAAGGTTGTGTGAGACATACTTTGATCTGCACCCTGATGAGTGAACATTCCCCTTTGCTGCTAGCCCAACTAATGAAGGGATAAAATTAGCTTTTATCCCTGGCACTTTCTTTAGCAAAAAAACATGCACTAATCAGCTGTCCTCACTAATCAGTTGCCTGGCTAATGACCTTTTGCCTTAAAACACTGAAATTTCTGAATTATGTGGAGGAAAAAAAAGCCAACACAGACTGGCCCCTCTCTGTGGGTCTTAAGCCCATCATCTGGAACTGGAGACTGGAAGGTTAAATGGCAAATGTGTATCCTGACTAGGTGATAAATCTATAATCAAAAGGCACAAGCCCTTACACCTCAAGATGTACTTCATTACTACACAACTAAATGATTTTTCCTTTTTTTTTTTTTTTTTAAACTAGAAGCAGATGAAAAAAAAATTGCTTAACTCCTTCATATTTTGCCTGTGGAGAAATCCACTCCACATCTGTGTTCAAGTGTCAGTTAATTTCTTACTTTTTTATTAACGTCTGAGCAGGAATTCAGAAGTTGAAACCGTTTGCCTTTTTTACCCCATACATCTTAGGGGGACCAGGAAAGAAAATGATAAAACCACCCCATCAGCCCCCATGTTCACAAGCAACTGAATCTCTAAAAACAACAAAACAAAGAACAGTAAAAATAAATTAATTAATAGACAAAACCAGCAGCATTAAACTTTCCAATCCCTCCCCAAATTATTAAAAAAAAAATAAAAAAATTCACATTATTGAAAAAGATTATTTATTAAAAAGATTTTAAGGCCTGTTTCATTTTCCTCCTCTGCTTTCTTTAATGAGGTTTTTTCTTTGTGTACGACGGGGGTGGAGCAAATGCAGAACTGGATGATTGAGGAGGATTAGCAACAGATGATACATCCTGTGGAAGTTGCTTTGCAGAGGCCTGTGCTAATTTTGAGTTGCCATGCTTCCCAGCTTTTAATTTGAGACAGAAAAAAAAAAAAAATCACATTTATCTCAACTCACACGCAGAGAAAGCAATTCTCCCCAAGATGATGCAAGGTGACAAACAGAATGACGTTAACCTTGACAGCCCGAACAGCCTTCCAACTTCCCTCCCCGAAACAAACTTGTAATAAATACTCACGGTAATGAGGATCCATGTAACCATTTCTGGGGTCCATAGTAAACAATGTCCCACGATAAGGTACAGAAGGTTCAGGAAGGTGCGATATAGATCCATGGATCTCTTTCTTTATTAACGAGGCCCTTTCCTCGCTAGATGTTGAAGGCTCCTCACTGATCTTGCTGAGGCCTTGCCCACCTTGTGGCTGCATTGTGATTGCGTTCCTTCTCTCTCTGTGATAGGTCTGTCCAGGACTTTCATCCTCTGGAAAAAAAACACCAAAGAAGGGAGAGAGAGAACAGAAAGACAGAGAGAGAGAGAGAGAGAGAGAGAGAGACTTTTAGTCCATTTTTAGCAAATAAAACAAGAAGTTTTCCCTGCCACCAGCAGCGCTAGGGTGCAGGTTGGTGACAGCTGGCGTGCAGCTATGAGGATGCTGTGGGGTGCAGGCTGAGCACGCTAGCCAGCAGCTCTCGGTCAGTAGATCATCGTCACCCATGCCCTGATGCATTTTCCAGCAAGGCTATCAATCCTGCAGGAACAGACAGAGACTCGCTGTTTTCTTGCCTCTGGGACAAGGAAGTTTTGGCTGCCTGACGAGGAGGAAGAAAACAATTTGTCACAAACAGCAGAAGATGAAGCCTGCTAGCGAGGCCTAAATCAAACCTCGCCACCCACTTCTGCACCGCAGTGCTGCTCCAGTCCCTCAGAACCTTGCTTATGTGGAAGGCTGGAGCCTTAAAGAAAGGCCATTAGTAGGAAAACAAGGTGGGTGATGCTGAAATAGGTAAATCTGCACAAGAGACGGCACGGCAGCACAAGACAGGCGGAGCGGGGACAACTGCTCCAGCAGTGCTGCCACAGGTACATGTGGGGTGATCACCCCCCCCCTTCCCTTCCTCCCATGTCCAAGCACTTGAATTCTCAACAAACAAGAGGAAAAACAAAAGAGAGTGAGGAGAGTGGAACCCAAGGACCAGTTTGGAAAAAACCCTATGCCCACACTGCTTGTGAGCACTTCAGCATAGAGAAGGCAAATGCTTCTGCACGCCTTTCCCCCTGCCACATCTGCCAGGCTGGGGCTCTTCACCCATTCATTGCCAGTGTCCCTCTCTGCACCCCGTTTGCCTGCTGTGGAGGGGCCAAAAGGCCTTCTGATGATTGCTCCACCAGCCTGCCTTGCCGTACAGCCAGGCATTTAGCCAAGCCTGGGCTCCTGCGTGAGCCCAGCAATTCCTGCAGATCACAGGCAGCCTTCAAAAACCACACCAAGGGGCTCTGCTATTGTGTTATTAAAATACAGAGGCGCTTCCCTAAACAAGTGCATAATTGTGTGCTGGATTCTGGCAGATGTCTATGCTCGACTAAACACAGATGTCTATGCACGACTACTCACACAAGTTCGACACTCATGTAACTCTGTCTTCACGTATGTCACGTTACAAACAGGCTACATGTGTATTAAATACCCGGAGTTTAATTTGGGGCGTTATGTCCCAAATAGCTACACCATTACTTTTCATGCAGAGCTTTCCAGGCATTTCCCTGCCCCCTCTCCTCCAAAATCGTAACAACAAAACCCAACAATGCAATCTATTGAGTGCTTAATTATTTTTCTATCTCCAAGTATTACAGCAAGCAGGGGCTGCTGACTTATCAGCATCTTCCAGGGGCTGAATTCTTTAAACAGCCAGCAGTAATTCTCCATACAGAGCTCTTCCGCTACTGGGGCTGAGGAGAAAGAGTTAATAGAAACAGACAACAACACTGTAGAGTTTAAACCCTTTGCCCTTTTCTACTTTTTATTAATATGCACAGGCACTGGTCCCTGCTCTAGATTAGCGCGGTTTAAGGTTTCCACTTTTTACACCAAAGCTGTTTTTACTTAAGAGAACTGCAAAAGGGAACCTAAAACTTTAAAACTTATACGAAGTTTTTCAGAACACAGCTTGTATAACTGAAAAAATAAAAAATAAATCACCCTAACCGAACTTATATTTTCCATCGCATTTCTCCCTAGCTGGAATTTTTATGTTAAATTTCAACCTAGAGTGAACTTTCACTGATGAGATGTAAACTCTTGTGAAAATAGGGGATTATACTCTATTTGAAATCTTGACAGACCCTTAAGCATAGCAAGCTAACCTGTGCTACCATGGTATGGAAGCCAGTGAGCTTGAAGTGATTTGTGTGGCTGTATAATCGATCTGAGGATCAGGGAGGATTTCAGTTCTTTTACTCTTCCATATAAAGATAATATTTGTTAAAACTGCCATCCTGGAATACAAGAACCCAATGCCTGTCTACAGGCTTCAGTTTTATTCTTTTCTTCTCCAAACATGCATGTGTCATCAATCAAGGCACTGGGGACTGGTATGGAACATTTTTTTTTTAATTCTGGAATGAAATTCAAAGCCTATTTTCAGTAACTTTGAAACTCAAGGAAAAATGTGTTTTGCTTTAAAAAGCTTTCCTTTTTTTTTTTTTTTTTTTTTTTTTTTAGGAAGGAATAATGGGAAGGAAACAAAAGAAAATCAGTATTTTTTCCTCTGTATCAACCATCTTTCCCCCATCATTACATTAATGCTGCTTGCTGTTAGAAGTCAAACACTTTTGTACACTGCCTACCGTATAAAATTTCATCCAGACTTCTTTTTTTTTTTAAAAAAAAGCAAACATGGTGGCGTTCCAGCAATAACACACAACAGACTGGCATTTTAGTATCTACTACCCACTCCAACCGCAGTTTCTTTTGATAGGGGGCAGATGAGGGGCTTGACAGTACCCGCACTGCACAATACAAATAGCTGGGAGGTTTAGAAGAGCCTCCTGCACACTGAGGGGGAAACTTCTCCTGCAGTCACTCTGCCGAGTCTCTCAACAGCAGTAAAGCCACTTCAGTGAGCCAAAAGGCAAAAGCGGTCTAATCTTGTTCTGTTTCAGCTGAATTACTTGATAAAGTTTGAGAGTGAGCGCAGACAAGCTGTGCCGGGCCAAATTATTGACAGAAACATGCTGTCCACCATGGCAACAAGTGGAGCTCTATAGCAAAAACGTAAGCAAACAGCCCACTGCTCCGGCAGCATCTGCCAAAGTCTTCTTACAGACAAATGCACAGCAACTGTTACTGCTCTCCTCAAGTTTTAAAAGTGGTTTGGTTTAGGGTCAAAAGAAACATCTGATGTACTGAAACTTGCAGAAATAAATTACAGCCAAGGGGACCGATTCTCCCCCACCTCCGCCCGTTTACCACCAGTGGTACTCCGACTTCAGCACAGTTCACCCTGTCTTCCGCAGCTTTAAGAGGAAGACTTAGGGGAAAAAAAGCAAAAGAACAAAAAAGAGTAATCAGGCCTCCAAAGCAATCTGCCTAAGACTCTCTTTCTTCATGTGTGCCCCATTCTGCCTTAACAAGCTGGGCGCCAGAGACACGTGTTACCAGCA
Source organism: Lagopus leucura (assembly GCF_019238085.1). NCBI lineage: Eukaryota > Metazoa > Chordata > Aves > Galliformes > Phasianidae > Lagopus > Lagopus leucura. The sequence continues at coordinate 1,228,190 of NW_024962334.1, read as the reverse complement.
CCTAGTCTGGAACAATCGCATTCATTCAGAATTCTACCATGCACTGCTACTCCGATCAGAAGTGGTTTTTATTAGAAGTGTTTAGCAACTAGGCGCACCTCATTCTAACTAGCAAGCATTTTCAGAGAACTCACACAGGACAGTATGCCTGAACAAACACGCTTCTAGTTGTTTGGCTAATTTAAAAGCAAATTAAAAATCGAGGCAAACAGAAATCAAACACAAGAATCCACTGAACTTTCTTCTGCCGTTAACTTTCGTTTGTTTGTTTTATCACAGTTCCACAGGCATCAAGACACAAAGTCAAAGCTTCTTCTCCTAAATCTTTTAGAGCCAGCAACTAAAAGAAAGTTGAAATCCGTTGATAGAGGATGCTAAAAATCACTCCCACCGCACTTCAGAGATACCCCCGTTCAGACGAGACGCAGCAGTTCAGCTAAATCCATCTATGCATTAAGTTTCCTCTCCATATTTCTGCCCGCAACTCGTAGGTAACAACATTATGGTCACGCAGGCGAGCTGCCAACATGCTGCACCTGGGTGAGAGAAGAGACAACGTACTTACAACGCAGTCCAAAAGACCCTGGCTTACACGCTCTCCAAGCTCTTCTCTTGCCCAAAATTCTCTGGCTACAGGCTGTGGACATTCCTCCCTCTCTTTTTCTCCCTCCTCATCTCCCTCCCTCTCTCTCAGAGGCAGTGCTTCTCTCATTAGAGGAATTAAAAGTGGTTGGTGCCATGCTAAATTTAACAAGCTCATTAGTATTCTTCCTGTGTGCTTCCTAGTGAACTCTCCCTATTCAAGCAGCTCTCTGTAGCTGAGAGGTCAGGCGGCTAATCATTAAATCAAACTAATGTCACCCTATCACAATCGGCCTAAGAGAAGGAGGGTTTATTATTTCAGTTTATGCTAAATAAACGGTTTTACAAATGGTCTCCTAGCAAGGTCAACAGCAGCTTCAATTACAAGACAAACTTAACAAGAGTTGCTATAAACCAAGTGCTCCATATTGACCTAAGCACAAGCTCTGCTCCGCATATTGCCACTAGCAGGATTGTACAGGAATGCATATTGTAAAATAAAGGAGAGGGTAATCTTTTCTTTGCCAGAATTTGTGACTGCACAGAGACTGCTCATTCACCTCTCCCCAGCCAGCTTGCTGCTCAGCTCAATTCACCCCACACAAAGGCTGAAGACCAGACCTCAATGGACAGAGTGAAACATGTTCAAAACTAGGCTCTCTATTGTGACTGAATTTCTTAACATCTTTTCAAAAAGCAGAGAATGCCTTGAGGCTAAAGGAAGAAACAGGCTAATGGTGAATTGGGAATACTGAGCAAATTTCAGAGCCCTTTCCTCCTAGCTTTTGAGGTTGAAAGCAAGCTCTTTCCTTTCAAGTTTCAAAGTCCTTTTTCCTCCCGCAGTGTCACAGAAGGATTTGAAAAGAAGGTAATTGTGCTCACAGTCCCCCTGATCAGAGCTTACGTCCTATTTCTGGTATTTCGGAATACTTCTTGCAATAATGGTGCATATAGCTCAATCCCTTAACCGTCCTGCACTCTGCAATTGCTCATTAAATGAACAATTGCTGGTATAAAATGCCTTTTATGTTCAAGGTCTGGATATAAGATAAGCATTCTAGTACTCTAAATTTGGTTTACTAAGGAAACTCTCCATCATTAAATTACAAAACTGAAGTCAGAATATCACTCTTTCCCAGAAAAGCAGCATTTTAGCTTGTTGTGAACCAGAATGAGGGGGAGGAAGGCTGTAAAAAAAAAGAAAAGATTGACTACTTAGATTCTTAATAGAATAGGTATCTAATAAGAAAGCAATTTCCCTCACTTTTAAGGTCTATGTTTTTGCGACCTGGCATTTTTTTCCTTGGAACAGAGCAACTGTCAGGCTCATCAAGACACGGGTATCTGATGCTTCTTGCATACATCTATTGATCACTACTCTCTGGTCAGTTTAACAGCAAAGCAGGAAAAAATGCATCAGCAGGACTTTGCCTGCCTTTAAAAACAGTGTGCGTTATAACCAAAGCCTTGTTTTGGGCGGGTACAGGAGCTGAAGTTGAACACTGTTGGTCCCAAGTTTGTCGCTTTCCTGCATTTGGAATAGCTGTGCATGAAGTACACACTCTGGAAAGGCTACCACAGATACAAAGCACAATGCTTGTAGTCAGCTGTAAGAGTCCAACCATCTGAGAGGCGACAAAATGCGTTAGATAACAAGTACGCTACTTAATTTCTTTGCAATGCTTATGCATACCTTGAACAAGACTTCTGTGCTTATAAATAGCATACGTTATCTGAGCTCACCACTGAAAACGTATAGATTTATATTCCCATTTGTAATGGATTTCCAGCTTAGTTATTTTCACATTACCATATGTATAGTACTTTCCAGAAACTGATTGGTGACCTTTGAAATAGAAATATACAGCTCTTCTCCCTGATTTTTAGTTTGTTTCAAAAAAACTGCTCTTTTTTTCTTTTTTATCAGCAAGACAAAGTACAACTACCTATGGACTCAGTGCTGAAAATACTGCCAGAATACCCCATCCTGTTACTTCATACAAATGATCTGTCTAGATACAGTACAATTTAATACACTCCTTTTCTGAAAGTCCGGAGGAAGCCAGAACACAGCGCATCAATGCAGTTCTCATGACTTTTGAAAGAGAACCGGATCCTGCGCTCCTTTGGGTCAGCAGCAGAGCTTCCACTGACCTGAAAAAGACAAGATGCAGGCCTGTGCAGAACTCAGGCTGCTTCACCACCACCTCAGCGATGCTTTACTGAGCCATGACTCGCAGTCTTTTCTGCTGTGCACACAACTCCCAACACTTCTGGAGAACTGCTAAAGGCATGAAACACCTTACAATACAGGTAAATTTTTTTCAGGCATCTGGATTGGAGAGATATCTGTTAGCTTTGATACCTCTTGGACCAATTCCTTTATAGTCCAGGTGAATTTACACTGCTTGTTGACATCCAAGTCCTCTCAAATAAAGTGGTTCAAGCTAAGTGTTTAAGTTAAGCAGATAAATATGCAACTATATAAAATAAAACCTTCCTTCATTTTACACAAGCAAATACTTAGTGGGTTAAACTGGGAGTCTATTTCTACAACCCCAGCATCAGACCTATAGGCAGATGCCAAAATCTTCTTTAAGCTGAAAAATCCTACTTCAGGAACAGCCAGCTACCCACACACAAAGGCAGAGTGCTCTGCGGAGACCTCCTTGCCAGCCCCAGGACTCTCATTCTCAAAATGCAAACAAGGACACAAGGCAGGGCTAAACTGCCTTGCCCCGATCCTGTATCGTGCTGACCAAGGCAATATTTTGTTCCGCAAAGTATTTTGCAGAACATAAAGGAAAAAAAAAAATTAAAATTAAAAAAAAAAAAAAAAGGAGGAACTGGTGTGAGCAAAGTTACTGACCTGATACTCGAGCCATCCCACTGACTTCAATACTTCAATGACCCTGGATCAAGAAGTGCAGCTGTTTGCTGTAAACCATGTTCCTGCAGTATCCTGGCAATATATGCCCAGAGCTGCTCAGGTGAGTAGCCAGGCTGTCAGGATGAGAAGCCTGAACCTCTGAAACAGGGAGTCAGCCTCAAGCTTCTGGGTTGCAAGCTCCAATGGAGCTACTGAAGGCACCAGTCCTCAGCAGCCTGCAGGGTGATGCTCCAAAGAAATCAGAGCCGCATTTCCGAAAAGAAAACTGTCTCCTAGTCTATTTCCACACAGGCTTTAAAATAACAAACAATTTAAATCAAAGCAGCTGAAAGCCATTTTCTCCCTCCCCAAGTTCAGTGCTACGTGTTTCTCCCATTACAGACAGTGGATTATTGCAGTGATACTTAACACCACTCACAAGCACAGCCCCCAGTGCTCTGGCTTAGGTGTGAGTGACGACATTGGCTGCTGCGGAAGAAACACTAAACCTCATACCCAGGTATTGAGCAGGTGGTGAAGCTTACCTTCATGGTGCCTACAAGGCCAAATCCTGCTTGCTTTACTTGCATCGTAATCCTACAGATTCAGACCTTCATGGTGCCTACAAGGCCAAATCCTGCTTGCTTTACTTGCATCGTAATCCTACAGATTCAGGAAAGCTTCTCATGCAAGTAGAGCAAGAGGGATCCACATCCAGCATTGGAACTGGCCTATCTGGTGGGGGGTTGAGCGGTCTGTGAGCAGAAAACACCGCGGAGATGTTTACTAACACAGGTAAAAATGCTATCATTAGGTTGATGAGGAAGGGACTCCTAGCAGTAGTGCTCTCTGCAGTTCCAGTAGACAAGAAAAAAGAAAGCCTTAATGAAGAAGACATTTGAAGGTAGAATTAATTGGCAAAATTAACAAGTGGCTGTATCGTTTCTGCTTTTAAATCTGCAGATCCTGAACGTACACGGAAGCATTTCCCCTTCTTGGTAGAACAGATTTTTTAAAAACTGAGAAATTCGCATGAGAGAAAAAAAGACCCCTTGCAAAAACAACTTGACTTTTTAATTTCCCCTTCTATAACGTGTTCCACTGTATAAAATTTGCTGCAAGTTACTGTGTGACAGCCCCAAATTAAACCGTTCACTCCAATTCTGCTGATCATGGCTAAAATCAAGCTTAACACTTCCAGAATATCTCTGGGATTATCACTTCTCTCCAACATCCAGGCTCTTCAAAGAACCAGGAGTCTCAAATATAGTGGAAAAACGACTGCTGACATCAGGATCTGACTATTGGCAACCATTTCTCATCAGGGAAAAGCTCCTCAGCCTCTTGCAAGACACTCCAAAGAATCCTGATTTGAAAGCATTATGAAGTTTCTTCCATTAGCCAGTTATTAGATTGTTAGTCACTGCTTACTTTGAGCAGCTAATTAGTTACATCAAAGGCGCTACAATAAATTCCCAGAAGGGCTTTAGGGGGAAAAATGTATTTCTCAACCATCTAATAGCGCGTTTATGCCCATCTGAGGGTAACTGGCTCATTTCACTCGTAGACACTGAGGGATATTCTGTGGCGCTGTCACTTTCTACCAAGCCAGCAGCAACACCAGGCCTCAAAGCTGTTTTACAAGGGCATTTGTAGCCTGATGAAAACTGCATTGGCCATGCTTAGAAGCCAGAAAAAGAAGGAAAAAAAAAAAAGCAGAGAGAGGGACAGAAGAGTTACAACCTCTTAGGTGCATCATCCCCAACTTTAAAACCCACAGACCATGCACCTTGGCCTCAACAGAATAAGAAAAGTTACTGCCATTAATGTTTTGCCCACAAATAGAGCTGGTGTTAATTTCCTCTTTTTTTCCTCCAGTGGGTTCAAACTGCTAAATGCAGTCATTAGCCCGTCACTAAGTTGTAACAACGCAAAGCCATGCAACCCATCAGTTTAAATGCCAGGTACCACCTATTTATTACAAAACTTATTTATTGTTGTGTCCTTTTACACAGTTGCAGTAAGAGTCAGTGTTTCCATAACATCTCTGCACTTCCAGACTCTGAAGTGTATCAGCTGTTCAAAAATATGTTATGGGTTACTCTGCCCTGACTTCCAGTAGTTGCAAACTCAGCTGAGAACAGTGATCTCACCAAGGTCTCAGAGCAAGATCTGAAAATATTTTGTGTGCAGAAGAATACTCATGCACATTTACACATGCACACTTACACACACATTTACGTGCATACATATGTACACACAAATCCAGCTGTACCACGTTCCCATAACATCTAGCTAATTTCAGATGAGATTCCAGATGATACATGGATGTCAGCACACAAGCATACAGACAGGAACACTGGACACCTGGACACAGAAATGAGCTTTTCACATCCCTCATCACAAGTTTAAATAATGCAGGAGGGGAAGAATGCTGCACAAGAAATGCAAAAATTACAGCTAAGGATGTTTTAAAGTGAAGGAAAAAACACCTCCTCAGAAAGGTCTCAGGCCCTATTAAACGAAAGGATTTGATTCTATGATTCTACGACGTGATGCTTAGAATGTTATTCTAGACATTAGTCTTTAATTAAAAACTGCAGAGCTACTGTATCACAGAAATTGTCCTACACTCCTTTTATCAACAGTTTCTCCCTTAAGAGCTATTCTGAGAAAGCCAAGACCTGAAACAATCTCTTTGTCTATCAGAAAGATGCATTACATATGAAAGTTCAGAGGACCATGGATGTAGCTCCCTCCTTTCCAAACTTTGAAAAGTGCTGAATCTTCCCAAAGGCCAAGCTCTTTCTCTTCATACCATTCTTTCAGTTTTCTCCACTGCAGAAGATGTTCAGAGCTGCATGCTGCCATGCTACCTCATGGAGTTAAGGTCTTCAAATCCCGGTCACCAAAAAAACTAGCACCAGCTGCAAAGCAATGCCAGACTGGCTCCTGAGCACTGGTGCACACTGAGTGGGCAAAACGTGACAGAGATCATTTTATGGGTAGGAAATGAGTCGATTGTTAATGTTTCCTGATGAATTCTAGGGATGAGCAAAACTACTTGTGCAATTTCACTTTTGTAACTAGTTCCTGTGTCTTTTTATCCTTCATGTCCTACAACAGATTTTAAAAGGCCTTGAAATATTTCTGCAAGCTTTCAACAATGTAATTACATTCAGCTATTTAAATACTTATATCCATCTTCAACAATACTATATATTTCCGTGTATCATCATGCAATGGACACCTGAAATCAGAAAGAGAGCTAAAACAGATTAGTTCTCATACGTTCTGAAAAAGTTTCAGAACAATTTGAATGAAGTGTCACTCTCTTTTCCTACCATACCAGCTATGGCAGATTAAAAGTAATTCTTCACCTGTTAATTGTGTTTTGGTAGCACCATCCATACTCAATCTGGTGAAAGGGGATATCAGCATTTTGTTATTATGGTTGGCCACCTAGATTTTCAGGCAACGTTAACTCCTACAAAAACACTGTTCCCTCCTCTCCCAGAAGTTAAATAAGCACAATTTTAAGGCAGACAGGCTGGAGAAGAAAGGAACCACTTGAAAACTTAAATTGCTTATTTAAAGATAAGCAAAAAAATCCTCATAGTTCCCTGCCCAGGAGTATCATCACTTCTATGAGTAGAGAATCAATCTGACCATTAAAGTATTCCAAGAACAAAAGAGAATTACCTAATTTTATTGAAAAGAACCTATTTAAAAAAAAAAAAAAAAAAAAAAAAAAAAAAAAAAAAAAGCAGGATTAAGGATTTTAACTATTACATTATTTCTGAATGGGCCACAGACATTTTGCCTCATGGCTGATCCAACACCAACAACCATGAGGGACCAGACCTTGAAGCTCTTGCACAAGTAAAACTTTTGTGGGATAAATCACATTCAGCTCTGGATTTGAAGATCCCTCTGTTCTTCAAACCTTTCCCTGATCTTCCATAAACCACTTAATTTCTCATAACTTTGTTTTCTTCACTTACCAAACTGGTGCAATACCGATGGCCAAGATTTTGTAAGAGAAAAAGTTATTTCTACATAGCAAATAATCACAATACGGAAACACTGAAGGTCTGTTTGATTTATCTACAAAAAGATCCAGGAAGAGCTGAAGGTGGAATATGCTGAAGAGTCAGCCCAAAGCTGCTCTACAAATCACCCTATAATGCTCCAATACTGCAAAACACAGTGTGCCTCCCACTTCTGTGATGTAAAGTGGTGGTCTGCTATTAGTGCAATTTGTCCACAAGTACAGAACTGCTCCTCTACAGAGAAGGAAAATAACTATGAAAAAATAGCTATTTTTTTTTCTATAACTAGGAAAAAAATACAAAATCAGAAGAAAAATTTAAAAAATCAATCTTTCAAGTTTTCTTACTTTGATTTCATAATACTTATGCTATCCAACTCCCCTGCATCGTTATCAGAGAAATCTCATCTGAGACACACTGCTTCTGTCCCTTCACATCTAAACTACCTTGAGTTCTTAACAATGGCTTAAGCTTCCTGAAAAAAATGAGTAATAGCAATGGACTTCATCTACCAGAGTTCTCCAGACATGCTAAATACTTGAAGAAATGTTTTTTTCTTCACCAGTGCATGATAGAAGGCCCATCTTGCCACCACCATCAATAATTCCACCCTCCTCTATAGAGCAACAATCACCTTTTTAAGCCATAAAGCAGATATTTGTAAAGATAACCTATAACCTAACCACTTTACATTACATGAATATAGTCCTGACATATCAGCTGTATCACTGCCATTTGTTTTAAGGCAGAAAAGCTTGCAGAGAATATCCTATAAAATGCAATTAGTCTTGTTAAACGTACCAGTTGTATCATCAAAACAGGTTACTGCAAAGAAGAAACTCCCACTAGAATATGCAGTTTTTTCATGGCAAGAAGATTAACAGACTACAGCCTTCTCACATCAGGTCTGCTTGTTGCAACTGAAAATTAAAAAACCTTTTTGAGAGCACGAAGGTTACCGCTGCCAGCTGCAATGAACTGCATGCTTCACTCTTTCCGGTCTTATCTTCAAAAATCATGGAAACAAAGATGTAAACTTGGACATTAAAGAGTGTTAACATCAAAGTGCATGCACGACTTCTGATATTAACCAAAGCCTGAAACCAACAACCTAACAGGCACAAATCAGTGGTGCCTATGTAATTTTAGAAACTGCTGAACTGAGGCCTGCATTTGCTCACGGACTTTTCAAAGCTCAGTATCACTGTGTATTTTTACAACCAACTGCAGAATCAAGCAAGCAGCAGGAATGCAATTCACCTCCCCGAGGACATAAAGCCTTCCACTTCTTTCTTTTTATCTAATATATTATACAATTTTTAAGTCATCATTCATAGTGATTTCCTCTCACTGGGACAAACACTTGTTTTTTAACACACCACTTTGACTTTGTCATGGTTTTACGACTCTTATCATCGGTATCCCACATCAGAACACCATGCAGCGCTGGGAGTTACAGAGTTTGGTGGCTTGTCGACAGTGCCGGGTATGCCTGGTTCTCAGAAGAGAAGAACTACATATCCCAGAGGACTGCTCACTGTTTCATTTCCATTTTCCATTCAGAGGGAAAGAAAAGACTGTTCGCAGGTCACAAGGAGCCCCTTTTCCCTTTCTGTTTGTCTTTCTATATGTGCTGCCCAGCCATCTTGCCTTCAGCATTAGAGTAAGGCCTTCTGTTTTTGGACAGTCTCTCTCATTTTATTTGATTTATTACCCTCAATTCCAACTGTATTGTATTATATTGTGTCATCTTGCATTCCGATATCTTACTCAGTAAATTCCCTTTGCTCCTCAGATCACTGCCGCCCGCCGCATTTCTCTTAAGCCCATTTTCCCTTTTCTCCTTTCCCGATGCATGGGTTCATGGATCCCCCTGCCCCATTAGTCAGGGAACCTGGCCAAACCAGCCCGGAAACCACTGGCAGATTTACAAAAAAAATGAACATCTACCATCTCAGATATTTTTCAATCTGTATTCAGCACTGCCCCATCACAAACCCACCAGTGACACATTCTGTGGTTCACCAGCACAAGTACATTAGGAAAAATAGGAGTCCTGTGAGAAACCCCAGGAACCTTTCATGCTGTTTCTTCCACTTTCAACCTCAATCGCTGAGAGGACTTCCCGAGGTTAGTGAAGCTTATGAGCCAACAGGGCCGACTTTTAAGTCACCATGAGACAGTTTATGATTCTGAATTAAAAGATGAAACTTGCAATTATACTGGGAAGTTCTAGAAAATCAAGTTTTGAAAGCCTCTGAGACAGAGCATACTGAAGCCTCAGATTAAGTGGAAACAAGAACAAATATACAAGTGCCTAAAGAATTTACAAAGCAGATATCAACAACATATATTTCATCCTCTCGTGTCTGACTCAGTATTCCCAATAGATCTTCAAACTCCCTCATAGAAAATGTTACCCATTTCAGCCAGAGACTGAATAATAGAATCACGGAATAGCCTAGGTTGGAAGGGGCCTCAAAGATCATCTGGTTACAACTCTCTGGCCATGGGAAGGGCTGCCACTCACAACATCAGACTGCCCAAGGCTCTCCATCCAACCTGGCCTTGAAAACCTTGAGGGACGGGGCACTGACAACTTGTCTGGGCAGCCTGTTCCAGTGCCTCACCATGCTCTGAGTGAATAATTTCTTTCTAACATGCAACCTAAACCTCCCCTCTTTCAGTTTAGATCTATTTCCTCTTGCTCTATCACTATCTACCTGCATAAAAAACAGTCCCCCTCCAGTACTCCAAGACTTCAGACAAGGAGCTTGTCTTGGGTTTTTGTCAATATTCACATACTCCCGCCTTGCTCTCCAAGTCAGTTCCAGCATCATCTTCACAGCTCCAATTGAGATTTGTCTGGGCCTGAACTTAAAGGCATTACCTTACAACAGCCTAGCTAATGTGCTCCAGCTAACATGACTCCAGCAGCCAAGGAGGAAAATGCAGATGGATGTTTGGACAATAACTTGGTTTTTTTTTTCTATGCAGTAACTTTCATGTTTCCTTCATGCTTAAATACACTCCTGTTTACAATGTCTATGCAAAACTATCAGAAAATGTTACCACATAAAAGGTCAAACAACTTCAGCAGTGACAACATATTAGGGCTTCAGCCAGGGTAGCTTAAGCTCCACAACCAACAAGCATAAAGTTCAGGGTAAACAGGAAAAACAAAACAAAGCCCAGAGAAACATCTGGGTCTGGATTCTTAGCAGCTTTGGTACTATATAAACATTCTGCATTAATAGGGAAAACACCAGGACATAAACTACGATGCAGGAGTGAAACACTGAGCAACACAGCTGCATTCACAAGGACTATTCTCCTCCCACACCAATTACCGTAATCTCCTGAGGAAATGCCAGTGAGGCAGCAGCTTCTGTACTGGGTAACTAGAAGAAAAAAAGCAGACAGGTGGTGGAGATGCTCTGTTATCAGCCCCTCCAGCACAACGGCTGCAGAGTAGTTTATCATGCAAAAAAGTATTCTAGAAGAAATGTTAAATTTCTATATCAGAAATAGGGTTCATAGGCAAAAGTGCCTTACCCTAAACTCCTCCAGAAGACAAAACCACTATTCACTTCAATGGAAGTTACAAGCAGGAAACAACGGCAGTAGCGGGCCCAAAGGAAGCTGGGAACAAATCACACCTTTAACCAATAAAATGCCCATGCCCAGCAAGTTGTCTCATTACTGAGGGCAGTGATTAAAATTTTAATGGAATGCGAGCAGGTTTCTAAATCACTATGCAGCGCGCACAGGACGTCACCAACATGGCCGATCAGTGGGGTACCAGCACTGCGAGGGATGCTGAGCAGCAGCCAGCACCGCTACCTCACTCTGAGAACCTCTCACATGAGGAAGGCTATTCAGGAAGCTCCATCACACAACTGCGACTATCCGCATTTCTAGAAGTAAGCCCTTAATTTTTTCTCCCTTCTCCTCAGTTGGAATGATTTAGTTGTAATGACTTGAAAGTAGGTATTCGTTTTTGCTTCAAATGTATGTAAAGCTGAACTCTGGTGGAGCTTTCACTGAGCATTGCACACATGAACACGCACAGCTATCAGAACACAAACGACGTAGCAGGAAGAAGCTTAACTTGAATGTAGCATCAAGCCCACAGGACATGACCACAATAAAGTGGACTGTGGATCACCACACCTATATTAAGATGCACAGAAAAGTAACATCCAGTGCTCTGGGTATATATATGTTTAATGAGCAGCTTGTCACTACTTGGTTCTCTAAAAGTCCAGTGCATGGCCCCATTGCTTCATTTATGGCACTACACTGCAATGCAACTCTCCAGATAGAATTATTCACTTCCTCTTGGGCTTTCTGTAGCGCTCATCACAACAATATCTGCATGCTTCATGAATACTAACAAACTGTATTTTACAGTAACTGTGAGGTAGAGAGATGGTATCAGCACTACCTACACAAACTACTCACTTAGAGTCCCTAAACTGTAGTTATTTAGTGGGAGAATCCAAGTTTTTTGAGTATTTACCACCACATCTATTCTATACAGATTGTATTTTTGGAAGTTACCCATTCTTAGCACACACAAATGCTCACCTTTCTGAAAATGAGCTGCAAGGCACATACTAAGAAACGCACTAACAATTGGTGGTATTGATTTGTCCCTAGTAACTAGAGCTCTACATGTGCTGTAAACAACACCATCACATTTCCTGCAAATTTGCACTTTCTTGGCTAATGCATTTTAAAAGCAGATAGTTGTGAATGAAGATTTCCTCTTTTCTGAGGCACTTATAAGATGTCCCTCTCCTCCTGAGCAAGTATTTTATTATCTAAAAGAAGGTGAGTTCAGTACGAAACATCTCCTTATGGCAGCACAGAGATACTTTGTCTTAGTTATAAATTATCATTATTTAAAAAAAAGAAAGAAAGAAAACAGGGATTTTTATCACTGAGACCTCAGTTTCACTGCAAATGCAGCAAAAGTTGGATGACAGGTTATTACAGTACAGCAGGGAAAGAGCAAAATACTACACTGACATGATCTCTTTCTTCAGGCCTTCACAATAAGAAGTCAGAAGTATGTATGATTACAAACTTACATAATTAAATATCACTATAACGCACTGGCATGGCCAGAATTCCATGCTAACATTATTGATTTTGTGTTGTAAATATTTTTTTAATGTGATGCCTCGCATACAACTTCATATAGTCAGTATAAACAAGCAATAAAATAAAGTTGAATACAGCAGCAGTTAAGAAATGAGTGCTTTCCATTCAACCCATCAATCCCTTTGAAAAGAGCACACAAAAAAACTCAGCAACAGTTTTAAGTTATTCTCTTAGGAGCTAGAGGGCAGAAGATGGATATCTCACCAAGGATTCACAGGCATCTGCCAATAGCAGCAAATTCTGCATGTTGAGTCCCACCTTAGTCTTTCAAAATAATTGCTCTAGTGAGAACAAACTTTCTGTTTCTTCCACTGAAGCGTGGAAGACTTCTTCAAGACTTTTTTCCTTTTAAAGCACTGCACTTTTCCCACTGTTATCTCCTCACTTCAGTGCTATTTGCTACACACACATTCCTTTCCAGAAACTTCTCATCTCAGTCATTCTCTATGGCCAATACGTGTTAGTCTCAGTCTCAGCTCTTCATTAAGCTCCTTGTGGGGTGACTCCTTGTTCAGCTGTTTCCAACCTCTCTCTCAATGTCTCTTCCTTCATCTTCAGGTACGCACACCAGCCAGGGTGTCTTGTTCCTGATGATTCCCCATCTCCCCCTCCAGGGCCCTCATCCAATCTCTAGCACAGGAATACAGTCAGAGATAGGATATTCAGAACAACACTGATACTGGCTACCTGTTTCCAGTGGGCTCTTTGGTTTCCCCCCAGTTTTTGTTTGACACTGTTAACGCTGCAGCGAAAGCTTGACATCTTTTGAGAATTCCCCTGTCTCCTGCTACTTCCAATAATGATCAGGGAACAGTAGTTGACTGAAACCTCTGGAATCTCCAGTCTTGTGATTATCTGGAGAAGGAAAAGCACATGCATGCTATCTTGCGGAGAACACTTCTTTTTATCCTAATTCTGGATGAGTAAAGATTGATGAACTGTACAATACAGTTAATTGTCACTGTTCCTAGATGAGTTATTAAAGCTGTTGAATAATTAAATCACATCCCATCTATCTTCTTACACTGTCTGGATAATTACCATGTTAAAGAAACACAGGTAGAAGTGAGAAGCAGGAGGAAAACTTCAGAATTCTCTGAAGCAGCCCATTTAAAGAACTGTTACCATCTCTAATGGCTTACAAATCCGGAGAGAAAATCAGGCACAGGGCAGGAGTGGGACAAGGGAATTGTTAAAAGAAAATACTTCTTCTTCAGCTCTACAAAGAGATCACAGAACAGCTCTTTACTCAAACCAGATTTTAGATGCTTCCTTCCGTGCACAGTACATATGGCTTGCATCTATTTTTTCTTTAAAACAGAGTTACATTTCTTCCTGTTAGTAAACACATCAAGGATTCTATGAGAACTAACAACAACGAAACTTCTCCTGCTTTTAATGTACAATGTAGATTGAATGAGCTTATTTTAAATAGGAAATCATTTCTCTAACCATATGCATGCACAGAATGGCTTTGTAGGAGCTAACTACCAGGTAAAAACAGGCTTACATAAAACTGAAAATGTGTTCATTTTTATGCAGCTAACATGAGTTCGAGGAACTGGCAAAAAGTACTTTGACAAAGACGACGAATTTAACTTGAGAAGAATACTTGCATTACCTTTTTCCCCCTAAGCTCCATACTCTCACACCTTTCTCCTCATTCCACTTTTTCTTTTATTCACCATCCCTTCCTTTCTTGCCTTTTTTCCTTATCAGAAAGTCACTGCTGAGTAGAATATGAAAAGCTAGCATGTGAGCAAATCATGCCTTCCTACTGTCCTATCACCCCTTCCTCTTTCATCCTGAAGGCCATAAAGGAATCCAGAAAGGAAAGTTGACAGCAATTATAAGCAATGCCAGCAAATGAAACATCAACAGTTTTCACACTTCATGCTTCCAAAATATCACAACGTTGTCCATCCACTCCCCCAGCTGGCTCTAAAGAATGTAACATCTTCCTAACCTCCTCAACTTCGTTTCAAATACAGTAGTAAATCTCACTGCACATACGCTGAAGTCCAGATTATCAGTAATGCCATTTGTCCGTTTCGCACACAGAAGAAAACAGAAGAAATGTGCATCATTTTGATGCGCAAACAAAACTACTTCAGAAATTCAATCATGCTAGTGTGAAAGATAAACGTGTCTAGTTGAAACCCAATAGCAAATGAGAGCTAACAGATGTGGAAAGAAAGCAGGATCTGGGGACGAGTAAAAGAAATGCTATCCTCTGCAGGACAACAGCAAGATAGGAGGTCCAGTAGTGCACAGCAAAAAGGAGATCCCAGCAGACCATGTGGACTACCAAGCTGTACGTGTGGAATTGTCCTCTACTGGCAGCACAAGCCTGAAAGAGAACACAAAAAGGGTGCTGGAGAAGACAGATCTACAACCAGGCGGGTGTTGAAATGTTCCACAAATAAACAGCAAGAAATATGCAAGCAAGAGAAAAACATGCCATGGCGATGGTGACAACTACATACAAACAGAGCAGTGAGTTTGGGAGCAGTCAAAACGGCAGCTACAAGCCAGTAATTCTGAACAAAAAGGTCTAACGTATCCACCCAACTCTGACAGACTAGTTATTTGATACTAATTGGGCTTTGACAACAACATGGCACGGAGAGGCTGTAATGTGGGACTATGGACAGCAGTAATTTATCTCATCTTAATGCAGACTTTTGTTATCACAGCTTGGCATCAATATTGTACTGCCCTTTGAAAGCCTCCCACTCATGTATTTCCAGAGTTGCTACTACACCAATCACAATGACTTTTGCCAAAGCATCCAATTTTCCCTGCAAAAGGCACATAATAAATGACGTGCCCAAAGCCCTCATTAACAACCTTTTTCATCCACTCATCCATCCAAGATAGGAGCACACAGCACATAGTTCCAGCCTTTGCTCACTTCTCCTCTTCCCAGGGCTGAGCTGCACAAACATCACCACGCACAAAAGCATCACAACAGCATCCTTGTTTTCTGCAAGGAAAACAGGCTACAAACAAACATCTTCCATCACAGAAGAGATACAAATAAACAAGGCCACATTCCTACCAGGCTTACAGACAACTGTACACCACACACATTATCATCATTTACTTTTTACGTTCAACCTTTTAAATCAGAGCTCTTGTCCATATAATAAGTACTCTTCATTCAAAATAGATGACCACAAGCACACAACAAAAGCAAATGAGCTGTGCCTACGCAGCAAGACATCTGGGAGGACCCTTACTGGCCAAACCACTTGTGATTTTCTTGAGCTGGAAATACCTGGCCAGCTGC
Source organism: Lagopus leucura (assembly GCF_019238085.1). NCBI lineage: Eukaryota > Metazoa > Chordata > Aves > Galliformes > Phasianidae > Lagopus > Lagopus leucura. The sequence goes on along the minus strand of NW_024962334.1, from coordinate 1,212,226 downwards.
CCCTCAGCCCCTTGCTAGAAGAAAGAGTTCAAGCAGGCAACTGAGGCAGCATAAAACAGCACACTGGAATGGCTCTCTGCAAGAAACTGAGTGAGACAAGAACTGCTAAACCAGACAAAAGACAGCTCCAGGAGCCCATCATAATAAAGGCACTACCTTCAGCAAACAGAAAGCAGATCCGAGCTGTTCCCAAGCTGCTGGCCCTGATTAGTTCTCAGGATCCAAACCACATTTTTGCTTATGAACTTAGAAGCTGTAGCTTCTAAGAAAGGAGAGAAAGGAGGCATGGTTCAGCAGACTTCTGTACAGCCCCTGACATCTATCCCTCATTAGCTGAGATGAACACTTCTCAGCATCAGAGACAAAATTTGAAAAAAAAAAAGAAAATTTAGTGCCACAATATCTGTAAGGACAACACTTTAAAGTGTTGTTTGTTTGAAGTATGAGTAGCAACTGTAAAAAAGTGGAATTCTTGTGAATGAAATTGAGCAAGAAGTAGAAAAAAATACTCCTAGCGTTCCTGAAGAGTGCCAATAAGCAAAACTATGCAATACTGCAAAACAGAAAACCAGAGACTAAGATTTAGTTCAACTCTCATGTCAGCTAGTTAGAGATATAGAAAGTTTGCATAGTAATAAAGCTCATTTTAATGGTGAGAGTTAAAAATACATGCTTTCTATAGTAAAATCTCTGCACTGAAGATTTCTCACCAACAGCACCCTGTTCTTGAAGACCTCTCAATTTTCCCAGTCATACAGTAGCAGCCATTCCCAGGGAATGTTTCTGTGGGACATGAGCAGCAGCATCCAGTTCCCACAGCTCAAAATTTGGAGCACACACACCAACAAATAGGAGATACTGTCAGCGGCAGAGCTGGCTTCACACCCCAGGAGCCGGTCAGAACCCCACTTAAAATGCTCATCGTGGTCTTTGAAGAACTAGAGCCTGTGCAGTCACAAAATATCCTCTGTTGTGGCAGTAAAAATGAAACAAGCTGGGCACACACATTTTGACAAACTTAAAAGCAAAAAGAAACTTTGGTCCAAAGGCAGTGCTTGAAGTCCGCAGTGTTTACTCTGGGCGACCTTGCATGTCTGATTCTGACACATACAAGCTTGATATACTGGGTCAATATTAGTTCAAAACACTCTACATTTAATGTCAACTGCTCTCGTCTCAATTTTTATCGAGTCAGATGGAGTTGTTGCATCCAAAATCCAAATGTTTTGTTTTATACCTTTCCTGTACAAATTGTTAAAGGCTTTGCACTGTTAAGCATCTGGCAAAAGTTGATTATGCACCATTAAATCTCTTCTTGCACAGGAGCATAAATGGGTTCAGGGCAGCTATTAACATATGCCAAGGTAAAACAGCATCATCCAGTGAGATCTCCATTTGGAAGAACATCTTAAACATTGAAACAAAGCAAAACACGTATCTTAATCTGTTCAATATTATACCTCTACATTTAACATCTGCGCTGCTACTCTTTCACTTAGAAAACTTTCCCACCTTCCTGGGTGAAAAGAAAACATGCGACCTGATCCTTTAAAAGTGGATGCTTTCAGCAAATATTATGCTTGACACAGTAAGCACCATCTAGGCAACAGCCAAAGAATGTATATGTGACTTAGGCCAAAGAGCTGCCTGAGAGTATTAAGAAACAAAGAGGTACTCCCCAAAAATCATTCATTTCAAAGGAAACTACAGCAGGGTACATCCAATTTCTTATGAACGTAATCACTTTATCAACTTCAAATCTAACAGTCTTACTCTTTACAGAAAATGTCATGACAGCAATTGCAAAAATTCTCTCTCCAGAAGAAAATAATTACACATCTTCTGGCTGCTCCTAACGCATTTTAGAAGCTTCAAGGAAGCAGATATCATACAGCCATTCAGCAAAGTAGCAGTGAGGTCACACCTGGTCAGCAGTTTTTCCTGCTATGAACTAATAAAATATTTTCGGACCTGCCCATTTAACTGTAGATCACATTCCAGCTGCCACACACACGAGTACCACATCCTCATTACCATCAGAGGTTCACAGAGGACAGCACACAATCCCACATCTCTTACAGACTTCAGCACAGAGATATCAATAGAATCTGCATGATAATGTTATGAGCACAGATAGGCAACCCAGGAGATCTGAATTATAAATGCAGCTCTATCTACAGAAGTTTACGAAATGCTATGAAATAGTAAAGTTACTGGATATCAATGGGGTTTCACAGAGCTCAGGTCTTCAGCCTCACTGTCTCCTAAAGACACACTGCCACGAACAAGCAGACACAGCAAATACTCACTAATAACTCATACAGCACTAAACATCATTCCTCCCTTTTTTGCAAGGAAAACCCAGGGATGTTCTCCACCCACACATTCCAGCCCAGGCTGCAGAGAACTAGAAGTTTAAAAATAAAGGAAACGGTTTCTCCTCTCTTCCTTGAACTTATGATCAATCTCAGCAATAAACAAAAAGAACAGTTATATCTCCAAAACACTACAGCATGATCCCACCAAAAATATTCCCATTTCAATTAAGAGAAGCTGTTTCCACATTTTGTACATCAGAGAAGGTCTACTTTTTTACTGTTCCATCACTTCTAGAAACGTGGGAACATGGATATCATCAATGACTCTTACTTGGAGCTTTATCCCAAGAAAAACAGAAATGGGACTCGTGTACATTTGTCATCACACCAAAGAAATCTGGTGGTAATGGTTGATGAATCATGACACATTTGTTCTCTGCCACTCCTGTTTATAAACCATGCAGATCCCATCACTGCTACCAGCCCTTTACAGAAGGCACTTGGCAGCTATGGCCCTGTTCAGCAGCACGTATTCCTTCACTCGTTAATCATTCTGGCTTTTCACGTAGCCCTTTGATGCGACCCTTGTCGTTGCTGTACATGCAGACGGTGCTCACTCACTGCACTGGCATGCCAATAAAATGAACTGTTCTACCAGCCACGGTCCGGTCTTGGAGCCTTCTTGAAAACAGCAGCTTCCCTTTGACTTACTCTGCTTCAGTATCCAGGATGGTGGTGGAATGAGAGAGAGAAGCTGTTCAGCATCTGAATGTGGTCTTAGAGGAAATGCCTGTGTTATATGGGGGATGTTACTGTTACATTTCCCAACTTAAAGGCAGAACACTTTTGAGAAAGAAACTAAAAATGTTCCTCCAAGCTTTCTCTGAAAGACAGCAACCAATTAGCACACAAAATAAACGGCGATGAGGACAGGACAGCAGGCAGACTATCAGACAAGAAGATGACAACAACTGCACAGTCTTTCAGTCTTTCACTGTACATTCAAATATACTCTGCCCATTTGCCAAACTTTGTGGCACCTTTGCAACATATCAGATTGTGGTCATTTCAAAGTCACGACCACGATTCTTTGGAGGACTAACCAAAGCTCTACAAGCTTTAGCTAAACTTCATTTAAGAAATCCACTTGTCTTAGTACTAGCTGGAATTGAAGTAAATGTAAATAAAAAGAGGAACTGTTTTATTTGGAAACACTCTATCAGTAAATGCTACAGGTTACCAATGCATACCGTTTGTTTACCATAAATACAGTAACAGTAAGATCTCTATCACATTCGCTTCTGACCTTAATTTGAAGCTGCACAACAGCTTGTAAGCATCACCATCATGCTTCCGTGAAGAACTGCAGTGCCTGTATCTGCAGCAATTTATACAAAGTGATTCAGAGATCTTTCTATGTTTTGTGTACGTTGGCATATATTGAGGGCATGCAATGTCTACTGCGGTGTCTGTTTTTCATTACATAGGAAGACTTTTTTAGAAAGTAAATACAGCTTTCCATAACAGCCCCGAGGCATTTATTCATCACCTTATCTTTCCCAACCAATTTTTGAACAAAGACATATAATAACGGAGCTCTCATTTTCCTAGTTGCATAAAGTATTTAGAAACAGTGAATAAAAAGGAGGAAAGTCTGGTGTACATACGTTACCATTCCCCTTTTCTTTTACCGTATTTGTAGCATTCTCCGTTTCATTCTCTCCATCCTGGAGCAACTTTGTGAATTTTGTGCTCAAAACTCTCACTGGAAATGAAAATTTACTTACATGAGGAGAATGAAAAGTGAGTTCTTGATAGATCTCTGATCCACATGAAGAAAACATGAATTCCTGTTTCTGTAAACAAAACAGAGCTGTTCTGCAGCTCTAGAAAGCTGCAAGAGTATGATTTCTTATTTATTGATGAAGGTAGTCATTTCTGGTCATCATATCTAGCAGTGAATAAAGCATCAGACAGGTACTGCTGGATCAAAATTAGGTTACACTGCCAAAGCAGCAAACTAAGATAAGCGGCCAGGTTGAGATGCAAGGAAAATTATGCAAGACAACTCCATAAGAAAGAGCACTGGAAGGGCAAAGCTTACAGTATCTTCAGAAGTGCAAGGCAGAGCTTTAAATCAGATACTGTGAAAAAATGAAAGGGGAAAATTAGAGGGAATGGAAAAATCACTGCAAGCAAGAGAAAAAAAAAAAAAAAGAGTAAACAAAAGCTGGAAATAATAGAAAGCTCTAAAAGAAATGTTTCAAAATATTTCTGCTTTCCTGATCAAAGGTGGACAAAGCGGTAACTTGAGAAAACCAGGAAGGGGAAGAAAAGAAATAAAGAGGGCCAGTTTTGCCAGAGCAAGAAAAAAAATAGCTAGTAAGAAGAACCAGCAGCACCATATCTAAAGTGCTGCATAAAAAACAAATCCAAAGAACTACACTAAAGATCGGGAACAGGTGCCCATTATCTTCAGTACCCGGTCCACGCTGTGCTCTCCTGTAAGTCATGGTTCCAAATTCTGGTAAATCCAGCAACTGCTCTTGTTCTTCCCTTTCCTCCTACTTCTGTAGCCTTATCTCCCCACCAGCAGCACAGCATCATTGAATCAGAACTGCTCAGGTTGGAAAAGATCTTCAAGATCATCGAGTCCAACCACAACACAACCATACTACCCTAATTCTAACCACCCACCTCTAAATCATGTCTCTGAACGCCACATCCAGACAGTTTTTAAACACATCCAGGCATGCTGACTCAACCATCTCCCTGGGGAGCCTATCCCAGTGCTTAACAACCCCTTCAGTAAAGGAATTCTTTATGCTACTTAACCTAAATCCTTTTGCACTACCTAAATCTGCCATTCTCTGCTGGGCAACTTCACTGGAAACTCTGCCACCAAAAAGCCAATGTCAGTAGACTTACACTGTTTTTGTACACGGTGCTGTACTTCCATGTTTACCACTACGCAGTACACCAATCATCACTTGTAGACTTCAGATAATGAGAACCCTAGTGACTCTCCAAATGCTTGCAAACTGAGATTTCCTGTTGTGAAAGTCATCGGCTGGGGCCTGCCTGAAGGTTCTCATGAAAAGATCCGGGAAAGAAGTTATTTTTGTTTCAGGTCTATTTGGCTTCCTTAAGAAAAAAACTCTCTAGGCCACTTCTTATGCATGAGGTTGCTTCAGCTGAATGTTTGCATTTCAACTCAAGCTGTGATCTCATCATGTCTTCCAACTTACAACACTCATGCAGACTATTTTTATAACTCTTGCCATTCTAACCAAAACATGACATCACTCTTTCTATAAGGTGTAAAAATGCTGTCTCTCTTCCACACACACTATTAAATTACTTCATTAATCAGAATGAAACTCAGTGAGTCTGAGAAGCAGGAAGAGTAGGACTGGAAGTTGGGTTCAAAATGCTAAATAATATGTTAATTAGTCTGTCATTAATTTGTCTCCACATTATGCACTACTTCATTGTTTAGACAAAGATCCCTCTTTCAAATACCTACTCGTAGCTAGGACTTTCTGGTTACTTCTTCTCTATAACCTCAATTCTGTTACTCTGTTGTCTTTTATATTTAATTTCTGATTAGCCACAGATGTCCTCTTTCTCAAGAAAATGCTCCCATGCTCATCATTTCTTTTCTTTGTAAGCTTGTCTCTTCCCCCTACCCATTTGTTCTTTCTCCTAGGCATCTCACCTATCACTTGTGTAGCTCTTGCAGCTCTTTTACCTCCTACCCATCATGAGTTTCAAAACATTTCCCTCTAGCTTTTTTCAATCCAGTTGTCATTTCACTTAAGCTAAATTCCCCAGTCTCCCTTTGTTTCTGTATCTGCCTTACTCCATCAAACATTTCACTTCCCAGCCTCCTGTAGTTTCATCCTCATAGCCCAGGATGGACCCATGCCCCTAGCATGGACTGTGAAGCACAGGCAAGGAAGAAGAACCGAATTATGTGGTGAACACTTCAGCCTGACAACTCACATTTAACAGTTAGCACCCTGAGCCACAGCTCCGTGGTGTTGCTCTTTTCTCTATTCTGAAACATGGGAGCAGGTGCACGGCCGCAAAGTGACCTCAGCTTGGGAGCCAAAGTGGCAAAGGGAGCAAGGGCATCGACCCACCTTAGGAGACCTCAAGATCCACCTCCTCCTCCCCATGCTGCCAGCTCCTCTGCGATCCAGTCTGCCTGATCCATGCTGTCACCCTGGCTAAGACCTCCAGCTGTACTGCCTGCCTTTTACCACAGAAATAGTGCACCACAGAGGTAAAAGGCCTGGGAGGGGGGAGAGCAGCAGGATCTCAAGCTGGCCTTTTATGGGGATACAGCCAGCACACAACCCTGGGCACCTCCAGGCAGAGGGCATCTAGAGCATTTCCCTCTTATAGACAGCTAGTAGAAAAGGCTCCAAGCTGGTTTACTGCCCTGACTCCTCTGATCCTTCTGCTGCAAAGATGGATAATGCAAGAAAAAGTAGGCAAGATTGTTCTGATAAAGTGGAACAGCCAGATAGCTGTCTCCTGAGCAAAAGCAGTGTCCTCAGGGAAGCAGTGCATGCACATCAGTGGGCCGCATACACACTGAGGCACCCTCTTAGATGTGTATGTTAGACAGTCCCATGCATGTACTTTTTCACAGAAGTATCTAAGAACTCTAAAAGCTGTTGAATATATAATCCTCCCTTTACATACAAAAACAACATGATCAGAAAATTAAATCCAGAGTCAGAGAGCAAGATGCGTCCTAAAATTGCAAATACTTTCGTCCAGAGTTCTTGCTCCCCACACAACAAGGCTGCCTCATTTAAACCATAAAAGACAGCTTAATATTTAACAGTGATTTTTAAAAAAGATCTGGCTATTATAGGATTTCTTTTATTGCTCAGAAGCAATTAGGGAACAGCATTTACAGACTCTGTAAAGCTGTGCACAGTGACTGAAAGGCTGGATGGAGTTGATTACAGCCAGAGCAAATCATGATTGCTTTTAAAAAATTTAAGAATCTCACTTTGTGCTCAACAAATCTTAGGGAAGTTCCCAGAAAGCACTTCCTGAGGGTGCACTATGCAAAGTGCCATAGAACTAAACACAGAAAACTTCTTCCCAACCTTCTTCAAAACCAACATAAGTCAAGAAGTGTCATTACGTGGTGCAGCAAAACTAAAAAAGTGAGACAAAACTAATGCAAGAGTCTGAGAAACCATGATTATGGCAAAGGAGTTTCCTACTCTCCTTGGCTGGCTTACGATCAACACGTGTCAGATATGTCTGAGACAGGGAGAACTCACTGAGCACAGACATACAGAGAAGGGCTTGGAGGCACCGTGGACATGTGCCAGCAGTGTGCTTCTGCAGCCTGGAAGGCCAACAGCATCCCAGGCTGCATCCTCAGGATCCACCCAAGGTATGCTCAGAGAGCTGACAGAGGCGACTGCCAAGCTGCTTTTCACCATCTGTCAGCACTCCTGGTCAACTGGAGAGGTCCCGGAGGACTGGAGGCTTGCCAGCGTGACTCCCGTCTACAGGAAGGGTCACAAAGAGGATCTGTGGAACTACAGGCCTGTCAGCCTGACCTCAGTGGCAGGGAAGGTTATGGAGCAGAACATCTTGAAGGAGATCACGTGGCATGTGCGGGACAGTCAGAGGGTCAGGTCCAGCCAGCAAGGGTTCATGAAAGACAGGCCCTGATCTCCTTCTAGAATCAAGTTACCTACCTGGTGGATGAGGGAAAGGCTGTTGAGTTTGACCATCTAGACTTCAGCAAAACCTTTGACATCTCTCCCACAGTATTCTCCTGGAGAAACTGGCAACCTGTGATTTGGACAAGTACACTCTTTGCTGAGCAAAATATTGGCTGGAGAGCCAGGTCCAGAGAGTGGAGATGAATGGAGTTGAATCCAGATGGCAGCTGGTCATGAGTGGTGTTCCCCAGGGGTCGGTATTGAGGCCTGTCCTCCTCAATATCTTTATTGATGACCTGGACGAGGGCATTGAAAGCACCCTCAGGAAGTTTGCAGATGACACCAAGTTGGCAGGAAGTGTTGATCTGCATGGGGGTAGCGAGGCCCTACAGAGGGGTCATCACAGGTTGGAATGCTGGGCTAAGGCCAATGGGATGAGGTTCAACAAAACCAAGTGCCAGGTCCTGCACTTTGGCCACAACAATGCCAGGCAACCCTTCAGGCTTAGGCAGAGTGGCTGGAAGACTGTGCACAGGAAACAGATCTGGGGTTACTGATTGATGCTCAGCTGAACATGAGCCAGCAGTGTGCCCAGGAGGCCAGTAAGGCCAATGGCATCCTGACGTGCATTAGAAATAGTGTTGCCAGCAGGAACAGGGAAATAATTGTTCCTCTGTACTCAGCTCTGGTGAGGCTGCACCTCAAGTACTGTGTTCAGTTTTGGGCCCCTCACTACATCAAGGCCCTGGAGCAGGGTCAGCTTCACCGCCCTTCTCTGTGAAGCATCTGGAGCACAGGTCTTATGAGGAGAAGCTGAGGGAGCTGGGATTGTCTAGTCCGGAGAAGAGGAGGCTTAGGAGAGACCTTATCTCTATAACTACCTGAAGAGAGCTTGTGGAGAGGTGGGGGTCAGACTCTTTTCCCAGGTCATTAGCAATAGGACCAGAGGGAAAGGCCTCAGGTTGCACCAGGGGAGATTCAGACTGTGCGTTGTGATTAGGAGCTGGAATTGGCTGTCCAGGGAGATGATGGAGTCACTGTATTTTGAGGTACATGTAGATGTTGTATTGAGGGACATGGGTTAGTGGGAACTATGGGTTGGTTGTTCTGGATGACCTTATGGGCTTTGGTGATTCTATCATTCTACAAAAAGAGAGACGTCTAGCAGGGAGAGTGTCTCCCTCCACTCTGCCCTCATCAGTTCTCATCTGCAGTACTGCATCCAAGCCTGAGGCACAAGAAGGACGGAGATCCTAATGAGGGCCACAAATATGATCTGAGGGCTGGAGCACTTCTCCTATGGAGAAAGGTTAAGGGAGTTAGGCCTATTCCACTTGGAGAAGAGAAGGCTCCAGGGAGATCTCAATGCAACCTTCTAGTACTTGAAGGGAGTTTATAACCAGGAGGGAGAACCAAGTTTTTACACAGACTAATAGCGACAGGACAAGGGGAACAGCTTTGAACTAAAAAAGGGGAAATTTAGGTTAGATGTTAGGAAAAATTTCTTTACTCCAACAGGAGCAAAGCACTGGAACAATCTACACTGAGAAGCTGCTGATGCCCCGTCCCTGGAGGAATTCAAGGCCAGGTTGAATGGGGTCCTGAGCAACCTGATCTAGTGGGTAGCAACCCTGCCCGTGACCAAGGGGTTGGAACTAGATGATCCTCCAACTTAAGCCATTCTATGATTCTATGTGTCATAAAGTTTCATCAACAAAAGTAACCATTTTCATAACAAAGCCTTCCCATGGCATCCTATTAACTTGTTTAGTTGCAAACCCAATCTTAAGTAGTCTGCCAGTGCCACGAGTTCACTATCCATCCAGTCTGACCTTTATTGTATTCTAACATGATGACTCTTACTGTACCTTCATGTAACAGCACTGCCTGTTTTGTTTTCAGGTCTGAAAACCAAATCCTTATTACAAAACTAAGAAAATGTAATTCAAAATACTTTGTTACCGACAAATGCAGCTGCAGCTGCACTGTGTAATAGAAACACTACGAAATAGAAGTTAAATCCATACTTCACAGTTAAACTCTCAGTGAAACGAAGCAAGACACACTTTCTTCTCACAGAGCTGCTGAACATGGATCCTTCCAAAATCTCAGGACTCACAGGGATAAAATACAACCCGAAACTCACAAAGGAATGGGTTGTTCATTCTGTTCAGCCTGCTCATTCTTTACAGAAGTGATTCTTTTGGGGGATGAGTAGTCCAAACATACAATAGCCACAGACGTGGTTTTTCTCACACTCTGGTGATTCTTTGGCAGAATTGGAAGAGAGACTGGCAAAGACATCAGAAAAATAGGTGAACTTACTCTCCTGCTCAGTACAGGAAGAAATGGAAAACCTGACATTATTTTGGTTTTAATTTGCCTGTGTAAAATAGTGATACTGTGAGATGGGCAGAATATGGCAGCACTGCCCAAAATGGAATACTTCCTCATCCCCAAGGGATGTATAACGATACAAACCGTCTTTTGATTGTGAACATTTTTGGTTGGTTTGCATTTGCGCAGTACGAGCCAGTTGCAGCAAACAGCATCTGGGGCATTTGGGGCACCTGGGAAAAGATTATGTTCTTGATTTAAACAAAAAAAAACCTAACAGATAAAACCTGGGAGGGTATCAAAAAATTTATGATAGTCCCCTTGCTTCTCTTCTTCTTTGTGTGTATATTAAGGAGGGAAAAATAAATATGTGATGACTATTTCCAGCGCAGAGAAAGAACATCAGGTTGTGTGCATTGATCCAGTTCTGTTTGTGCTGAAGAAAGCTCACACTGATTTCTGTGGAAGAAGAGTTTTGACAAAGCAAAGCATGAACTCATGCTAAAGCCCATGCTAAATGCCTGCCAGTGCAAGAATTCTGAACAGTCTTCCTGGCTGCTCTCACCCTATCAGTCCAAATCTGTGCTCTGACTCCATTGCAAACGGACCCTGCGCCCTAAATCCAACAATACCATTCCATGATGGAGCAACTCTTCATCTCTATCATTACTGTGTTTCTTAAAAAAAAATAAAAAAGGAAGCTGACACACCAGAGGCACAGCTGAAGTAAAGCCTTACAGTCAAGGGGGATCACTCATGGACTGTGAAGCGTATGGAAATCTCATTTTAACTACAATCATTATATTATCATTATGGCTTTCATCATGTGTATAAAATCAAAGTAATCAAGAAAATAATTGCAAATAATCACAGAAACAACAACAACAAAAATCTGACAAAAAATCAACAATCACAGTTTAGACAAAATGTGATTTATGTAAAACAATTCTTACTCTTGGACCAAGCTCTGACCCCATTACACCAGAGGAAAACAAGTTAGGCTCACTATAATGGAACATTAAAAAGAACAAAATTAATTTTTCTATTCTTCTTTATTCCAAAGATACAAATTTTAAAAAAGATGTACTAACTCATCTGATTATTTCTGCTCTCACCCTATGGACAGTCAATGCATATGCTTAGACTTACACGCTTGGATAATCCAATTCCTTCTAGGAAGTCTGCATTCTTCAGGACAGAAACCCAAACTTGAACACTGCAATATCTTGCTTCTAACATCAGAAACCAAAGAATAATCTTGAACATGCAGCCATCCCTACTATTTGGGTATTAGTGTAATCAATGGAAATAAAGGCCCAGGTTTCTAATATCATCACAAATATACTCAAAGAAACTCAGCAAGCACTAACAGCTAAAATCATTGTTTTTTTGTGCTTAGAAACACAGGACAAATGGGAGGGAAGGGAATAATTCTGGAAATAATCTAGATTTATTCACCAAAGTACAAGATACTACACTTCCCTATTAGCAGCATGCTGGAAATGTAATCAAGTTAGGTTATTAATGGAAATGCAGACCAGCTGTCCAAATATTAGCTAAAATAATTCCTTACAATTCTCATGGAAAAAGAAAAAAAAAAAAAGAGGGAAAGAGGCTGGGGAATGGGGGAGGAGGCAGAGCAGGCATGTGTATGAGGAATATGGGCTCAATATACAACAACACTAAACAGCACTAAATATTTTATCTTCCAACCATGTTGCTACAAAAGAGTCCTGATTAACATTTCATTGCCAAAGATGCACCACCATACTAAAGGCCTTAAAAATCTACATTTAAATAGAATACCAAAAAAAAAAAAAAAAAAAGTGTTATACAAAAGCATCCTCCAGGCATTCCCTTTTAAAGGCAGCAGGTTAAAGGTTTGATTTATATAGACTTTAAAGAGGTTATACATTGCCTTTGTCACATCAGAGTTTAACTGTGTAGTTTCACCTCAGCTTCACATTTATGAACTGCATGAAGACAATACCATTTCTGAAGTGCAAATTCAGATATATTTTTTTTCTTTGCCTGTTAAAAATTTTCTTTGGTACATATAAATGCTTACATCCAGCCTTTGAGGTGTTGTCTTTTTTCTAAAGATCTATTTCCCCAAAAAACTAACATATGCTACAAGTTTTAATTTTATTTTACCGTAAACACCACATGAAAGCACTTGCTGGAATATTTATTAGATTCATCTGTTATCCTTTTGTTACGTGATCTACAAAGTCAAAAAATACATTCACAGTTATGTAAAAGAGCATGGTTGGTGTGCCACAACTGAAGTATGTGCTGGTTGATCTTTACTCAACCTTATGCTGTAAATGAAAAAGCCTTGGCTTTACTACATTTCACCATGTCACATGTTTGCACAGGCCATGTTGTTTGAATTATCAACACTCCGCTGCGCATCACCTGTGGACTAAAATCCCACTCCATGCAAAATGCCAGTAGGTTGAATCCAAGCACTAAGGAGAAAATCCAACACTTTCTGATCAGTTGTTTCAAAGCTAAAGATTGTAGCAAGGGGTCTGTATGGCAGCCAGCATCCACACCAAAGCATAGAAATCAAATGCCCATCTGTTCATTATTCACAGGAGAGCCTGTCCTATGAAGTCAGGCTGAAGGAGCTGGAACTGTGCAGCCTGGAGAAGAGAAAGTTCTGGGAAAACCTCATCACAGCGTTCCAGTACCCAGAAAGGTCCTAAAGGAAAGCTGGAGAAGGACTTTTCCCAAGAGCCTATGGTGGTAGGACAAGGGATAACAGCTTTAAACCCAGGCAGGGTAGACGCAGACTAGGTGTAAGGAAGAAATTCTTTATTCAGAGTGGTGAGACACAGGTACAGGCTGCCCAAAGAAACTGTGGATTGCCCCAGCCCTTGAAGTACTCAAGGTCGGGCTGGATGGGGCCCTGGGCAGCCTGACCTAGTGGGAAGTGTCCTTGTTCACAGGAAGAAATTGGAATAGGATGGGCTTTAAAGTCCCTTCCAACCTTAATTGTTCTATGGTTCTATGATCTAATCCCTGGCCTTTATATGAGGAACTGCTAAGGGATGCCAAACAAAGACACTAAGGCACAGGAGAGTAGAAACACTTAAATTATGCAAAAACAAATTGCAACCCCTAGTAAGTAACTTAAATGATGAATGGTATCTAATCACTTATATTCAGCAGTCACTAACGCAGAACATAAGGTAGCACCTCTCATGTGAGTTAACTGCTCCTACTCTTCTATAAGTTTTGCCAGGACTCATCAGAAAGACACAGACCTCAACACACTGGAGGATAAGGCCCGGAACTCCACAGAAGTTTCCACCTTCCTAGGAGCCCACCTCGCGTTGTAGGCAGAGGGGTGGCCTCATACTAGTCTCTTTCCCAGGTGGCATTCCACTATTTCCTGACGCAGCCTTGTGAGGTGATGACCACCTTCTGCAGGAAGCAAGCAAGGGAGCAGGGACGTAGAAATGCATGGCAGGTTGCGCCCAGCACTGATGCACTACTGCAGCAAACATCTGCACCCACAGATCGCCCTTACCAGAGGTCACAGAATCACCAAGGTTGGAAAAGGCCTCCAAGATCATCCAGTCCAACCATCCACCCATCACCAATAGTTGTACTGAGGGACACGGTTTAGTGGGAGCATCGAAATGTTCCAGGGACGGAGACTCCACCAGCCTGATCCAGCACTAAGCCACTCTTTTGGAGAATAAATTTTTCCTAACATAAAATCCGAATCTCCCCTGATGCAGCCTGCTAGTTACATGGGAGAAGAGGCTGATGCCCTCCTCACCACAACCTCTCTTGAGGTAGTTGTAGAGAGCAGTAAGGAGATTTTATCTGCAGAAAGGCTGTACAGTCGTTTCCCAAAGAAGGAAAGGGTGATCTGATACAAAAGAGCATTTTTGAGTGCTCTTCAGCATTCAGCTAAAACTATGCTGCAACCTTTTGTCTCCTACATCCCAACCACCAGCAGATTTTTGTTATACTTTAAGCTAAGCCCTCTGCCTTTCAGCCATGAAGGAGCCCTACCTACTCTAACTGAAGTCTACAACTGAATTCTCTCTCCTGTTGTCCTCATCTAACAAAATTAAACTTCTAACCAAGAATTCAGTGATGATGTCTGAGATGTTAAAGAGAAGCACTTAACAAGTGGTTTATGAAACATTAGAGAGGCTCTGATAAAAATTTTGTAAATAAACGATCCAGGAAGTTACAAAAAGCTACTGAGAAAGCCTTTTTTGTTGTTGTTAAGTAGCTTGTTGCTACTTACCACAAGCTTATCTCACTACTACTTATCGCAACTCTTCTACAACTCCAGGAGCCTGCCCTGTAGGATGCTCGGTGACACAGCAAATAACTCTTTCACTGAAGCAGTAGTAGCAGCTCTCAGACACAACTTTGACATTTACTCCCTGAGAAGTAAATACTGACTTAGCAATAACTCCCAGGGAATATGCAAAAGCTATACAAACTAATATTTCGGCCAGTGCAGACTCATGTGTCCAGAATGTCACCTGCAGCTTTATTCTAATTCACTCAACACTGCAAATCACAAGAAGAAATCTCTTTTTACATCTGCTGTGAAGCAAAAAAAAAAAAAAAAAAAAAATTCTCCTCAAAGTTTCATCTAACTATAAATCTATCCTTAAAGGGATGTTTTACATGAAACATTCCAGTTCTGCCAACGTGCACACGTATAAACGATTCCGGGGATAGCATGAGCATCCAAAGAGAGCATCACACTGTGCGGATTTGAGATTTTTAGGTCAGGTCATTATCTTCATGCAAGCACTGTTTCAAGTTAATTTTACAGTAAAAGGCTGGATTAGTGACAGCTCTGAATGCACAACACAATAAAACGTTCTCCACTCAGCTTAACAGGTCCAGGCAAAGAACAAAAGGGACTTCTCAGGGAAGAAGAATGGACCCTAGCAGTTATGGAAACAGCAAGGAATTAAGAACCATGGCAATTGCTGTATAGTCCTACCAGCTGATTGTGTAACCTTCATTCAGTGATAACCACCATTACCCAGCCTAATTCCCAGCCTCCTCTCTGCCCTACCCACAGCAGATCTGATCCACTGTAGCCTCACTTATTCTGCCAGGATAGCATTTCTTCACGAAACAATCTTCATCTTAAATGTCTCTGTGGATCACAGATAATCAAACAGATTATTTTTTTTACACTGAAACACAGCACAAGATGCATTGCCCTTGTCCCTCCGAATCTCACAGGAGTCCTCAGAGCATTCCAGCCCTCAACAAGCACTATAAAGCACAAAAAATTCAGCTTCAGCATCTAGTTGTAAGAGTTTACTGCCAAGCTGACAGCAATTATTAACACAGAATTAGGCCAGCAAATAATAAAGTCATATTGCTGTCTAATGGTACAGACCTAAGAGAACATGACTTCACCATTCTCCATGAAGTAACCCAAGCAGAAGGACATAGTGCTAAACTGGATCATGTGTAGGTACAACTAACATGTGCTCTTCTGTGGGCTCCAATGAGGAATTCATATGTGCATTCCTGAGAGAAATGGCCAGTCTCCACAAAGGCCTGTCTCCTAGAGCCAGTACCATAACAAGGACATGAGGGAATCTGACTAAAGATTCAGACATTCTCATCTTTCCTAATGGTGAATTACTGGTAGCAGAACTGTCAAACTCTCAGCTGTTTTGGTCTGACATGAGCAGCTATCCAACAGAGGCAAGGACTAGACCTCAAATCTCATCTTAAATGTAGAACAACTAAGAGATGTACATACATCTGCAGAGATGAAACACCAGCACACAAACAATCACTGCTGCCTCATTTCTTGAAACTCAGTAAAAAAGCAGTCTAATATGGAAGGCTTTTGCACATCCTTAATTATACTGGCTCCGCAGTAAGTTGCTTTAATTATCATCCAGCCATTTCTAAAAGCATTCAATTGCAAAATAATTTATAACTCAACCATAACTACTTATTGTGAGTAATGTACATTATGTGTGATTTCCAGATGATAACAAAGCTGAGAGGGGTAGCATACAGATTTGGTCCCTACTAAGTGTCCTCCGTTTCCCCAGAAAAGACAGCCATCATAAATACCTTCACTGCTCATCTACTTCTGGCATCCCAGACCAAAGGAGAACATAGGAATACTCATCCTGGTATGACTTGTTACAGAATAGTATTCTCCAGAGCACAGAGGCAAGCTTACATAAGCAGCAGTAAAACTGGGCACCTGTCCAATGTATTTATCCAATTGTCTGTAGCCTCCCATTCTCAAGGTGCTTTAAATGCTGAGTGCTGAATAAAGTCACTTGATACACAGCCTATGCATTTTAAGGAAGAATGGGAAAGAACAGACATCTATTCACATCTGCCAGTTTTCAATTCCTGACATAACAACCATAGAGCCTGAAATGTAAAACATCCTTCTCCTTTCCACTATCTCCACGGTCCCCTTTTCACAGTATGTCCTTAGCAGATATCTGCAGTGCTGAAATAAAAACAAGTGTCATGAATAGAAGCCTTCTAGGAATATTTAAAAAATAAAAATAAAATTGTAAAGAACCACTTTAGAAATTTAAAAACAAAATAAAACCCACACTGGAAACTCCAACTGCAACCTCTTATTTCATTTCTACCTCCTTCCAGCTCTTCCTTTCAATTCCATTCTTGGAAATAAACTGGTATTATTGGGATTGTGCAGGAGCAGTCACACACTGCCACTCTCATCACAGGAAGTTTGGACTGGTTGTTTCCATCAAGAAGAAAGGAACAGATGAAGGAGCAACATTACCATGCTGCCTGAAGCACCTACATGCTTTTATTTCTATGCTTCATTTCTTGAGGCTGGAAACTGCCTTCACCTGACCTGCTGAGCTAGGGAAAGAAAGCCATACAACCCAAAGGAACAGAAACCTGGGAAACAGATTCTCAGTGAGATCATTTCATACCTTCTTATGGCTTGTGTTTATATTAGTTACTGTTCACCAAGCTTCAAAGACTCTTTATGTTTCAAAGAATAACCAACTGTTGCTAACATCTAAATATTCTCCATTTCAATTATAGCTTGGCAGCCTGAGATACACACACAGTTACCCTGTGCAACTCCGCCAGCAAAACCAAGGAAGAGCTGTTTCCCTGTTCTCTACATTGCTAAGACAAAGTTTATGCCCAGTAACATAAAGGATACAAATTTTCCCCACCCCATTCTCAAAATTTCTCATCAGTCAGGTCTAATGCATGTTAAAATGAGATTATTCCTGGGTCTCCCACAGCCACACTGCCTTGGATTTGGTTTCCACAGCAGTCCAGATTCCTCAAAAATCCAGAAGCACTACATAATGCAGTACTGCATATGGTCAGACCACTGCAAGATCTGGACGTGCAAGGGCTGCCAATCACATCTGCAGCAAGCACACATTCGAAGCAAACCATCTCACTCACAGTATGCTTGGCCAAAGGCAAACAGAAAAGAAGCAACCTAAATCATGGTCAGGTACTGAAATAAAAACCTACTGCTGCATTCTCTTCATGCCCACCATTAACCCCTACAGGTAACATTTTACAATGTAGTTAAGGAGGCTGAAATAGTCCTTTTTTGGTATTTACCTACTATGCAAATTCATGCCAGCTTGCTCCATCTCAACCTTTCTGCACTCACCACAAGCTCTGCACCTCTGCAAATAAACTACTGGTCCCATGGAAAACAATGACTTCTGTCTAGCAAAGCTAAAACACTCATTTTTGAAAGGTTCTCAATCTAACCATGACAACTACAAAATCTATTCAGAATCTGCTTAAGTGAAGGCATGCAGAGAGGAGCATGGATCTCTTTCTTTCTTGCCTTCCTTTCCATCTTTTCTTTCTTTTTCTTTCTTTCTTGCTTTTCTTCTTCCCTTTCTCTCTATCTCCTGTGAAACACCTGGTGGAGTTTTTGATATTTTTGTCAAAGATACTGTTTGCTTATAGACATAATATGGATTTTTTCTCAAGAGTGGGCTTCCTTTTATCATCTGTTTTGAGCCTTGAAGATAAATGTAGCAATAAACCACAGTGCCTTAAAATACTCGCATTATTTGAGATGTTTTGGTATCCTTCATATTGAGGCTATTTCTTAGACAAAGAAAAAAGCAGTTTTTGTGGTTCCAGTGAAAACGTATGAAGCATTTAAAGTGAATTTCCATTAGATGGCTGGAGTAAAAGGTCTTTGGAAATTTAAACAGCAAAACCAATCCACCTTCTTGTATCTTCTGAACAATCAAAGACATGTTCAAAGCTGAGAACAGACCTTTTAAATTGTTCCCTTTCTTATAACTGCAACATTAACCTCTATCATGTCAGCAAACAAAATAGCACCTTAGAGCAGACCTCAAGGACAGAGACTTTCTGAAGAGGATGCTCACCCACATCACATTTACTTACCCTGAATACTTTCCTTTAACAAGTACTTGGAAAACATGGCACTGACTTCACTTTGGACAAATGTTGAGAGTGAAGTTGAGAGAAATCCCTCGAGGGATCCCAGTTCCACAGAACAATCACATATGCAGATTTTTTGGCAGAGGTGCTGTGATTCTGTACCTGTCATTGCACCTGAAAGATGTCCATACCCATTGTAACTCTTCAGCCAAAAATCTCTGAAGATAAGCAATAATTCATCACAAGCACATTCAGAGAAGACCTAAGATAATCTAACAGCTTATGGTGGTATTTCTGTAAGCAAAATGATGCTGTTCTCAGTCTTACCTTCCAGTAAGAAGTGTGAGCCCTTATGAAGCCACCAAGAGTGCCTCCAAAAAACAGGTGGGTTTTACAGCATTTTTTGAATGAGTATTTAAATACCAGTTTAAAAAA
>NW_024962334.1:989461-1192840 GCF_019238085.1 Lagopus leucura | reverse complement strand
GAAAAAGAAAAAGAAAAAGAAGAAAAAACCTGCCATTATTCTACCATCACTGCTGTTCCCATAGAAATAATAGTGGCTGTGCTCCTGACTTCACGATAAAAGCAAAGTCTGTATCATACCAAATACTTGAAACAGAGTAGTTCAAATTATGAACTACTATTAACTATTACAACTGAGTGGTACTTAGCTCATAAAATTAACTTATTTTCTCAGATCCTACAGAATAACCTTAAAACAGGACACCTTCACCAGAACAAATCTTGTCAGGATTAGGTCCTGTATCAGAGCCTGGAGGTTATAATCCACTGATGAAGACTGCCAGGAAATCAGAACTTCCACTAAAGGGAGCCAAATAAAAGACAGTGGTTTGAGGAAAGAAACTGAAAGCTACAAATAAGGGCAAAGATTCAAAACTTGAACCACTTAAAGTTCATGCTGCCTGTTTTGAACCGTAACTTCAAAACCGGCTGTCTCCGAACTTTCAGAGGGTGGTTTTCTTCCTGTTTGAAGATACGTAGAAGTGCTTTGGACGCACACACTGTGCTGCTCTGTGCTTTCAGAGAGCCCACCAAACTAAGACTTACCAAAGTTCCGTCACTCCCACAGCCCAGCTTCTGGTCTGAGAGAGATGACTCGGGCTGTAACTCCCAGGGTCCAGACTTCACACTCCTCCCCTCAAAGAGTAATGCAAACCCAAAAAATAAAGTAGGAGGACAGCTCACATGGAGCATTTTACCTGAATTAAATTTGGAGTGGGCTGTGCATGCCACTAGGACTCCTAGGTTAACACACTTCGGATGAAACTGTAAATTGAATATTAAGCGCACATTTTATCAAATCACATTTTTTCCAGAGAAGGTTGAAGACTGCTTGTTTATTTTTTAATCTGATTCGCCGTGTTTACATGTGGTAGGAAAGTCGGTGTATCCTCTGTTCCATCTTCTCGGTTCTATTTGAATGACTTTGATTTTGTTTTTCTAACACTGCTAAGAAAACTATAATGCAAAAATAAATCTATAATCTGTGAAAAGGCACTCTGAAATCCATCAACCAAGTTGTATCCATAATTGCTTTCCTGGCTTATCAAAAAAAGGCTCATTTGCATTATCTGTTATCTTTAGATACTCATCCTGGTCTATAAACAGAGTTATCAATCCCGTTCAGAGGCCAGTCCACAAATTGAAATTTTCTATAGAGGGAATTAGCTATAAACAAGCCCGAGGCAGTTCTCTTTGACAGCCAATGGTAAACCATAGGAAGTAACTTTAATAGTGATTTACAGTTCTTCTCTGGTTTCCATCCAACTTTTCCTTCTCGTGCTTCTGTTCCATCCAAAAAGGAATTTTTCAGATGTTCTAATTTCCCATTCAAGATGCAATCAATCCCAACCCTAGGTGTGTCTAATCCAATTTTTACGGTATGTTCATGGGCCAGCACCAGAAAAAAAGAACTCTCTTTTTATTTTCTTTCAATTGCCTCTGCTGCAGTCACAAGACTTGTCATCTCCTGGTGTGAAATGCACAACAGTAGAAGAGAAAGCAGAGGAGATTTGAGAGAGAGAGGAATGAACCAACCTCTCAAAAAAGAGAGTGGAAAAGAGAAACATGAAAATAACCGATATTTTTTCAAGTATCCTACATATTGAAAGCTTCCATTTGCCAGAAAGATTAATTATCTCAAGATTTTTAAAGCCAGTGCAGATTTTTGAAGTTCCTAATTTAAATCACAATGCACTGTTAGAAACAGGATATTCTGGAACAGACCTCAGCTTCACGCTGCCCGTTTTCCTCATCTGTGCCACAGGGAAGTCAGATCCCAGCCCTTCCCACTCCGTCCTGTATCACCTCAAACGTCACCCTTACCTACGGAGAAAAACCATTTCACGACCACTGACTGTCAAAGGACCCATCTTCCTTTAGGAACTACAGATTTTTTCCTTCCTAACAGCTTAGCATGTATTCCAGACAGCTCTGCCCTTCCAAAAGACGTGTTATTGAAACTGTTTACTTTTCAGCCTCAATTAGAGAATATTTATCAATTAGTTACTATCTATTTCTCAATTAGAAAATACCTAACTGGCGCACACTGTGGATCTTAATGTGCATCACAGGCACAGCAAAAACATTAAAAGCAGGGAATGTTCCATTTGGTGTAAACAAAGGTAAAACAGCCAATAACCCACTGAAGACATACTTAAATCTGTGAGAGAAGTGGCGGAGGAGAATTACATCCAAGAGTTCAGCAATTAATAAATACTCTCCAGTTTCAGTAGAGACCAATAAAAATTGTTTCCTTTTGCAACAAAGAAAAATACATTTACAACTCAGACAGACCGTGAAGGCTGTCAGCCCTGCTATTCCCTTTCTTTACACATGCACACACGTATAAATATAAGCATGTGGGTTTTTTTCCCCCCTGATTGAAAGGTACCCTAATGAGCAAGCACTAATGGATCTGAAGCGATAAGGAAAAGGCGGACACGCAAAATGCTCCAGAACTTCTGTTTCTAATCAATCACCAGAGATCAGTGACATCATTAAAGCCTTTGATCAGAGCTACTCTTTCAAGCTTAAAAAGGGGGCAGGATTGACCCACACCAGCAGAGAGGCTGAGGAAACACCTAGGATACAATTCACAGTGAAATCCGAGAAGTCACTGGCACCCCTCTTCAGAAAAACCACCCCTTCCCACCTTCCTTGAGGAACAGAGCACGCATTCCAGAGCAGCCGAGTACAAACAACAGATTTGCCCCTTTCTCTAATAATTAGCAAACAAAGCAGGGAAACGACACAACAAAAGTCTTTTTGATTTTATTCGCCGAGCCTGCACACTCAGAGCACGCTGTACGTTCTCCCACATTTAAGAATCTTCCAAAGCCCATCAGTACAAAATGAAAAGAAAGAAACTTATTTTTCTGAGCGGCCATGACACCCACAGCCTGACATCCACGTTGAAAGAAGAAATAATTTTCCGGGGAAGCACCCTCACAGCAAGCGTCCGTCCGCAGCCTGAGCGGCCTTTGTCCATGCCAGGGATTCAGGACTCACTAATCCCACTTCAGCCAAAATTGAGCTCCATTGTTTCCCAGTTCATCTGAGTTTCCATGGCACTTACTAGGACTTAAGTGTTATTTACTCAGTGTGGCTTGTTAAAAACAAAAACCAATAACTGAGTCTTAACACAAGTGCCAGTCTTTCTTGCCTCCTTTGTACTTTAAATAAGCTCGAGGTGCAGGCAGCATTCTATGGTCACAGAGACTTCTTCCATCTAAAAATCCTGCACGAAAGAGAAGTTGTAAACAGACCTTAAAATCATGCCTCCATTGTTTTGGTTTGGCTTTCCCCCCTTCTACAGTTTCAAAAAATCTAACTGATCTTCCTGAGCACCAGCGAAATGTAGTTTATTATCTCCTTCATCAGGTGATCAATGATTTCATTAATAAGACAGATAACAAAACTGTCATATCATCGACACAGTTATGAAAGATGATCCCGGCTTCTTGCTCCATCTTCCAAGGCCTGGGATTCTCTGTGGCAGCTCTGAGCCCATTCAATATTTTCCACGGACAGAGAAAAGTGAAAATCCATTTTGAAACCAATTTCAATTAGGATCCAGAAGCTGTTATCACAGGTGTCGCAGAATGGGCCCGTAAGTGGAAATGTCGCCTATCCATTCTGAAATGAAACCTTATCAGGGGCTACAAAGATGGCTGAGGACAGCCTATCTGTAAATTACTTTTCGTCCTGTGTTAACTCAACCCTAGTTCTGTCATATGGAATTCTTCCCAGCCCCTCGTAATAATCTAATGACTAACTAGAGGCTGCACCAAAACGGCTTTTATTCGGCTCGGGCTTCCCCTGCAGAACGGGGCTAAAAATGCAAATAACCAGCGGCTGCCCGCCACAATCTCAGTTAAAGCTCTCCTAGTTTATTACGGGGAAGCAACAGCCTTGCATTCTGCAGTCTGTCTCCACCCATTGCATTCCTGGTGATTTTTCAATTGCAAACTCCAAGGCCCAGTTATTTCATTAATTCAGCACCCAAGTAGTGAGGCTTTTCTCTCACATCTTTCAGGCTCCTTTTAGCAAATTATCCCATGACGGAGGATTTATTCAGTCAAAGACCTCGGACTTTGAGAAGCAACAAAAGAATCAAGAGACTTTCTGGTCCACCTGCCTGGCGAATGATGAGGCAGGGTAAAGCCTCCCCTAGAGAAACCAATCAAACCATTGTGTGGCACAGTCAGACCTTTTCAACTGTCAAGCCAGGAGAGCAGGAAAAGAGATGAAAGAACTCAGGATGAAGCTACCATTTACAGAACCATGTGGGAATGGTCTCCGAAGATTTAATAATTGGGATGGAACTCAACTTTCTGAAAACTAAAAGAAAGAACTAGGCAAAAAAAAAAAAAAAGAAGGAAAAGAAAAGAGAGAAGAAAAAAAGGGAGAAAGAAGGAACAAAAAGAGACTGAGAGGAAGGAAAAACACGACCGCTCAGGACCAAAAGCAACTTTTTTTGCAAACGTTTTGCAAAATCCTCTGTTGCTACGTATGAGACTGTGCTGGAAAAGAACAGAAAAGCAAGCACACAACAGGGTGAGAGAGGGAGAGCACAGTTTATAATTTCGGCTTACATTCTAGTGATTTATCTTCTTGTATCAGGAAAAACTCCATCGGTGCAAATCCGTTCTGTTCCATACAACAGAAAACAGGAAACAAAAACAATCACCTTGGTTTGGTATATCCAAACATCTTTAACATCTTTTCCAGCTCTACTGGTGGACTTTCAGTTTTTGCATTTACACATGGCTGGAAGCAGAACAGTTTTTACATGCACGGAAAGTCGCACCAGATGAATGGAAAGCAGCATATTTTAAGTGGTTACCATGTGCAAAGAATGCACGTAGACAGCTCCTGCGTAGCAAGGCTCCAGCTGATGGCAGGCAGAAGATTAGGAACTGCTTTTTGAAAATCTGTCCCCTAAAGCCTCGCAAGTCAAATTTTAAAATCATCTGAACAAAACCCAGTATTTCCTGCGTTCTTCTCTTCTTCAAAGTGCCTCTGTGCACTTGAAATATGCATACATCAGTAGGTCCAGATCACACTTACACAACATTTTTCTGTGCTGCCAGCCTTAAGAGCAAAAACAGAACCTGCAAATTAAATTGTGACCACTTGCAGTATACATCAAAGGCAAAGACATTTAATGGGAAATAAGATAATAACAAAGCAATAAAATCTGTCTCAGACCCCTTAGTTGGGATGGCATCTCCCTCTCTCACTTCCCACCACCCAAAATAACAAGATATGACTTGGAAAGAATGCTGAGTGTGTAGTTTTACTATACAGAGTCTCATACCATACCCTAAGCACACTGCTCCCAGTTACTGGCACACACATGCAGGAACTATTCCCACGTATGCAGAAGCTGAGGTTTTATATCTTAAGAAAAAAAAAAAAAAAAAAAAGAATAAAGAAAAAGAAAATGAACGAAATAAATAGAAACATACAGAGCAGGAATATAATAAAATGCAACACGGATGCCAGGCTATTTCCTTTTAACTGGAGACAGATAAGAAACAGAAAGCATCATCTAGAAGTGAAAAGATGAATGCCATTTTAAAGCCTGTTAAGTAATTTAATTACTTCAACTGCCTTAATTTACTCAGATCAAACTGTACAGCCAAATACAGCGTCTGCCAGAGGAGTTGCCTGGCTTTAAGTCAACTTAAAGGATATTTTTAAAATTCTCTTCATTTACTGTATGAAAAAGATCTACTCCACATTGCTCCTTCACTCACAAATTCCCAAGTTCAGTGTCTTCTCAGAACCCTCAGAAAAGAGTCCTTTTCTGCAAGGCTAACACTACCACTGCAGCTTCTGCTTCCAGCAGCTTTTTTCCCAGTGAAAAGAAAAAACAACTCTGGCCTGCTCTCCCCAGTGCTGGGAAGTGTAATGCCTGAATTTTTTGAGGTCTGGTGGGCAACACTGGCCTCCTGCAAAGCACAAGCTCCAGAGCATTGATGCCATACAGTACAGATTCATTTTGAACCTTTTTACTGCTGCCTCTCTTTAATCTATTTCAGAACCCAGGTACATCTCTAATATGGTTGGTTAGGTGTATGGGTGGGCTTTCATTGGTGGCTTTTTTTTTTCTGCTCTTCAGGAAAAATAGAGAAAAAAAGAGCCAAACTTTTCCTAGTATGTAATTCCCTAAATCTAACCTTCACCTCGTTCAGGTGGCAAGACTGTGCTAACTAATGTTTTCTGCTGGTTCCACCTCGTGTTATCCAGCAGGATGTTAAGTCATTACTTACTGATTACAGTGATTGCAAGGGTAAGCCACTCAATCATCTCTTTCTGGAACTTGCAAAGGGATACAGCAGGACTGACATTTAATATCCCTTATACTATTAACCACTAAAGGGAGGGGAAAGAAGGGGGAAAAATGGAGGGAAATCTCTGCAGAATTAATGAAGCAATACCATACTGCATTTGCAGATCATTTGTTTTAGAATAAGGTATGGGTAGGGCTGGCTCACTGAGGAATAACAATAGAAAACAGCATCAGGCAGCACGAGTTATTGCAGTAGAAGACAAACCCTAATTTGATGACTAAAATTTTATTAGTAAGCATAAAGGACCATGGATGCATTACCCTGAATGAATACGTACTTAATCAGTCGCTCACATCACATTACCATATACCAAGACAGGCGGTCCACACTTAATTACAACCTCCACGGCTTCAGCTTCCAATACTTACAAAGCCTCAGGAGAGCTTACTCTCCCCAAGACAGGGCATACCTCCAAACCTGGCCACAATTATTGGAACAGAACAGAAGGATACACAAAATCTTTTTACTTCAGCTCTTTGTCCTGATTTTCCAGTACTACTGTATGAGCCCTTTACTCTTACTTTTCATGCTACTCCACACCACCATTACAGATGAGAACTGTCTGGAATATTTGCCTTGCTGCCTATACACTGAAGCTTGTCACTTCCCTTCCAAGATCTGATATGAATGTACTAAGGGCTGTTGTTTCCTCCCTCACCTGAAAATGAGACCTGCGTAGGGCCCTCCATACCTTCTGATGCCAGCAGAGGAAGCAGGGTCTCCTGACCACTCCATAGGATCAGATCTCATATAATCACTCCGGGGCTCAGTTTGCAGGCCACTAAAGTAGTGCAGGCAATGTTTCTTGATACTCAACAATCTCTTTTGAACCCTGACCTTTCATCGGGACCCTGAGCACGCCAGTCCAACCAGGGGGCCAAGAATGAGCATTATGATTAACACCTACTTAAAGGTGAGCTTGAAAGCAAGCAGCAGGATGGGCAACCAACTGAAAGCTTAAACAGGAAATACGATTCCTATGGAGTTGCAGGCTGCCACATACTTTCCTCATTCGATCCTTGAAGAACTATTAGGGAAAGAAAAAAAAACAGAAAAAAAAGAGACCTAGATATAGCCAACTCTTCTGAAAGAATCAAAGTGGACGAATGAACTTCCTTCTCATTTATTCATCTATCAAGATCCGTCTTAAGTTACATCATCATTAAGATAATAATTTCTGCTTTCTATTGCTTTAAAGCATGTTCCCAATAACTATCTGACTCTGATAAAGGTAGTGAAGTCCACAACCTACATACGTTTATAATTAGCTTTTTTTCTAAGGCAGAGTAACAGGTTAATAAGAAATATCAGATTACACTGGAAAGAGCTCACGGGTCAAAAACTAGACAAAACACATCAAACTGAAAATAAGTGCTTGCCTGTCAGACACTGAACCAGCCTCTACACAGTAACTGCATTGTTTCAATGCAACATTAAAAAAATCAGTATAGAGCCAAAAAGTGCAAAAGAGGAAAACATCTTAGTCACTGACAAAGCTCACAAGCTAAACAGTAAGTAAATCAAGGCTGAACACAGTATTATAATCTCCTAATGTTCTCCAAGCAATGCTACGTGGTGCAAATTTGCACTGTAAAAGCATTAATTTATCCTACACAGTAATTCCCTGCACTTAACAGAACATAAAATGAATAATTAATTATATCTATACTGCCAATTCAATTTAAAAAATAAATAAACCGCATATAGCTAAGGGCTGTGTTGGATTTGCGTGGGGTTTTTTTGGTCAACACCAAAAAATGTACATGTTACAAAGTGGAGTGTAGTATGGAGATGACAGAGCATTAACATCCCTGCCTAACTTTAAGCAGGCCAAATACCCATAGGAGGGACAGGGGGGCTATTCCTGCACCCAAAATGAGGCATTTGCCCAAGGACTTGCTGAGTAGAGCTGGAGTCTTGACCTAAGTCAAGTCACTTGCTGTCACCTAAGCATGCTGCTGATGGCAGCAACAGCTTGCAGGGACTGCAGTGATGGCAGAGAAGCAGGTACAGTGCTCAGCCAGCCAGCTCACAAGCAGCCAACACCAAACACGCCCCTGCCAACGTGCACTGCTGGCATCCAGAGCACTTCAGCAAGGCAACTCAGCATGCAGTGCTGAATGTGTTCAGCTAAGACTGTTTTTTTTAATATTAGGGTTACTTAATGTTAAAGAAAGCACCATAATACCCAACACAGGCCCAGGAACACAGGCTTCACAGCCTGCAGTAGTAGCTGAAGGCTCCCCAGGGGGAGCACAGAACTAATTTTAATGAACATATTCACATATACTTCTCCTCAGAAAGCCAATCCATGCACAACTACATTGAAGCCTTTCTGTGCATGCAACAGCTTTCAGGATGATGACCTAAATCAAACACAGACATCACAGGAAACAGAGTCCCTCCAATATCACAAGACTGCCCTTTAATGATGAAACATGGTATGAAATGAGCAGGCCAGACAGCACTGCACTATGGCAGCATGGTGGCTTCATTATTGCAATGTAATTTTGCCATGACATAAAATAAGTATTTATTCGTTATTGCTGCTTCACCAAAGCAGATCAATCTGAACATATCAAATCAAGCACACACGAGCAAACATTTTATATCCTAGCAAAAACTTTTTTTTCGTACAGCCTTTTGTGAAAGACCATCTCCATTAGCAGTTTTCTTCAGCATTTTTTCTCCAGCAGTAAAAACAGCAGTCAAGCAAAGATGCAGTAAAAGGAACAATTCGCAAAGAAAAGTTTCTTTGCAAACCATGAGCAGTTTGGTTAAGATACACAAAATGAAAAACACAGGAGAAAAGATCAAAAGCCTGCAAAGACGAATTCAAAAACAAAGTAAGAGAGGTTCCAAATTACAAAGTCCCACCAGGCATCAAAGTGCAAAGATTTTTGTTATTACAAGTTACGATCAGTACTTTTTAGCTTTTTTGATCACATGTGTTCTAAAAGAAGTTTTAATTTGCTCCAGCACTAAGACCTTCCCCACATGTTTGGGCCTGGAGCACGTTTTAATGGCTTAGTTATAAATCTCTGAAATTAAGCGCTGATAATGGAAATGCTGGCAGAGCCTTATCTAACACAGCGCGAGCATCTTAGTGATACAGCAAGAGTGTGGTTAGGTGAGTACAGCTGAAATCTTTTTTGTATTCAGTCATCACGGTAACTCAGAAGTGGCTAATGTAAACTATGGCCAAGCTTGATTATTGTTCGAGCCTACGGGGTGAACTTGCCTTGCAAGGGGCATCCACAGGCCTAAGCCTCATACCTTTGTTGCAGAGTTGGAGTTAACAATAACTGCCTTTCTCTCCGTCTTCCCCAACTTATTTCCCTTGCACATAGGTTTACAGCATGCTCTTCAATAACCAGTTTGCACACGGTAAGATTTGGAAGGTTTCCACGCCCAGTATTCATTTCAAAATAGTTTCTACTAAAAGGTGCATTACCCACTTGTGGACGCTGTTGAAATAATGGTATTTTCTTTGCAATTAATGGTACGTCTTTTCATGATGACAAGCTTTTCATGAAGCCCATAACCAACAACTTACCTATGATCCAAGTTCTGAGCACTCCGGGAAACAGCCGAGCTGTCTCTCCAACAGCTACCTCTCAAGTAAGTTACTTTGCAAACTTTGCTAATTAATGCATTGCCCAAAAGGAGGAGCATGAATATTAGACGTGTTTATGAGGAGATATTTGTATGACAGGCAGATGTTGCTTGGCAAGCATAGTGGTCTTCTGAGAAAGACAGCAAAGACCTTTCAGTCTTTTCGGTACTTTTAAGGGTATCTTACCTTGTTAAACAGAGCATTCAAATGCAAATCACAACCATTTAATAAATCCACAGCCCTCTGCAAAAAAGAGGCACTGAATCAGCAAAAACTGCATATTTTCTAGGAGTGGCATCTGGTATCAATTGATGGTGTTCCTGTAGTAATACTCTTTCCAACATTAAGAATAAAAGATGTAAACGTGATGCAAGCTCAAGCTTTCACGCAAATTGGTCCCTTATTACCAGAATTCATTACTACGACAATCACATCTGCAAGAAGAGAACTTCAAAACATTGCAACAGTACAGCTCATCCTTAAAATCCTAAAGCGCTGGTGGTAGGTTTTGTTTTGGTATGTGCTCCAAGGAGCCTTTAGACCAATAGAAAATTTTTCATGTCCAGGAAGGAATAGAAGTTTTTATTCCTTTAAATCCCAACTCTGCATCCCTATGAAACTGTTTACTTGGTTATGTGTGAAAGTAAATTATAAACCCAAACTTTGGAGACTCCGGTGACTTCCCCACATATAAGAAGACTGTTGCAAGACCAGCTCTCACTCACTGAAAACAGAGGTAACTGACACTACCTTAAACAAATGCAAGCTCAGGCCCCAGGATGTGTACCACATGAGCATCTCAGTCCATTAACAGGAGAAAATCACAGTGACAAAAAAATGTTATTCATTAGATCTAGAATCTTTTCAACTCCTGAGAGTTTGATGACCCTGACACGCAGTAAAATACACCATCAAGATGCAGCAGGTAGTTAAGAACTAATGCTCCCATTAAGCTTGATCGACAGAGAAAATGATCTGACCAAAGGATTTCAGTACACCAGTGTCAGAATTAGGTAGAGTTCACTCTTAGCTTTCTAATCTAAATGCTTGATGATACTGTTAAACCCAGCCCAAACAGTCGGGAGATGTGTGCCAATATTGAGTTTGAGTACAGACCCCTGACATCAAAGAACATGCACATGTGTTTAAGTGTGCATCTGTTTGAGAAATTGGGCCAATGCGGAAAATCCTATTATTTAAAAAAAAAAAAGCCAACAACACAATGGGGAGCTCCTCGGCTAATGTGCACCTCTGTAATTCTATTGACAGCAACGGATCTACAATGACTTACACCAGCTGAGGATCTAATTTCATATGCCTTAGAAAACTGATGCAACTTTTTCCATAGCTGTTCAACAGTTTCTATATTCTCGTGGGGATCAACCCAAACTGTTAGGTCAGCAGGTGCTGAGTTTGCTTTGAATCTGAAGTCCAGTCACACACAAGGATGCTGGGACTTGTGCCATCTATTTTTTACTGACCCACAGAGATTTCCCTCTAGAATGGCTGTAGGATTCGTGGATTTTGTACTTTACTCCACTTGGACACAGATGTTTCTCTGAGTGTACAAACCTTTCTTCAAGTTATCAAAGTGAAAAACTAACCAGGATCACAAGACCAGATATTCAAGTGAGAATGACAGAAGCAGAACGGGTAGACAGAAAACGTTTTGCCAGGGATCCACGAGGACTCTCCAAAATATGCAGAAAGCCATTTTCCACTTTCAGCAATTATTGGATTAATTTAGGAAAAGAAAAAAAAAAATAAAGCAAAAAAAACAATAGTTAATCTGCAGCTATCCAAAACCTACAGGGCCAAACTCTCATGACATTTTTTCAAGTAGTGTTTTTCCTAGCCTGCAAAGGGAGTTTTTCACTAGTGTGGATCAATACGCTCAGCCCTCTTAAACTGGAAAATGAAAGGGCTGGAATTGGGCTCACACATTCTCTGGAGAAGTAGAAAATACATAAAATTTTCAAGTGAGGTAATCTCTGTGGAGAATTAAGAAAACTACTCTGCTTTTGCAAATTGACAAGCTGTACGTTCACAATTTTGAAACGAACTCATGGAGGGATACACTCATAGCATAATGTTTTATTGCTGGCTGTTAAAGAACTTTAGGGAGGTTGGGGCTGCACTTTGTGAGGAGCAAGTTTATTTGTAAAAGGAGAAGACAAAAATCCTTTGCCATAAATTTAGACAGGGCTACCTCTGTCTCTTTTGTAATAACTAATAATCTAACTAGTGAGAAAGATTTCAATGGCAAAATGCAAAGCACTCCTAAGCCCTGCCAGGCTAATCAAGACAATTTCTAAAACGCCAAAAACAGGAACTTCCTATTAAAAATAACTCAGCACATTTACATCTCAAATTAGAACGTTTGGAAGAAGAAGACGTCACCTGATGCCAAAACAGGCCTCACTGTGTCCTATCACTTTTCCACCACCACCACCCCCCGTGTTTGTTTTCTTTTGCCTTTACTTAGAACAAACACTGATCCAGGTGCAAATGCTCACTCAATTCACAAGGAATGCAGTGAACATAAAATTACTGCAGGTTTGGCTGCTAGTAAATTCCTGCTGTTACTCACCATTGGAAGTTGTGCTGGAGGCAACAGCTTTCTCACTGACATCTGTTCGATTGGAGCATTTCACGATGGAATTCTCCACTTTTTTCTTCTCTGTCGTGGTAGAGCTATGGGACTGCGCCTCCATGGTGACTTCTCATTACTTCAGCTCTTCTTGTACTAATACCTGAATGAAACAAGAAAGTCATACCCTTTAAATACCACTGGAAAGCTTAGCTCAAGACCTGTCACATCTCTCAGCTGAAGAAAAGCCTGCAGCACGGCTGTATTAGCAGCCCAGAGGACATTTCCAGATGCCCATCAAATCAGGTTTGCATGCATGAATTCCTGAGAAATTTAAGGAGAAGCTAACACTAAAAACAAGCATGTTCTTCTTTAAAAAGAATCAGCATCACAAACCACTCTACTGCTTGATGGGCTGGCCCTCTTTTTCAAACTTCTGGGGTTTTAAGAGATGTCTGGGGAGGGAGTGGGGGGGGAGCTGAAGACTTCATCCACAGCACTTACGTCCACAGCACTTTGGAATAATGCAGAAGAAATCAAGCAGACATTCATGTTGACTATAGTAGCCAAATATTTAAATTTCAACTCGCACACTATCCGAACACTCTGCAGTTATCCTGTCTATCTCTGCTCTTGTCCTACTTGTGTAAACATCTCTCATTTTGTTTGTTCAGAAATCTAACTCAAACAAAAGTGCATTGGAGCAACACCCTGAAAACCACAGGGAAAGGCAAATATTATTGCTAGTGGCAGTTAATGAGATTGCTTTCTTTTGTATGCAAACTCTGGAAATGGAAGGCTCTGTAGATGTGCCTGTCTGCCTTTCTGGACTCTTCTCAGTGCCACCTCCAGCAATGTGTTCATTTTATATCCCTTGGACCACTTCACTTTTTCAAGCACTCATCAGCAGCTTCACCCAATGCACACCTATCTTCCCAAGCAAGCTGCACATAAATAGCTGGTAGCAAGCACACACCGTTCCTAGAGCTAACGTCCTCATGCTCTGGTATTTTGAACGTCAACAAAAATTAATAATAAATAAACGAACAGCACTGCAGTCATTAGCTAAATGAGTCTGAAACGGAAGTTGTGCTGCTCTAGAGCAAGATTTAAAAGAATTCAAATAACAAAGGCTTCAAAACAAGCCACAAACTAAACTGTAATGAAGCGTAATTACATTAGCAACCTGTTTCCTCAATTCTGACAGTCAGAAAAAAAAAGAAAAAAAAAGGCTACAAAGCCAATTCACCACAAACACAGCTGTCTAGTAAACCTTCCCCTTTTCCACCTCCCTAGTAGGAGTTCTTTTTAATAGCACAATAAAACACTCCAAAGCCTCATTGTTATACAGTAGGGATCAAAGAGGAGCCCAATCACTAAATGAATCATTATTTAGCTAGGCAGCACGGCCAGGGAACTGGACTAGATAGCATAGCCCCACTGCCACTGACCTACTGGTCCAGCCTCCAGCAAAGCATTTGTCCTCCTTTGAGCTTCTCCCTGGCTAAAAACAGGAGTAAGAAAGCTCTGCCTGCCATGACAGAACACATTCAAGAGTACTTCTACCTGTTAAAATGCTACATTATAGCGACCTGAGAAATGATAGAAGACGACCTCCTTACCATGCAGGGGAGAGCTAACAACAGTCCTCACTTATCTCCTCAATATTTGAGCACTGCTGGGTATATCTCATACAAGCTTTATAAATAGGACCTTTCCAAATTTCACATATGCTTCCCCTCCTTCATCTTGTGCAAGATAATGCACAGCCAAGGTCAATTCTCATCCACATCAGGCTGTTCAGACCATTGCAATGCAAGGGGAAGATGGTACTACTGCTAAGCTTTCCCTCTCATCCAGCTCAGAACGTGACCATTCTCTCTACAGCCTTGGTGACACAAGCATTAAAATCTGCCAGCAGTTATTCTCCAGCCACAGCACAAGCTGGTCTTTCAGTATGCTCTCACCTCCTTCAGCTGAGTTATTAGGTATTCCCTAAGAACAGTTTTCTAGGCTCCCTCTGAAGGAGTTTTAAAAGTTCTACGTTTTCAGTTGTTATTTTTCTTCTGCTTTGCCTTTTAGAGGGCCAAGGCATCTGTTGAGCCAGCACTTCCACTTACATCAAAGAATTTGGCTGTGTGAGAGCTCGGAGGAGAAAGCTGCAGAATGTGGCCCTCATTTTCTTCAGCCCTGAGTTCACAGGACTCTGTCTTTTGGCTCAGAGTCACAAAAGGAAATCTTGTACTCGCTACCTAACTAGAAAGGAAGACACCACATAATTCACTCCATTTCACCAGGCCAGCAGTGGCATGAAGCACTACTGAAGTTCATGAAAAGGCTGGCAGGTGTCTACAGCATTCCACATCTCCTACCACTTTCTATCACTTCCATTTTTATGCTGCTGCTGCGGACAATGGTACAGAACACAGCTCTAAAATAGCAGCTGAAGTGGATTTTTGGTCAGAAAATTGCAGAATTGGCAATGTGCTAATATAAACATCTGCTCTTGGTACCTGTTCTGGTTCATGTCTGCTTAGTTTACATACAGGAGACTGCTCTTATTAGTGTCAGCATTGAAGAGAGAATGCTGCGCAAGTAAACTTTCTTCTTTGGTCCAACTCTCTGCATCCCTGGCTGAGTGCTGCATACATTTCCCCTGTGCTTTCCTTCCTCTCATGCTCCAAGGTGTCTGCAAGAATTCCAGCAGCTCCAGCTACATTCCAGTGCTGCACCAACTCTATGGCGACAGGCATGGATGGAGAAGTAAAGGCAGGAAAGACTGCAGGACCAATGGTCTGAGATGTGTGCCTTGGTGTGTTTCACCATCTGATACGGAGACAGACAACTGGAAATCAATATGGTGCCCCAAAAAACCTTCTTGTCACAAACACAAGCTGACGCCTGTGTTGAAAACACAAACAAGATGCACAATTCTTTTAGAATCGTTGTAATTCTGCCCGTTTTTTATTTTCTTACAGAAATTGTACAGAAATATGAGAATTGCAATCTACTAAAAAAAAAAAAAAAAAGGAAGAAAAACAAACAAAAAACAGCAAGAAAGTCTGGGACAATGTGAAAATTTATTTCCACTCTGGCTGCTAATCCCAATCAAAAAGCATTCTGAAAATCAGCCAGCCTGACCTCATCTGCACATTAAAATACGATGTGGTTTATTTTACAGCGTACAGGGCTCCAGCACGTGGGTCAGTGATTTCCCAGTTCTTGCCCCTAGGCTTGAGACAATATACTTCTATTCAGCAAGGATGAGCTCCTTATTCTAAAAAGCAGAGCTAGTTTCAGTCGGCTCTCCAGCATCTCCATGTGCATATGAATAGCAATGAACCGCTATAAAGGTGCATGGGCGAAAGTCTGAACTTTCATAAGTAAATAGAGAGATAAACACTCCTTCCTGAAAGCAAACATTCATGGCTTTTCCCCATTCAACCATGCCTGAACCTTTTCTAATATCCCTAAAGCCTGACCTCCCTGCGCAATTAAATTCCAGACCCCCATTTTAAACCGAATCCTTCCCAAAATTGCAACCTGCCTGCAGGTGTGTCTCTTCTTTTTTTGAACCATGCACGCAAACTTTCACAAATGCATATTTAGTTGGAGAAAAAAAACACGAACAAGCTTAATTACACAAGGAAAACTGTCTCTTCTAAATGGAGCATCAATGGCAATACGTTGGCAATGTATTTGGAACAAAAAATTCTTTCAAGCAGTTTGAAATGATACAATTTCCGCTCCGACGTATGTTGGTCATAAAACTGTGCCTCACTGTAGTAAAACAATCGTATTAATATAGCGGGGAGGGGAAAAAAAGTCTCTGTGCATTTACTCACAGTGTCAACTAACTGAAATGAGTGGAGCAGCCCTCTCCCCAGAAGAGCAGGAAACATGACCCTTTCTGAGCATTGCACTGCGGTTTTCCAAGGAATCCTCAGCTCTGCCCTGCTCAGCTCCTCCCTGGATTACTTCTCAGACCACTGTTTTCTTTTTTTTAAGCCAATAACTTCATTTGAAGGACCTGATCACGCACACATTTGTGCATGTAAACAATCTCAATGACTGTTAACAAGACTACCCTGCTTCCATATAAGCTGCCAGGAATCAGCATCTGAAACTCTCAGTTTGCATGTTAGGTTGGTTTTAACTCTGCCTTTATGAGGTACATGTTTGAGGAGGTACCTTTTAATGCATTGTTTAAAAAAAACCAAACAACAACAACAAAAAAAAAGCCTCTCGCTGCTTCATTCGATGCCGCTGCAGTTGTATTCAGTTCATTAACAAGTGGTTTGCATCCGCTGAGAAGAGCTGTCTGAAATAGCAGTGTCACAGCATTCATCATCATTACATCAGCAGTAGGGAAGCTCAGACTGATTGCTATCAACAACCAGAGTGCCCCAATCAGCGTGCAAGCAAACATAGCATGTTTAATTTTTCAGAAATGACTCTGGGTATTTAGGGTGGTTCACAGGTACCGCTTTGATCCGCACTACTGGAAGTAGTCTTTGGGGACACAGCACATCTTGAAGAGCACAACTGTATGAAAGTGAAAAACACAAGGGGAGGCACAAAGAACAATCAGGCCATTACAGCCTCCCTCAACCATAAAGGACCCTTTATCAATTTTATCAAAACCAGTTACACTGTTCCTTGGGATTATTTAAGCATACAAAAAAAATCCGTCTTGTTCAGATCCATCCGAACGCAAAATTTACACGAGGCAATTTTATGCTGTTCTACGGGAGCTATTTCACACTGATTTATTCAGGCCTGATTCAGGTACACTTAACTTCCAAAACCCACCTAGATCTCAGCACTGCTTTTCACCAAACCTGCTGGCAAAGCTGCCCTGACAGAGTTACCCCCGACAGCACTTGCTAAAAAATACTGAGATATTTTAAGAAATATCTATCAGTTACAATATTAACCTCTTGGAACACTTCACTATTTTTATAGCAGCTACAGGAACTCATCTAAATGCTACAAATTTTTGAAATAGTTTCACCTTTTCTCAGTTCCCTGTGAGCTAAATCAGAGCTCTGCAAACCTCATTAACCACTCCTGGGCAAATTTCATTCAGATTCTTCCCCGGTGAGCCAACCGGTCACAGTAAGACTGATATAAATGGGATATTAAATAGGCTTACGTTGACTATGTATAAAAACACATCGAGTCACTAATAAGCTGTGGAAGAGATATCTTACACTTCACAGTATTTATCTGTTTAACTTACATGCCTGATTTATAAACGCGCCAGTTGTGAACTTCGCCTAAATCTGTTTGAAATGCAAAGTAAAATTGGAAAAAAGACAAAACAAAATGATTGTATCAGACAGATTTGTTGCTCGAAATTAAAAAATACCCCAAGTTATAGGGCACCACGCGTATTAATGCAATCTTTCCAAATTCACTGCTATCCGCTGTCTCTTCCTGTAGGTTACTTTCCTTTGATTTCTTTCCCCCTTAAAGACTGAAAAACAACCAGACCTAAAGCCTGGTTAATGATGATCTGATCTGTTCCTGATAGGTTAAATAGCTCGTGGCAACAATAATGCGGACCACAAACACAAAGGCAATCAGCTAGGCAAAGCAGTA
This sequence comes from Lagopus leucura, assembly GCF_019238085.1. Taxonomy (NCBI): domain Eukaryota; kingdom Metazoa; phylum Chordata; class Aves; order Galliformes; family Phasianidae; genus Lagopus; species Lagopus leucura. The sequence goes on along the minus strand of NW_024962334.1, from coordinate 1,174,633 downwards.
CTATTATCATCCTCGTGATTAAGATCCTAAGTGAGAAATTATTCTATGGAGTGCATTGAACTACTGATTAAGTGTAATAATTGCTTGGCTCCCAACTACATTTGCTTACATCTTTCTGATGCAGATCAACCGAACTGCTGAAAGTTATGAAAACATTTAAAGCATACACATACAGTAGTATCAGTAAGGATGAGTAACAATTTCTACTGAGGCAGCACCTCAGCTTTCTTAAAACACAGCACCCATATCCTCCTGCAAGATTATCTTTGCTCCTGTGATGATATTTATCCTGTTGTTAAGTAGGAGTCCAATTAAATATTTTTACTATCGCTTCAACAGATTAAACTCTGCATCTGAACTAACAAGCTTTAGACAAGGTAAAAAAGTGATTTGTAGCTTCTTATCCAGTAAGTAGAACGTCATGGATAAAGGGACTGAAGGATTTGGGTCCAACTGCCCAACGGCTCAGCTCTCCATCTCACAGAAGCTGCTGTTTGGGGACAGGCAGCACAAAGCTGAGGGTTTCAGAGCCAGAACCTTCAGCACATTTTAGTGGCCTTTCATTTCAGAAACAATATATCCTCAAATTCAAGATCTATATTCCATTTCTTCTTTGAGACTCTTTGGATTTAGTAACTGAAAATTAAAATGAAAAACACAAACTAAAACAAGTCATGTCGTTAACACTGCAACTAAGTAGTTGTTATTTAGATTATGTGGCCGTGGGTTTTAATTTTAATTTTGACCCTCTTACAAATGATCACAGAAAACAGAAAGAATAAATGTTGTTTCTTAAAAAAATACAAAGTGCTGCACATTTTTCAAGCCTCCAAATCTGTAAATACACTGGGAGGAAGGGACGAGATAAGGGTTAAAAACATTAACGCATACTCTTTGCAAAGTAGAACTCCTGCCCAAATAAACCAATATTGGTAGAAAATTAAGAGTAAGCTTATTTTGCAGGTCTACACATCCTTGTACTCTAAAGTCCAGAGCAGGAGAAACCCTAATGATTATGTCAAAGTGCAATTAGCTGTGAAAGAACAAACATGGAGAAAAATATCTCCTGTAGACTGCTTGTAGCAATAGCCTAAACTAAGAGTTCAAGCTTCCCTACTAGGTCTACACTCAGTTTTTGCCCGTATCTTTCTTCAGGAATTCAGTAGCACCAACTCTAAAACAAAGTTAAAGTACAGCAGAGTGGCTTCCCCCTGTAAAACACTTGTTTTACAAAACCTGATTTAGAGCATTCATGAGCTCAAGACCTGAAAGCACAGGAGTATGCACAGAGAAACACAGTCAGCAAGTCTTGCTGTGTTGATAACAAACCCCACGACTTCTTCTGTTGATACTATTATTAGCATTAGAAGCATATATGGTGAGGATATACAACGCTTTCTTCTTTTCTTTCTTGCTGATATTTCAACAAACAGCTTGGTAAAGCAAATTATAAACATCTGTAGCGGGTGTGCTTTGCATTATGATTCATTTGGTTCATCAAATAAGAAGTCCCTACAACTGCCACAGAAAAATGCAGAAATACTCTAATTCAGAGCTCTAAACTTAAACACAAATTCCAATGGCATGATCATTTTCTTCACACTTCTTGCTTTATCTCATCAATCCAAACAGATGAAAGTTTCTTTAGAACCAAAACTAGAGCTATATATCAATGTCAATCCATACGGGAACTAAGCTCAAGGAAGAATATGTTTCATATACAACCACTGCAAAGATCTGTCTTCTGTTTCCAACTTATGATATGCAAATGAGAGAAGAAAAGATTGTATGTATCCAATATTTTTAAATTAGCATCTTAAAACAAAATTAAAGGTTCAACAGAATGTTCATGAAAGTCCTACATTGTGATCAGCACTCCCATTCCTGGAATAGTATTTATCTACTTAGCTTACTTTCAACTCATGGGATACCTCAATCCAGAATTTCACATCCTAACCCAAGACAGATGTTTTAACGAGAGAGAGGAAAGCTCACCATAGCCAAGAAGAACTTCAAGCATGAAAAGAACTTTATAAAACATTATCTTCAGTCTTTATAGTTTATTTTAGGTTTTACACCTGTCTCACAGTAGGAGTCAAACTGCATCGTGATTCCTTCAAGTTTTGGAAACTTGACAAAATACAACAGGACAACTCTGACCTGCTGCAGTGTGAATTCCCCTGCAATCCACCATCCATGTTCAAAGCGGGTAAGCACAGAATTATGCAGCTGTCTCACCGTCCAAGCGAAAACATTCGCCGTGAATTGAAAAGCCAAACAAAAGCACACGACCCATTAGTTAAGGATTGGTAGTGCTAGAATTTCGTTTTAATTACAGGCAGTTCAGAACAGCGGATGCTGCGCAGCAGTGACGCTAACTTGATCTGTGTTTCTGACTGCTCAGGTATTCACATATCTTATTTAACGAAGGCTCCATTCTCTCAGCAGCTGGATGAAGCACGCTTCACATGCAGTTGATTTTCTTGACGTTAACAGATTCGTATAGAAAAAGAATTTCATCCCAAGCAGCAAACACTGCTGTGGGGATGGTTCAGCTCTACACCACCAACGAAGTAACTGGGTCCTCAAGCCCTAACCTAAATATCAGACACCAAAAATAGGCAGCAGCGATCTGAACATCATTGTAAAAAGGGATTACTGGCCTAGGTAATCAGTGCAGGAAGATAACTGACATAACAGTGGCCAATTCAGCTAACAAATTATTCCATTAGATCTTTGGTTATCAGTGGATTCTGATCTTATCAGTTCTGACACTCGGCAACTATTTGGAGACAAATGTGTTCTTTCCCAATTAGTTCGTCCTTCGTTGCAATCTAAACGATATTGCAGGTGTTTTTAAAAGATCTACATACTGTCTTGTTTCTTGTTTGGCTCCTAAAAAGAGACAAAGCAAATCAACTCTCCAGATCGGCAGCTAATTTAACACGCTTCCAAGGTAACGCAGGTTCAATTAATTTACACGTACAGTGCACACAACAACAAAACCGCAGTATGGTGCCAGTGCAATCTGTAAGAAAGTTCTCCCCTAAACCTCTGCAGAAAGCGGCCTTAAAAGAAAGCAGGGATTAGAGTGAGCTGGAAGGTAGGGAGGGGACTTACCTCAAACCCAGCCAAGCGGAAATCAGAGCGGTAATTCTACAAGTCTGCGGAGCACACTTTTAGAGCTGTAATGGTGTGAAGAAGTACTGGGCAGCATTGCCTGAAGGCAGCACTAATACACTGATGACTAATGACTGGGCCATGCAGACAATGAATTTGGGGGTTGAAAACTAACAGAAACCGTGCAGCACCTTGACAAATGGGCTTTCAAAATTTCATTCACTGAATAACCTTTAAGCATAAAATTGGCTCAAGTTCTCTTGGGAAAAACATGACACGTTGTTGGACAATAAGTACTTTCCTTTTTAATTAAAACTATTACGCCAAATACATAAACATGATTACAGCGAATAAAACGTAAGAGTTAACTCTTTAGCAGCTAGAAAACAAGGCAGGACCTGGAAGCTGAGGTGCAATGCCACCCGTTCTTAAGGGCAAACAAATTCCGGGGATCACTACCTGATTCCCTGAAACTCACCACCGTTTTCCCTTCTTTGACACTGAAAGGAGAATGAGAACTTCAAAGGTATGTTTAATGAGCTGCTACAAATACAACTGGTTAAAAGAGGCTCAGAAATTGTGCACTAAAAGCTACATTGTGCTTAGAATTACAACTGGAAAAGTCTCATTTTAAAGAGCCCGGTCCAAGTGAAGCCCCCATAAAACAAATCAAGCCTCACATAAACTTTGTAACCTTGTGTACCGACAAACACATTAAAACAACAGTTTTAATCACACTTTAAAAGGTCCCTTTTTCCAGTGCAGCTCACCTTCCAATTTGAAAACAGTAATTCTGGCTCTTTTTACAGACAGAGTGAAATATCTGAAGTGTCTCTAAATTAACAAGTACCACTTGCCCTAGACAGCATCGCCCTTAGCAGCTCCTAAAAACTTCAGAAAAGGATCTTAAAACAGGAAGCTTAGTGAGCTCATAAAACTGTTGTTGGAGCCAGGAACACATAGCATATTTAATCTGCGAACTGTGAGAGTCTACAATGATTTCAGCAAGATCTGAGGCATGCCCTCAAGGTTTGCTGGGATCTGGGATTAGGGAGTTGATAAGAACCCTCTACTGCCCATGGACATGTTTTTCTTCTGCAGTTAAACACAAATGCATAGAGACGTTTGACTGCTGCTTGGCGTTACTGCTCAAGTTATATAAAAGCTTTGCAGCTCCTTTTGCTGTCAATATATCAAAGTTAAAAAAAAATCATCAAAGTGTGAAATTTCATTTAAAGTCTTTGCCAGTCTACAGCTCTATTCCACAGACCTATCAAATAAAAGTACAGATGAAAAATACACTGAGAGAACTTGAAAAGTTTGCAGCAGCACCCATGCCCTATTTTTGTTTATTCTGTCTCATTTTATTTGATATTAAAGTATAACAAATCAATTGCCTTATAAAAACGACAAAATCTGAAGGGAGGATGTCTATAAAACCTACACTTAAAAGATGACTTGAAACCATTATTACAGCTGAACCTTTTGTTGAATAAAAAGCTTCCTCTGTAGCCATTTTAGCATTTTAATTGCCTAACTGCAAGTTGGCAGAAAATTTCTTGAATCTTCCAAAACAATCAGAATGACTACAGAAAATGAGTGCCAGAAAAACTTAAGCCTTCTTCAAAGTATTCTTTAGCTAGGGATTTACAACAATTGCATAAAGAAGAAAAGTCTGACTTTTAAGATAATCTACTATAGTCTAAAAGCATTAACATTCCATTACTAAGGTTTTCCTGAGGATTTCATGACTCATTGATTCACTCTTCCTTTAAGTCTGCTGCTTCTTTGCACATTACTGTCTGCATATAGCTGAGTGCACGCAACGCTGATCATTAAACTGTTTCCTTCCATAACTCCAAATAAATCCTGCTCTAATAAGCATCAGATTCCTTATTTATCTGGCAAGGATGACAAACTTTTCACTAGCAGTCTGCAAAACAAAACAAAACAAAACAAAAGTGCCATTCCTTGCTTGAATACATGGTATGGAATTCAAACACGCTACAGAGCACAGGTAATGAAATAGCCTTTCCAAAAAATGAGGCAGGAAGTGTAACTGGAACTACTTAAACTTTTAAGGGTCACCATCAAATGCATGCAATTGTCCTGTTAAAAAAAAAAAAAAAAAGAAAAAAAGAAGAAGAAAAAGAAAGGAAAAGAACAAGCAGTCTACAAGATGTGCAAATCATAATGATATCTGAAAACTTTAATAGTTTGGTTTCTCTAGCAACAGTTCCAAATCAGAGATGATTTATACAAACCAATAATTTCTCAGCTATAAAATGTTTTTGCACCTGAGAACGCACAACGTGCCTTTCACAACTGCAGGTTGCTTACAACAGTAAATGCTGTCTCGGCCACCGCACGCATTCTCAAGTCAAAAGCATTACTCCACTTAAGCAGGAAAACGCAGGTGATGTCTTTGTTTTGTAGCACTTCCACGGAAATGCTCAGGAAAGCAGCATGTCATGCTGAACAGCATGTGCAGTTATCTGAACGCAACTGTGCAGACATTAAAGCACCTCAAGCCATAATTTTACTTCCACTTCCTAGCAGAGAAAGGAATATACATACACTAAGGGAGCACACTTCTTACTCATTCAGAATCACATAATCCTGCTTTTAAAAGAAATAATCCTCCCCCTTAACGTAGCCTTCTCTCATAGTTGCTATTTTAAAATTGGGCTATACACCAAACTGAAAAGTATTTACACAGGAGCTCGTTAAACCCAAAGCTTCATTATATAAACAAGCTCTCAGGAGGCTGCTTACAGTTTACATTGCTACGCTCATTCACTACTACTTTGAATATATATTTCCTCTGAAATACTGCGCTGCGGTCGCGGCAATTTCTACATGTTAAGGTTACTTTACTTTTGAAACGCAGCATTTGTCTTCCTTCAAAATAATAGTGACACATGTAATTAAGAAAGTGTCAGATCACTATTAATTTTTAATAAAGAGCCTAAGTGAAATAATTATAGGAATCAATCAGTGAGGCACCTTCCCAAATTACAAAGCAAATGCACAAATATTCAAACTACTGAAGGCCAGTTCTGGCAGATTTCAATCCATAATCTGTCCGCAGACCAAATTCCAAACAACCTCGCAGCACAACTTGGCGATTTCCCGTCGTTCAGCTGATTGAAAATGCCTCCAAAACAGGTACTCACACCCCGCTCAGAGGCAGAGCGCCCTTTCAGAGACGCGTTCATTCAACCAGCCACGTTATCTCAAAGGTCTTGGAGAAATCCCGCTCCTGGAGGACGCACAAAAGACACCAAGTCTGCGGGCTGAGGCTTACAAAGGAGCTTTATTGAGCTCTGAGAGTCAGGTGGGGAGAGCAGCGCTCACAGCGGGACCTTCGTGCGGGGCAGGGCAGCTCGCCTACCTGCGGCTACGGGCGCTGCCATCCACACGGACCGTCAGCGCGAACTCGAGCTGGAAAACGCATATATATCTGCGCTCAAACTGGCAGGAGGCCACGGACACCGGAGGATCGCGTTCAAAAGGGGTTGAAAAGAAAAAAAAAATGATAGTAATAAGAACAGACCGGTGTGGCGGGGGGAGGGAGGGGGGAGGGGAGGTTCTTTTTATCTTTTCACGCTGTGTGGGGGTTTGGAGTGGGCGCCACGTGCTGCGGGGCCGCGCTCCCCCGCACACAAAGGCTTTACGCCGCCGCCCGGCCGGTACGCAACTTTCCCTGCCCCGCAGCGAACAACGGCCGGCCGCCCGCCCCTCCCGCCTGACAGCGCCTTCCGCGCCGCTCCCCCGCAAAGTTTGCGGCCGGCCTCCTCCGAGCCGGGGAACGCCCGCGATCCGCCGCGGGGCCATGTTGGGGTCGGCGTCGGCTCCGGCCAGCCCTGTGCTCCGAGAGCGGGATGGAGCGGCCGCGAACAAAGAACTTCTCGCCCCGCCGGGTACGTACCTGCCGCCACCGAGCCCGAGCGGGCCGCGGTTCCCCACGCAAGGCCAGCGGGGCACGCCGCGAGCCGAGCCGGGGCGGCGCGGTGCGGTCCCGTCCCTGCCCTCCCTGCCCGTGCGTGCGCGCCGATCCGACATCGGCCGCGGCGGTCTTGTAATCCGATCCCTTCTGACTCACTCGCACCGACTGACATTTCTGATTTGGTTCGACAAAAAGAGCGGGGCGAAAGGAGGGAAGGCAAAAAGAGAGGCGAGCGGCCCCCGCCGCCCCGCGTCCGGCGTTTCGGGACGACCTCCCGCTCCGTCCCGACCTCCCGCTCCGTCCCGACCTCCCGCTCCGTCCCGCGCCCGGCAGCCGAGAAGGAGCTGAAAGCACGGTGCGCGGTACTCACGTGTCGGAAAAGTTGTCCGTCCCGCCGCTCTCCGACTCGCGCGGATGTCTCGCAGCGCACGTCGCCCCCTCCGCCGAGCGCTGCCCTCTGGCCCGGAGCGGGGCCAGGCTCTTTGGGGATAACTCCTAGTAATCCCCGCTCCCTCCACCGAACTTTCCCCCTCCCTCCCCTCGCAGCCGGCGGGCTTTGCCTTCCCCGTCCCTCGGGCCGGACTCGCTCCGGCCGGGGAGCGGATGGCAGGGCGCTGACGGCGGGCTGCGGGCTGCGCCCGGGGCTGCGGGTCGGGCCGCGGCCTGCCGGGCTGCGAGGCGCGCTCTCGGCATGACACCCCCGCTCCCCCTTCCTTCTCCTCCTCCTCCTCCTCCTCCTCCCCCCGCCATCCCCCGGCCCGGCCCGGCCCGCCCCGGCGGCGGCCCGAAGGCGGCGACGGCCCGCCCACAGCCGGCAGGCGGCGGCGGGCCCCCCCGGCCGGCCCCTCCGCGCCGATCGCTCCCCTAGCCTCTCTCCTCCTCTCCCGTTCCATCCTTCGGGCCGTCCTCCGTCCCCAGCCGGACGGCCTCCTTCCCCTGCCCCAAAACCGGGGCTTTCTGGAGGAAACGCATCCCCTGAGCGGGGTTTCCCCGTGTGCGGGATTCACTTTCGTCCTGGCACCTCGGGCTTCCCTGAGCGACAGACTTGCAGGAAAGTTTCACCCAAGTCACTGCACTCCATCAAATAGCGCTCCGAGGACAAAACGTGAGCCCACGGCAGAGGTGAAAGGTGCCTCTCCTCACCCCCAGCTCCTCGTTGTCCCAGTCTGCCCCATCCCTGCTTCCCGTGCACAGAATAGTCCACAAACAGCAGCAACAGGTAGCCAAAGAGCACAGAACTTAATGCTTCCTATATCTTTCAGGAAACTCTGCATCTCCACAAGACGCCTTCTTTACTTCTTCCAGTAATGCAGATCTCTCACCTGATGAAAGAAGCCTGAAAAAAAGGTGTATGGGCATTATTGCAGCCAGTTTCCATCAAGTCAGGCAGGTCTGGCTCTCAGGAAAAGTGTGTGTTGCCATCACAGTGTCAGATACTTCATATACACCTTTTTCATAACCCAGCTTACAACAGAGACAAGTAAAGATTTGTTACCAGTGTCAATGATTCAACAAGGTACCAGAAGCTCAGGCTACCCCAAGCAGCTGACAGGTTCCACAAAAATCAATGGTACTTGAAGACAGGCCTGCTCACTATCTGAAAATGAACAACCAGCCTTTGACACCAGCATTTGATAAAGCTTCCCTTAATATTGCCATTGAAAACGTTCTGCATCCTATTACAAAACAAAGCTGTAGTTAAGGTTTGGGGCACCTCAGTTCACAGCTTTTTTATAAACCGAGGGAAGGCAACCTTATCAACGCCACCAGATCTCTGAGTTTCCTCAGTGGTTTGTCTATTTTTTTTCCACCTGGAAATCTCTGCAGAAGGATGGCTTTGGGGAAGCGCCTATAATTTACAGATGTCCCGATTGCACAGGCCGTGCTGGGCACATTTGTGCATCTGTTCCTCAGCGCCAGATGTACTCCTGACTTTTTGGGACAGACACACGGCACTCAGATGCTCTCATGGCCAGGTACAAGACGTCTGACCTGCCAAGCTCTTGGGCACACCGGAGAGATGCAGGCAGGTGCTGGCTTGCAGCAGAGAGGACCGCAGTCTGGGAGCCTGCGATTTCACAGCATACCAATGGGCAAACCTGTCCCTGCCCCAAATGAGCAGCGCACGGTTGCTCAACCAGTGCTGCTGACAGGCTCAGGGCTACACAGGAAGAGGCATGTGCCACAGCCATATCTGAACAAAGACATTAAAAGCTTATATTATTCCACCTTTTTCATCCCGTGCGACTTCCTTTTTGACTCTTGGGAAAATGTGAGCTGCCTTGTGAAAGTACAATAATAGTGATATTGCACTGTTTTGGCCTAGATATAGCCATGTAAACAGGACAGAAGGGGAGGGCTCAGCATCTTTAGTTAGACCTCTGTATCACTTTAAGAGTTATATGGTTCTTTCAACTTACAGATCCCTTTTTTCTTTTCCTATGTGTTGCCAATTCCTTCATATTTTTGCAGTCTTTTTTTTTTACCCCACACTTTTTTTAAGTTTGGATAATGAAAGCCTTCAAAAATAACAGGGGAAATTAACCTATGTAAAAAGTGTTACCGTATACTTGAAACAAATTAATGGGGAAAAATCTGTTCATCTAACCATTTATCATTCGGAATTAATAATCTTAAGATGTTAATTTTGACAGTAGGTAGAACAGAAGTTCAGATCTGAAGTTGAGGGTAGCAGCTCGGATTGGTATGACTCTTAGACTTACAAAAAAAAAGAACTGCTGTTTCCTGGGATTTTTGTCATCTTATGCCATAAAAGTATATTTTGCCCTTTTAAAAAAAATCTGATTCACAGTTCAAGGCCCAGGTTTCTGATTTTAATAAAATAAAAGAAAACCCTCAGCTCCCCCATCAAAATTAAGGCAGTCAAGAAATGTTAAAACCTAAAGAGCAGTTAACAATTGTTTGAATTGTGGAAATTAATTGTGGAAATTGTGGAAAATAAAAAAATAATAAATAAAAACAAAAAGAACAGAAAGATTTCTGATGTATTCCCGAGCAGCAAAAGTCTTGAGAGAAGAGAAACACAGAGAAAACAACCAAGTTTTCTGCTTGCGCCTGTCTGAATGGTCAGACCAAGCAGGAAATAAGAGATGAAGGGAAGAGGGTGACATTTGCCATTTGAAACATATTGTAAATGTTTCAACACCTTGACAATGAGGCACATAACAGAAGCTCAGAGCATCCAAGACCCTTCAGCTCCACAAAATGAAAATGGGCAGCTCTGTGGAGAGAGTTGCCTTTCTTAAAACCTTTCATGTCTGCTTCAGAGGAATCAAACTTGAAAGAAGAGCAAAGACAAAAAGTATTATTAATAAAATGTATTGACTTATCCACACATCTAGATTGCCCCTCCAAGAGAACCAGAACTGTGAGACTTGTCTATGATGCATCCTTGCAAAGAGGAATTCCCTCATGCAGAAGACCTGCCAGTCAGTGCCAAAACCCACCTCTCTGACAGAAGATTCCACAGCCACAGGGCATTTCTGCCCAAAGCAGCATCACCTACAATCCTTGTGCATTTCTGCAGCCTGCCTTATATCCCCACTTCTTCTCTGCCCCTGCCTTGAAAAATATAGGCCTCCAGGCTCTGCAATTGTATTTCCCTTTTTGCAGCAGTTGTTGTTCAAGGAAAGCACAATCATGTACAGGCATTGTGCTGACAGCAGCTTCAATGCAGAAGACCTGATTAAGTCACACTGAGAATCGAGCTTCACACCACCCCCAGTTGCACCACACTCCACTTCTTCTCCACTGACAGTGAGTACTCAGCCTCTGGAGATCTTCAGCACTGCTGGAACCTTTTATTCTTTTGGTTCCCCACTCCACCTCACAAACATCACTTGAAGCATCGGCACCCAGGTCCTCATGGGCAGCCGGGCACCCAGCCTGCTGTTGCTGGTTATCCAGTCAAGTGTCACCCCCTAGCAGACAAAGCTATCATGACATGGTTTTGCCAACAAGAAAATTGGGATAAATTCTGTGAAATGGCTACATCTGCTGTGTTTTACCACAGATTTACCAGGCAACCCCAGGAAGCACAAGTGATGTGCTAGGACACGGAGCAATAGCATCAATTTATGCATTTATGCATTTATGCAATATCCATGGAGCAGTAGCCATTACACGAGAACTTGACCAGCATGTCTCACTCCCACCCATGCAATCTGCTTGTTGCAGGACTGTCCGTTCAGTGCAGCAGAGAGGTCTCAGGAGGTAGCTGGTGGAAGGAAAATAGGGGTATGAGGTGTTAGCGTGAGGAAATCCTCAAAATCTACATGAGGAGCAGCTGGGGACATAGAGAAGGGTGCATGGCCAAAGGTGAGATGTACAGCTTGTGTTTGGAGATCACAGAATTTGGGAGGGATATAATGTCCAGGGAAAAACACTAGCTGTAAAACAAACAGGGCAATGTAAGGAAGATAAATGGGTAGATTGCTCTTAAGTAGGGAAAGAGCCAGTTCTTCTGCAATGAAGAACCAGTTCTTCTCCTGGCTTTGAGCTGTATTATGTACCACTGCAGACTAAGAGAATTTGATCTAATTCAGCTCTTCAGCAGAAACCAAATCTCTTTGGCAGTATAGTATTTATTACATTCTTGAAGGAAAACTGGGAGATGGGCTACTGAACGTTAAAATAAAACTCTGGAACCAACATCATGATTTTTCTTACAGTGTGGCTGAAACTTTTTACCTTTCCAGACTAATAACAAAATACTGCAACATCATCATGTTGTGGGACACACTTAAACTTACATAAATATTATTAGACAGGGAATTATTAGTCAGGAAAGTTTTGTGTTTTTTTGTTTTTTTTTTTCCTGCTTGTAATTCATTGCATTTCAATTATGTTCTAAGATTAAACTGATCCTATGAATTTGACTATTATTTTCAAAAATCCTTTTACTGACACATGCCAGTTTTCAGCACAATCTTTTGTTTTGCTTTAAATTCACTTCATTATTTGTTTGGGTTTTTTTTTTTTAATCATTATTACTGGCATTGAAAAAAAAAATGGAAAATTATTGGGAAATATCTGGATTTTTCAGTATAGCAATCATCATTCAAGAGTCTGAATTTTCCATTTTTCTCACTATTTTCTCACCATAGCCCTTCACAGGACACAATACATAATCATTTCCTGTGATCTGTAGTGAGGAAACTACGTCTGCTTTCTCTATTAACTGCAGGGATCCTGCTAGATTTCAGTGGAAGAAAGACTGATCTCTAGTGATCAGGATTGTCTCTCCACTGTAGAAGATCATCTCTTATGCACCATCCTCTTCCTCTGGTTGTTTAATCTAGATAATCTAGCCAGCTGTTTATACCCTCGCTATCAGCAGGTTTGAATGCCTTGCAATAAAATTAATGGGTCGAGGCCCAGTGATTTTTTTATCTCCTTTAATCTTAAATATGTAAGGATATCCTTTCTATTTATTCTTATTAGCTTTGCTGCGATTCCTAATGGAAAGCTGGGGCTTACACATGGACTAAAAGAGCATTGGTTTCTGCAGGATCTTCTGTTCTTGTGGGCTGGCTGCAGAGAAAGCCTGAGCCCATCAGCTCTTAAGCATAAACTTCAGTTCAATATACTTCTACCCTCTCTGATTTTAACATATAGTTGCATTAAAGCACTTTGTTATTACTAATGTCAGCTTCATAAGAAGAATGTTTTCTTCTTCTTCCAAGAAACTCAAACTTTTTTTGTGTGTGTGTGCTCTTTTAGTCTGTGACCATAAATATATCCAAGAAAGAGGCACAGGGAGTTTCCTTTGTTTGCTATTTAAGAGCACACGTACGTGTAAATTGTCAGAGAAGAAGCACACAGGGAAAAACAAAGTCTGTCAAACAAGTTGCTGCCAGTAAAGACGCCAAAATCATAAAAATCCACATAGAACAAGCGTAAATAGTTTATCTCCTTTTTACCACACTATAATAAGAAAAGGAATTGCTAATGGTGCTGATATTTATATTGCTATAATTAGATAAATCACCATTAATATCCCCTCTAAATGACCTGGGATACTTTCAGTCTCTCTCAAGGGAATTATTTCAGCTTCTCTCCAGACTGCGTGGCTGGGCTATACATGCAAGGATTTAGCAGCATTTTGCAAGTCACAAGCCTTTCTGCAGGAGATGGAGATTATAGACTTTTCTCCTGGCAGAATTTAAACCAGTTCCTTGAATGAAATAATCTGTATCAGAAAAAAAAGACAGCTTTCCTAGCATATCCAGTCCTGCTCCAACACTGCCTGGTGTAGCTGTGTCAGTCATGGGTGGGAAATATCACAAACACAAAGGATCTGTCAAAATGCCTTTTTTTTTTTTCCTCTTTTTTCCCCAATTGTTGATGCAGTGAATTGGAAATACGCATTTTGAGGTAAAACATGGCATTCAGACACTCCCCTAGGAAATGACTAGATTCTTTTCCCATAAGCCTTAAATCTACTAGCCCATATTTTAAAGTTAAAGTATTGTCAAATACCGTGGAAAGCTTGCAGTCTTCAGATTTTTCATCAGCCTCTTAAATAATTACTGTACTAGCTGGGGTTTGTCCATTTTCATAGTTCAAATTCAAGGCATTTATCTGCTTTTTTTAAATTGCAACAGGAAAAACTGAGCATCCAAGTCATTTCATTTTAGCTACGCGTAACTACGCTTACTATTTTCTTAATATCTCTTTCGTAAGGATTTAATGCTTTGCTACTGCTCAGGTATCCCCAGTTGTCCCAGGCAAAGTATGAAAATAGCATCTGCCCATTAGACGGCTTTCCACATGCATTCAGAAGTCCCTGAGAGCTGCTTGTTTATCCTTCGTGGCCACCTGGGTGCAGACTCAAATCTCATCAGCACCCAAGCCAGTTTACTGGTCTTAATCTTCAATTCCCAGTGGACAGTTGTCCTGGCAGAAAGATACTGTGCAACACATTTGATGATAACTGGATAGGAGACATCTGAGATTAGTGAATCTGGGGCATGAATTGCTCTTCCACCAAGACCTCATGCGATCTATCTATATCTACCTCTCTTAATCTCCCAGTCTCACATCTATCTCTCTGTACCAGTTGCTGGCTTAGTCCTATTGTGAACGGGGCACTGAGCTGTACACCCACCAAACGGATCAAATAAAATGCCTGTATCGCACAAGATGACAATTTGGAAGGACTGTCAGTGAATTTATTCCCACCAAGACCTCTGGTATCATGTTCTGAATCAGGCTACGGCCCAGAAATGCAGTAAACCTAGCTTCACATCTTCCAGTGATGGATGAAAAATGCTATGCAACTTCAATGTAAAGTTATTGTTGGTAGAAAATTAGTACCTCATGAAACACTAACAAGTTTGAACAGTTGGGATTTATACCAGGTTAGGTATTTTCTATTCAGCTGCAGTCAGCATATCTGTATTCCACAGAGGGATGGTGAAGGACTCACGGCAGGTCATGTTGTCACCGGTGTGATATGTGGCTGCATAAAGCTCTCAGTAACTGCAGATGACAAAAGTCACATGCTTAAATATGCATGCATATGCATCTACACAAATGCTTTCATAGCCTCTAATTTTTCCTATGGTTATTTTTCCTTGCATGTAATTCACGTCAGATTGTTTGAGCCCTCCATTCTCCTTGCCTGCAAAAAAAAAAAAAAAAAATGCATTCATGAGAACCTGGGAGGAATTGGCTGTTCTGATCCTGAGATATGGCCCCCTTTTGAAAATAGCCTCATAATCAGTTCTTTGATGTTACTTTTAAAAATTTCTTAGGCAAAAATTTTTTTAAAAAAAAAAGACTCTGTAAAATACACTATTGTTCTTCCTGTCTATTATTTCAGGCCCAGAATTGAAAGACTAAGAAGACAGTTTTCAATATTACAATGAGTTAGCTTTGTTTCTCCCTAGATCTAGCGAGCAAAGGCACATAAGAAAGCATGCAGGGATTTTGGGAAGAGGAGGCTATGATCCGCCCACCTTTCACCATGCAAAGTCACAGAAGTGCTTTGTAGAAGTTTGTATACGAGTCCTGTGGTGCAAAACCAGCTGCCTTCAGCACCAATGATCCCGTGAATGGCAAACCCTATCACTAGTGTTCTGAAGTCAAGCACGCTGCCAGGTAATGAACTTCATAGCAGTTTTCAAGCCCTAAATGAGAGCAGCTACCATATTTCGACTCAGCAGTCATTTTCACCTTTTGTGTCAAGTACATATCTTGTCTCTCCAGTCAGTAGTAACGTTCTCACCTTTCATTCCATAGCACTGAAGTTGGTGGAATTTTTTGCCATAGTCTTGGATGGGCATAAGGAGTGTAGCTAATTCTTCTGAATTTACATTGAAAGTAGATATTCATGTTCAGTATTTTTGCAGGACTTCTCCCTAAAGAAGTTACTTGGAAAATAAGGAGCAGGAGAACAGCGTTTTCTTTATGAAATTATGATACTTTGTCAACTTGTCTCCAATTTGTCACCTGTTGGCAAGTTAATCTAAAAAATACCTAATAGATTGGAAGAGCTTTGTGTTATTTTGCTTGAACCTAAAAGGTTTCAGTCCTGCAGTGCTCAAGCAAACAAAAAGTCTGTGAAATTTTCCTTGAATAAACATTTCAGGCTGGTGCTAACTTGTTATTGGTACTGACACATCCCAGCAATTGGCCAACCAGGGAAACACCAGACAAAGAAAACAATGTAAGATGTGCTGTAATATATAGTCCTGCCTTTCAGGCCAGTAAAGCAAAACCAAACACAGGTTTTGAAAAAAATCACAAGAATTACAGTATTTTTAGGCAGGAGGAACCACTTCAAGACCTGTACATTTACCCAGCACAGTAAGATCAGTGCACCTTCAAAGGCACTAAGAATTTTTTACAATGGAGACCAACAATGGTTTTATGATTATCAAAATCATTTCAAGTGAAGAACACAAATAAAGAGAAAAAACAAGCTTGCAGAATATCTCAAAATGAAAAAATAAGTTATCAAGAATATGAGAAACTGGAAAAAAAAATGCATGCCACACAGAATGGTTTTGCATATTCATTTTACACTCATCAGTTCTGCAAAATCTAAACGAAGAATGACAAGTGCTATAAATGCATGTCCACTCTGTGTTCACTGTAAGCTTTACTTTTTTTCCTTCCAAAAGATGTAGCCACGGTGTGGATGAGTGATTTCTTTTTCTTTTTTGTTATTTATTATCCTATTCTCTCAAATTAATTCTGTCCTTATATCTTCCTTTCAATTACTACTAGAGTTAATTGAGGGCTGCTCTAAAAGCAATGCCTCCTATTTTATTATGTTGGCCCACAGTGTCAGAGGCGGATGTTGGTGGTATGGCAGTAGAAGCTGGATCTTGCTGTCAAAATTGCAATGCATGTTGTTGCCATGTGATGACTGGCAGCAGAAGGGCATCTAAACTACTTTCATTTAAATATGGCTTTCTGGATACGCAGTACTGCTTGGTGCATAATCGTAATAGGTGTTTGCAACCAATAAATTTGTGTCTCATCTTTATGAGATGTGCTTAAAAAATAAAGCCAAAATACAACTGAAATCTCTTTAGTTCATTTTGGTTATTCAGTATGGCAAAGATTCCTTGGTGAAGAGAATGCCAGAAAACAGAAACTGCTAGGCTAAGAAGTTTTACTTCATGGCTTCATAGGCAGGGAAGATATAGCAAAGGCAGAATGGTAGCCAATGCTCACACGGTTCTGGGATCTTGATTTTGAACATGAAAAGCCATACAATGTAGTGGAATGTTTGAGTGAAGAACTGAAAGTCTGAGGACACTGTACAAATGAATTTAAGAAGGTTGATGGGTACTTTTCATTTTTGTAGATGAAGCAGAAGAAATTTATATGCAGAAAGCATATACATATAAATGTAAATAAGATTCATATCATTACCAGATGAGAGAACTCTACTTATCTTTCACTATACACAGCTTCATGACTACCCACACCGTGGCCCAGGCTTAAATAAGATCAGCTAATGTGTGGAAAACATGAAACTAAAGAAACAATGCTGGTAAATAGACAAGAGCTTTGTGGAGAATTTATAGCTGTGATATTGTTTCCATCCTCTAAACATGTATATGCAGATAACATTTGATCAGTGCAGATCAATGTTCAGAAGAGCTTCTTCACTCATACTTAGGAGCAGAGTTCATGTTTACTCCGCTTAAAGAAGCTAAAAGCTCATCCCTCAGGTTGGACTTCTCATCTCGACAATCTTGACAGCTGTGATTTACCCCTGCTGGAACAGGTGACTAAGGCAAGGTAGATCAATCAGTCTTTGGAAATCCAGGGCTGTTTTGTCTTGCTGTCTGCAAGGAATTCACTGGAAGAGGGTAGGTGCAGGCACTCAGACCAATCCCACCTGGGCTCTGACTTTCCGGCTACCTTAGCAGTGCTTTCTAGCATCTGTGCCTCTTTCCTGGCAGCCAATGACCTCGACTGTGACTTTTGCATCTGCCCTCTTTACCTCTGCCTGATAAAAGTGCCCCATACAATACTCCTACTATGATAACAAAAATAGAACCCTATTCATGAAGCCTCAGCAGTATAGACTACCACAAGCACAACAAGCCCGTTCCTTGTCTTCTATGCTTACTTCCTGAAGAATCCCAAGGAACATAAGAGTCCTCCATTTAGTGCAGCTGAAAAACCTACCAAATGCTCAGAAGTGATAACTGCAATAATGACATTATTCCTCAGACACTCTGGAGCCTATTAGAGTGAACTTTGTTTGTATAGGAAACTAGGGTAATGCAGCACTGCAAAACAATCTTCACTGTCTTCTGCTCCAACCACAAAGCTGCGAGCTTCTACCTGCCATCTCCATACATGGAGGGGAAGAGAAGCACAAACAGTTCAAAATATGCAGAAAACCTCCACCCATCAAGGCAGACCTCCAAAGTCTGTGTGCAGTAAGACAATGAACAGGGTTTACTCATCTCCACAGAGCTTGGAAAAGGTAGTGCTTATCAGCTTTATGTTGGAGGAATTGTTCTGGAGTAGAGAAAAGCTTAATTTATGGTTATGCTCCCCAAATACCATTTAGCAGGCTAAAGCATGATTAATTTGTTCTGCCATTTTGGGTGTGAGAGGGTGTGCTGAGCCCAGATATCTGAGCAGTCTAATATCACTCACTATATCAAACCATTCAAAGTTCCTTCTTCCACAGCTCAGCCTGTGCAAGGAGGTTACAGTTAGCAATCTACCTTTGGTGTATGATCTGAGATGAAATTTTATCGCTCCTTATCTCTATTCGTAAAGAACAGAAGCAATAGCCAGAGAACACACACTTTATTAAGAATTTCTTGGGTCATACATAAATTCTTTTGGTATTGACATTCTTTATACCACACAAAGAGCAGCGTAACTTTATGGTCTAACCAAGACAATTTCCATGGAGCAGGGAGAAAATGTGTTGGCTTCAGAATCACAGATGCATTATACATTTACACACAGTATTCCAGAGAGCTTTTTATAAGCCCAGGTATCAAACTGTGATTGATTGTTGTGTTCTGCTCTTTCTGCCAGGGTGAAGATTAGTGGGCCATATTCTACAGCCCTTGTTCAGTTGCCTCTCTGTGTTTTACTGCCTAAGTCTGGGAGACATCAGTGAGGAAGCTTCTTCCAGCCAGAAAAGATGAATAAAGACTTCAAAAAATAGCCCTGTACTTGGTCTGCTATCTATTCAAAATGTGTTCAGACTTGCAGTAACAGTATGAAGCTGTAGCTTCTCCAGATCCCCAGTTTCAAACAGCATAGATGGAAATGCAGAGGCAGATGAGCAGCAGCAACTCTTCCTATGTCCCAGGTAGGAAAAGATCAAAAGAGGCCCTTTTCTGAAGGGAAGGAAGAGGTCTGGCCTCTTTTCCAAGTGTGTAAAGAGAAAAACATCCCATGTCCTGCATGTGGCAGCCATGGGCCCCTGGGGTAGGAAGGAATGTGAGCGGCCCTGCTGCCCTGGTCTCTGCACGCAGCTCACTCTTGTACATGGTGCAGTGCATGGGATCCATCCTTGCAGCTGGGCCAGCCTCAGGATGCTGTGAGCTTTACAAATGCAAGCCTATGCCAGCTCCTTGTGCCCAGTGTAAGCTACAAGCAGATCTCTGCATCTTGAGCCAGCTACCATGATCGTCCAAGACAGGGCTGTGGTGAGGGTGGGTGAGGCGGTGGTGAGTCTGGAGGTGATGCATGGATGAATCATGGGAATGAGGTCTGCTTTGGAGAAAAGGTAACCAGAGATAAATGTGAGGGAAAACGTCCTTCTCAATTAGTGTTGAATTCCAGCTATACAGCAAGAAGTGGAAAGCTAACCCAAGCTGTGAACATGAGTAATAAATGGGTACACACCCTTCCAAAGTGGCAGATATTATCCCTACCATAACTTCTGATTGTTTTCCCCATGTTATTACCAGCGACGCAGCCTTATCTAGATGGCTCTGCAGCCAGCTGGCCTTCCTCCAGGCCCCAGCCTCGCATGCCAGGGGAGACAATCAACCCTCCTAGCCAAACTGCAAAAGACAAAAACAGAGTTGTGTTTCATCTGCAGAACTGAAGAAAAAAAGGAACCCACGAGTCCCACGAATCTGCCTGATTGACACAAAAACTTATTCTTTAAAGAGAGTCTGGCAAAAGTGAATGGGAAACCCTCGTGTATTTCGGGTCAGGAAGAGAATGGACATCTTGATGTGGCCCACAGTGAAGTCTGTAGTGAGCTGGAGGGCACACACATGGAACTGTGCCTCCATCAGTCTCTCTTACACTTATTCTCACAGTACTGGTGAAGCTGCTTCTGCTTATGGAGGTTCCAATTCGTGGGCTGAAAACCCCCTCCTTTCTATAGGGAATAATTATGCTTTTTTTTTTCCTGGAACATCAGAAGTGCCTGAGTGTGTTCCTGCTTATACAACAAACATGTAGTGATTTTCATAATTTTGGCTGAAATGTATTAAACAGTAATTTTATCCTGGTAAAGGTGTGGAATTATTGGATTAATGCAATGTTCTCATTCTTCCTTACTTCTGGAGTAATTTCTTAAGTGTACAACTGAGAGCCGAGTGTCTCTCTGCTGGACACAATAGTTGTGAAGCTAAAAGATAACAGTTACTACATCAAACTTATTCCACCAAGTCTATTTCAATGCCAATCTTACTTTCCCTCATCTTTTAAAAAGTTCAAGATTTCGCAATTTTTCTAAAACCATGTGATCCTCCTCCACTATTTTTAATTCTCTGGAGTGTTTGTGCTAAAAAGGCACTCTTTAGAAAGATGTATGTTTGGTGTTTGCAATCCCAGAGCGCATTCAGAACAATTCTGCTGAACTCATTGAAATTATCTCAGCCTAAATCTGGTTTCAGTGAGAGAGACTTGAAGTAAAACAAATATGTATTTTGTAACTGGTCATTGTCAAGCTGATGTTTTTCATGAGCAAACTCAGAGGATTTACTCACAACCGATTTCGGTGTCACTGCATCCGTGTACATGAGCGGTACGTTTGGCTCAGAATCTCCTCAGGAGGTGTATTAGTCAGACAGTAGATCAAAAGCAACACAGATAAACAAGAGAGAGATAAAATATCGTCTCTAGAAGTCTGTGAGCATTTCTACAGAAGAAATGCCACCATTGGGATGTTCTTTAACATGAAGATGTGTCATTACTCAGATGTTTAATTCAGAGTGTACAATAATAAATACAAATAAGCACTTTTAAGAATCTGGTTAACCATCTTCAGGGCAATTCACTACACTATTATTTTTCTCAAGGCAAGAAAGTTGTATTTGCATTCATATTTTCTTATTATCAGCACTTTATATTTTCAGTCAAACGCTCCATAAAACTGAGTATCCTTAGGTCCTACAGAAGAGAGGAGCACCCTGGAGGGAGGATGGCCAAACTCATGGCACAAATAGGCACTCATTTATGCAGTTAATGCACAACGCACTCACTTATTGCAGCTAATCTGTCTAAGGGATGGTTGTACACAATCAGACAATACAATGGCATAACTGTCAAAGTCATTCTTTTTACATCTTTAAAAGGTGTCTTTTGGAAAAAAAAAAAAAAAGCTTTTTAATAAATATTTTAATAGGCGTAATGAAATTCTGCCCAAAATATCCACAGAGGACACTCAGTAGGAAACTGGTCAGTCTTTATAGGAAGCCCACTTTCATGCAGATGCTGGTTTGCACTCACCATAAACAAGTTTGCTGTGTCTGCTCGCACAAACTCTCTCTTTCCTTCCTCCTGCAATCTACAGCACCTCTGGTACATCTGGAGCTTCTTAATTCATTTATATTCCACACTCTATCTGCTTACTTCCCTGGCAGCTTTTACCCCATTTCTCACAATGGGAAGAGCTCTTAAAACCTTGTGGGCAGTAACACGACTGCTGGGGCCAGAAAAGGAAATTCGGCTCCAAACACAGAGATGGGGAAGTGTCTGGTGACTGGAGGGGTTCATTAGGGAGTGATGGAAAGTGTTAGGGGTGGAAGGAGGAGAGAAGGCGTAGAAATAGAAGGGAGTCAGACATCTGGTTGGAAAACTCAGGAAATGTTAAAGCAAAAAAAAAAAAAAAAAGGTTAAAAAAACATTAGTCCACAGTTGACCCATTTTCATGAGTTGGTTACAGCTGTAGGATGAATTTGGGCTGAAGGGGTGGGCTAGTGCATGAAGAACTGGAAGACTTTAATCTTAAAAAGCAAACGCAGTGGGAAGGGAATGCGTATTCTTTTGCTTTGACTAATTTCTTTCGCCTTTGCTTTTTTCAGTAAGTCCTGGCAGGGATTTGCTCTGCCAGGGGCACTTCGCTGTGCAACTCTTCTCAGGTTACACCGGTCCTGTTTCCAGCTGCAAACAGGCTCGAGGGCATTGCTGAACCGATGGGAAGAGCTTTGCTGGGGGTATGGTCAGACGGTGATGACCCAGGCAACTAAAATGCATGGAAAGAACACATATTTTCTACAGACAGATACCACTTTTCTGAGTATGCTGCCATGAAATGACTCTTGTGCCGCATCAAGAGGCAGCCGTGGTGCAGCTGCTACAAACACTTTGAAAGAGCCCCTTTGTTTAGATACTAGGAGTTTAAACCTCATTCTCCTAACCTGTCAGGTTCTAGTTATAGTTTTTCCGGAGAAAACATGACCAGTTTTTGCATTTTTATAAACTCTTGCTTCTAATATTTTTCTTCCTTTAGCTATTTAAGTTCCTTTTTTTTTTTTTCTTTTTTTTTTTCTTTTTTTTTTTCATGCTTATTTGAATTTTGTCCAAAGAAATTAATTAAACTTGAAGGACGTGATATTTACTTCTTGTTTCAACCTCTTTCCCAGATTCCTGCTGCTGGGCGTTGCCCTTAATTAACAGCATTTTTGTTTGAAATCACATACTTAATGATCCCCATGTTCTCACTCTTTTGTTTGGCTTAGCTTCTTTCCTACTTCCTTGTTCCGTTTCTTTATTTTTGTTTGTTTTGTTGTTGTTTAAAAGTTGTTTATTTATTTGCAAAGACTGTGCTGTTTATCCAAGTGAATAATTTCTTTAAGTGGAAAAAGAAAAGCCAGGCCAATTTCACTGCTACTTTACTGTCTCAGCTTAATAGCTCTGTGGTTTCTTTTTGTGTGTGTGTGTGTGTTTCTAATTCCAGCTGTGCAACACACATCAAACCAGTCTGTCGTTATACTTCTTGGTAAGCTATGCTGCTTAACGTTTCATTTAAAAAACAATTAGTCTTTCTTCCCCTCAAGAAAACAAAATGAAACTACAGTAATATTCTTTCAGTTATACCCACAGATACTGGATAATTGATTTCCACTGTACATTAAAAAAAGCATTTTTCTGTTTTGTTGGCAACACCGGGCCTTTTTAATGTAATTAATCTCTCAAAAGGTAGAGTGATTCAATTAGGATTATTTTTTAATGGAAATAGCGAGATAACAAAAGACAGAACTTTGCAAAGTCAGTAGGGTAGTCTTGTGTGACTTCTCCATGAGAGGAAAGCGTCCCACTTTAAATCAACTGAGTTTCATCACTGAAAGGAGGATAGAGCCTAGGGGAATCACTCTGGGGCTGAGCTGCTTGCAAGAATATTTTCTTTCCCACGGTAATTAAATATTATACACTTCTATGTATTCCATAAGAAGCCCCATATTGTCCACAACAGCAAACAAAACATTTTTCTAAACAATCTTTGATAAACCCCTTAGGTGTGCGAAGTTAAGAGGAATTCTTGCAATACAGAATTGATGAGATGAGTGCAAAATGTGTAAAGGTTTGTTATATCTTGAACGGGAAAGAAACGTTTGGTCACTGTTTCCTTTCTCGGGAACTCCTCTCTTGCAGCTGGGCAGTAACATGCTGCTGATCTGCTCGGGAGCTGCTGGTGACAACACCAACATGAGGTGACCTGCTGAGGCCAGTAGCTGGGCAGCAAAGGCAGCTCTTCTTTCAGCATCCCTCCTCAACCACCTGCTCTGCAGATGCAGCAGAAAAGCAATTGCTCTTTTTAAGTCTATGTGAGGATGTATGGTGACTTCACTTATGAATAACCGACTTGGGCAATGCAAGCTGAAGACTCTGTGGCCTGAAGAAGCTCAGGACTAACACGTATTGGGCTTAAGGCCCCTATCTACTTCAGTAGTATGTACAAGAAGCAACACTTCTTTATGTGACCAAAAATCACCTTCTCTTTCTGTGAATCGCCTTTTCTTTCATTAAGAGTGAGATAATGTTACTGAAACCAGCAAAAAGCAGTATTTCTACTTACTGTGTTCAAAACCAGTCAGTGTTTAAGGACTGGCTTGCACAGTCCCTACTTGAGCCCCAAAACATCAGAAATCTGCTCTTCATTAAGGTTTTAGGTCATATGCCATTCATCTGTGTGCATGGAAACCTACTGTCGCTGGCTTGTGGGATTAATGTGCAGATCAAAACCAGCATATAGCCTCCTTCATGCTGGACTTCTCCAGTAAACGTATTTCAATCTGAAGCTGTAAATGACTTAAACTTCAGGTCCTGACTGTTCATGTTCCATGTCCAAACCTCCCACTGACACCAATAAGGAGGGACAGGTAGAAAATGCAGGATGTTTTGCTTGTTCTCATGGGCAAAGACTATGGCATTTCCTACAAAGAAAACCTAATCATCTGAAATGATATTTACTGTTGGTAAAAATAACTTAAGTCAGACTAAAGAAGATTGGGAAACAACCCTCCCCCAACCTCCTTTCACCTCTAGAGTGACTAAGTAATCGTTTGTTTTAAAGCTTGGCTCATATTCCTTCTACATTTAGATAATAGAGAAATGGAATACATCCAGTGAAAACCACCAGCCATCCATGAGAAGACCACAGAAGTCAGACAGATGCAGGCTCACTTAG
The DNA here is from genome assembly GCF_019238085.1 of Lagopus leucura. Lineage (NCBI taxonomy): Eukaryota > Metazoa > Chordata > Aves > Galliformes > Phasianidae > Lagopus > Lagopus leucura. Next base: position 1,150,175 of record NW_024962334.1, on the reverse strand, counting down.
CTGGACTTGGGAAAAAACTACTGAAAAGAACTTTTCCAGAATTCAACCCCTGCGTTGTGCAATGGAGAATTACAAAGTCTCTGAGAACACGCTAGCAGAGCTTGCACACGACTCAGAAATGCCTATATAGCAAAACCAAAGGACAGGGTTTTGCAGAGCGGTCAGCCAGAGAGAGATTTGTTGATGATGTAATACTTGTAACTCGATAATCTGCTTGAGAAACATGAAGAAGTTCCTGGAAGTATTTTAAACTGCCTTGGAGCATGCAAGTTTATTTGTAGCTGAACAGTTCAAATAAATCCATGTTAGAAAAAAAAATACTGATGTCTTCATTAGCTGAGCTTGATTCATAAGACAAAGCCCATTGATATTAGCATTTCCTTTTTGAGCTCTGCAGTTTGGCTAACAGGCCAGACAGCATTGCTGACAGTACAAATTACTGACTAATGCCTTCAGACACCTTAATGGGGAAATAGGATAAAACATGACACAGTACAGATATTTACACCAATGTGCCACCTCTGTATCCCATATCCCAGGTCATACTGTCCTACTCTCTGCTCATCTATCAGTGACTACCAATACATTGGCTTTTAGAAATCACTGGATGAAAGTACAAGCAGCACCACAAACACTAGGAGGCAAAAAATGACCACTTCTCAGTCAGTAAAATTGCTCAGTAATATTGGAGGCCTGCAAACTGCTAATCACAGTCAAGAGATCAATCAATGAGAGAGGTTTACAACTTGGTATTGCCAAAAAAAAAACAAACCAAAACTGTCAACCACTTTACAGATTAGGCAGTCACCTTTGTCCCTCAATCCTGCTAAAATTCCCACTGAAACCTCCTCTTCCACCATCATCAGTGCTCCTCCGTCACATTTGGTTTATTTACAGCACTTGCTAAGTGAGGACAATTCCAGTTCTGCCAAGAAGATTGTGTGTTCAATACATCTCATGATGCCCCCATAAAACTGTACCAGCATGTTTTCTGAAGGTAGAAGGAAGGTGCAAACATAATAGAAGTAATAAGGAAAAGAGAGGAAATTCTCAGGGCTGTTATTTGGTGTGGCTGCTGCTCTCATCTTCTAAGAGGTGAGGAAAGATGTAGGCCAAAGTACAGTCCAAGGCCCCTATGGGTTATGGAGTCCAAACAGCCAGCCATATATGTCAGCTGTGATGACTAAACATTATTGTTACATGGTGATAAAGACTAAATGGGGTCCTATTCATGCATTTTTTGTTTCAAATTTCTCCCAGTGAGGTGGTGGAGTCACCATCCCTGGAGGTACTCAAGAAATGTTTAGGTGTTGTACTGAGGGACGTGATTTAGTGGAAAATATTGGTGAAAGGTAGACAGTTGGATTGGATGATCTTGGAGGTCTTTTCCAATCATGGTGATTCTATGATCTATGATTCTGACTTTTACATTACTGCAAAACTAGATTTTTTAATTATTACTTTGAATTTATGTAAAAAAAATGTATCTTGGTTAGTGTTGAACCTGATTCTTTGCAATCTGAGTCATAGCACATTCGTGGGAAGATGATGTAAATGCCCTCTCTGTGTTTCCTCATGCCTCATTCAATTTCTTGTCCTTTCTCTGTACAGTGGGGGCTGATACCTAGAAAAATACTATGCCAGATCTTTCGAGTTGGCTAGACTTTGTCTGAGCTCATGGTGAACTGTTAGAGCAGAAACCCACAAAATGAGAACTCACCAGGAGAGGATCTAGGCAAAAAGACAGCCTTTTCTCCACACCCAGGTATAGGGAGTTGCTAGGGGTGTATTCCATGAAGAGCTTTGGGATTTTATTGCTCAACCATGCAATATGCAAGTCAAGAAGACCGATTAGAGAGGATGTATGGGTCATGATCCAGGGAAAAGTCATGTTTTCTTGCAAAACCTGCCACAGAGGAGAAAGCAGAGGATGCTAAGGACACTATTAACCTGAAAACCCCTTAAGTCTCTTAATGGATCTTCCCTTAAACCTTAAAAAGGTAGGGAAGTACAGCCAGGGAATCTGAGGAATTTGTTTATTGTATGACTTCTACCAGTGGGAATTTTGTAGGATCGTAGACTCAGCTGTCCCCAGTGGGAATTGTGGTAACAGGGCACTGATGGAAATATGCCTTTTCTTCCTTGCAGTTCAAGAGAGATGTTGGCAAAACAAAGTGTAATTTAAATCTTCCTGCTTCTCTTTCAGGGAACCCACGTCTGTATATTTGAAATTTCATTTGATCCTCCTCACTTCTTTCTGCTCGTATTATTCTCTCCTTATCCCAGTAATCCAAAAGTGTTATTTTCCATTTCATTTCTTCCCACAGACATCAGGACAGGCAAATCAAAAACAGAAGTAGGAGACCTTGGGAGTACAATGAAAATGAAATTTTGTGCCTCCAGATTAAAAAGAGAAAATGTATTAAGGACTTAAAAATACAGATTAATCAATTATGTATGCAAAAGAGGACACAAGAATTACCGCCATGAAAAGCAGAAGGAAATTCAGAAGTACAGTATATGCCTCTGGGATTCTCCTGACTCAAATCCAGCAAAGGGATATATTTTCCCTCCATGCATGCCCATAAATACCATGAATGTCAAAGGGACACCGTTAATTTAGAATAGGTCCAATATTTAGGTTTAGAAAAAAGAAAAACGCCTTCATAAAACATTATTATAGCAGCAACAGCTTTAAAAATTTTAAGCACATTTCAGCAACCATTACAGAGGGAAAAAAAGAGGGAATTGAGCGACTTCTCTCATATTGTTACTGTTCCCACACCAGAGACTAATTTACAGACATGGTCTAGTGGCTTTCATCATTCTCTATACCACTGGAAGAGGCCTGTGACTGTCCTGAATGGATACACTGAGAAGCAATACAGAGAAGCATCTTAGAAAATGTACCTCAAACTCTTTAGGGTACTGTGTTGACTTGGCTTGTCAAAGATACTGTGGGAAAGAATTGAATCAAAATGCTGCCACCTTGATTCAGTGTTTAGTATTCTGTTGCTTTAAGCCTTGGGAGATAGTTAAACTGTCTTCTACTTAAGATCATAAAGTAGGAATAAAAGCTAGGAGCCCAGTTATGTGTTTGTGCTCAGAAGGCCAAATTTTATCATACCAAATTTTCTGGAATGGTAAACAAATCCTTAAAACTGACATAAAAGCAGCTCCTCAAAGTGGCAATAGTTTTCCCAGAGTTATTTTTTTTCTTCTCATTTTTCTAACTAGTCTTCCAAGATCATCTTTTACCGTGCAGTGTGAGTATCTCGATGTTGATGAATTACATAAAGGTAAAATTTATAATATTTTATATAGGAGCGTGGACTGACAGAGATCTCCTGGTCATTTAAGTCCAAAATCGTGTTGTCTACACCTACCAGCAATATATTAAGAACATTTTCATTATTAGAACAACTGATTAGTATTAGAATAACATTTTTTTTCCAGTTTCCCAAACTTCTAAGAACCTATCCTACACTTAATGCAAAATTAGCCTGGCTTCTTGCCTTCAAAAACTCTTGCAGGACAGGTACTCCAGTTCTTCACCATTTCCATCATTCAAAGTCTTCTACCATGTCTGCTCCGGAAGTAATGCCTCCTATTTTATTATGTTGGCCTACAACATCAGATGTGGATGTTGGTCATGTGGCAGAAAAAGCTGAACCTTCCTGCCAACACATCATGACATTTTGTCCCTATCTGACAGATGGCAGCGGAGGGGCAGTCTGACAGAATGGTGTCTGACATGGAAGTGAATATGAAGCAAAAGGGTGTCTTTGAATTCCTGCACACAGAACAAAATGGCACCCACTGACATTCATCAACACTTGCTGAATGTTTGTGGAGGCTGAATAGTGGATGTGAGCACAGTGAGGCAGTGGGTGGTGCGTTTCAGCAGTGGTGACAGCAGCAGTGCGTCACCTCTACTGGCGCAGATTTTTAGGAGAACTGCATGCAGACTCTTGTTCTTCACTGGAAAAAAATGCATTGCTCATGGTGGTGATAATGTTGGGGAAAAAAAAAGTGTTTAGTAGCTGAGAATTTGCTCTACTGAGTAGTGTTATTTTGTTCTTTGCACCTGTTGTCATTTCACTGGAAATAAATAGGAGGCATTACTTTCAAAGCAACTTACACAATTTTGAATACAGATATATTTGTGGCCTGATGTGTTTCTTTATTTTTATACCAACACTGACCTGAATAATGCTGAAATACCACTTTCTACACTTGCACCTAATCCTCCCCACCTTCACAATTGAATACTTGTCTCAGAACACTTGGCCAGTCTGTTCCATGTGCATCTTGTTCATCAAATGCACCACTCCCAGATCATCCTATGAGTTCTTTTTTGTACTCATTCTAGAATCAGTTAACGTTTCCTAGTGTGGGAGGACACAACTACACACAGTAATTCTAGCTGGCTCTTGCTCATACCTTACACAACATTATTATTAGTTCCCTATCTCAACTGGAAATTTCTTACTGATGCAATTAGGATGACATGTTACTGCTGTGGCCATGCAACCACCAGCGTTTGTCCACAGTTTTCACCAAGACATTTCCTCCCAGTATTTAAAAGGAGATTTTAAACAGGTGGGAGACCAACTTTTAAAATGGTCTGATAGTAATAGGACAGGGGGAACGGTTCAAAACTAAAATAGAAGAGATTTGGATTAGATATTAGGAGGAAATTATTTATTCAGAGTGCAATGACACACTGGAACAGGTTGCCCAGAGAAGCTGTGGCTCCCCCATCCCTGGAGGCCTTCAAGACCAGATTGGATGGGGCCCTGGGCAGCCTGGCTACCCTGCCCATGGAACGAGGATTGGAACTAGATAATCTTTAAGGTCCCTTCCAAGCCAAAACATTCTGTGATTCTATGAGCTCCTGGCATGGGGCAGAAATCCCATCTATTTATCCCCAGATGAACATTTTACAGTGGTGAGTTTCATCCCTTTATTCTCAAAACCACTTACGCAGTTCTTCCTGTAAGGCAGGCATGTTCAATCTGCAGCTCAGCCCAGCCCAGCCCATCCTGTGGCTTCCTCCTGCCCCATACTACTGAGGCGGCTGCTCTGCCCTACTGAGTGGCCCAGCTCAGATCCGAGCGTATACCCATCTCTCAGCAAAAACCAAATGGTCAGTGTGCTATTAATGCTGTCAGAGCTGAAACCAGAACAAGGGGAGAGTGTAGTGCAGTGCTAAGTTATGGCAAATAATTTTATGTATTTTGCTACGCTGGCTAAACACAGTCCTGTGAATAGCAACAAATACGCAGCCATGCTTTCCATTCAGATAAAGGAATTTGAAAATAGGTTTCAAGATTGCTGGAAAAAAATCTTTATTTTGCTATATTCTGCAATTCTATTTTCAGTAGACATAAACAAATTACTGGGAAGTTTTCAAATGAATATCTGATTAGAGATCAATACATTCCAACTCAAAGAACAATTTGATCGTCTCTTTACAAGCCCTTTTAAAGCTCTGTCTTAGAGAAAAATACCTCTTGCTTCACAATCATGCCTTATTCGTGTCATTGCTTTTTGGCAGTATGTACACTTGTGATCAGCTGTTCTAAAGGATGAAGCACAGGAAAAGTAAAATTTCATCAACAGTCTCTGGCAAACACCTTGGGAACTCACTAAAAAAATTGCAAATACTTTCATCAACCAGATTGATGCACTATTTTCACAATAACAAGGTCAAATATCCCACCAGTTACATGATTTTGTTGTTTTCTTTTCTGTTTGAATAGAAGATAGCAATGCTACAGGACGGGGGCAGAGTGGCTGGAAGACTGTGTAGAGGAAATGGACCTGGAAGTACTGACTGATGCTCGGCTGAACATGAGCCAGCAGTGTGCCCGGGTGGCCAAGGTCAACGGCATCCTGGCTTGGATCAGAAATAGTGTTGCTGACAGGAGCAGGGCAGTGATTGTCCCCCTGTACTCAGCTCTGGTGAGGCCGCACCTCGAGTGCTGTGTCCAGTTTTGGGCCCCTCAATACAAGAAAGACATTGAGGCTCTGGAGCGGGTTCAAAGAAGGGCGACAAAGCTGTGAGGGGTCTGGAGGGAGGACAGGGCTGATGAGGAGCGGCTGAAGGAGCTGGGAATGTTCAGCCTGGAGAAGAGGAGGCTCAGGGGAGACCTCACTGCTCTCTATAACTTCTGAAGGGACGTTGTAGTGAGCGGGGGGTCGGCCTCTTTTCTCATGTAACTGGTGACAGGACTAGAGGGAATGGCTTCAAGCTGCACCAGGGGAGATTCAGTCTGGACATTATGAAATACTACTCTGAAAGAGTGGTCAGGTGTTGGAATGGGCTGCCCAGAGAGGTGGTGGAGTCAACAACACTGTAGGTGTTCAAGGAACTTTTAGATATTGTGTTGAAGGACATAGTTTAGTGAGAACTATTGGTGGTAGGTGGACATTTGGACTGGATGATCCATTGCAGCTCTCCAGTCATGGGAGCGATCCTACCATGTTTCCATAATGTCAGCTAAATCACAGTTTGCCTGCTGCACAATGGCTTCCAGTTCCTGTTTGTTGTCCATGCTGTGTGCATTGGAGTAGATGCACTTCAGCTGAGCCCTTTCCCTCACCCCTAATCCCACTATCGCTCCCCTCTAGCAGGCCTGGCTCTACCACCTCCCCTCTTCACACCTAGTTTAAAGTCCTCTCTTCAAGCCCTGCCAGCTCCTGGGCAAGGATCCATTTCCCCCTTTGAGACAGGTGAGACTCATCAGCAAACCTCAGGCCAGGATCAGAGTAAACTGCCCCATGATCAAAGAACCAAAATTCTTGTGTTTGCACCAGCTTCTAAAATGGCCCTTACTGTAATTTTGGAAGTTTTGACTTTGGGCAAGGAAGGAAAAAGACCTTTACTGCACAGTAATATTAACCTGCAGCAGTAAATACTCTACTGATATATTAATGCAATTGTGCAAAATTGTTATCACACAACTGATAAGTTGAGCAGTGTCACAATTATACACACATGCCATGCTAAACATAGATTTCTAACCTTCCAAATACTAGAATCGTTTCCCAAATCTCCTTTCAATTCACTTTAACATTAAGGAATACATCACCAATATACTCACCAACTTTATGAGGCAGCTTAGAAAAGATGTTCAGCCACGGCAGAGACTATCATGAAGGAAGCAGAAGTGAGTATTTGGGGCAAGGTCCTATTTCGTTAGGTGCCGACTCATTTGGGGATGGTTGCAGATGGATAATAGGTAGCACATTGTGATTTTCATGCAGCAAATGAGGGGTGCTGGGAAGAGATGCTGCATGCTCTCGGTGGTTCTCAAGCTGTTTCCGTCTCCATGATGCTGCCCTTCCAATGACCTCCTTTCTTCAGAATTTATTTCAGAAACCAGAATAGGTTTTCCAGGTTACTTTGGAACTAGTTTAATTCAGGATCAGAACATACAGTTTGCCTTAAAGTAAATGGTATTACAAATATATATGATAATCTTCTGTTTGTTCCTCTCCCATTTCATTAACTGGAAGTTAATGTGATCACTTGACCTTTTTGTCCTGCACCCGTTTAACTCATAAGATGATGATTTTCTATGGTGTAGGACACCTTTACAGTAAGCACTGGTCCCAGTAGCTTATTCTTATAGCACCCTTTTGTCCCATGAAATGCAGATCAGCTGATTAACACTGACTGCCTCTTAAGCTGTTACTCTGCAGGAGGGTCCAACAGTTGTCTGGCCTCTCTGTGTTTAGAGAATTGCTCTCAATCTAATTCAGCCATTTCAGTGTAGCACACCTTGCCAGTAAGCCTTTTTTTCCATATCTTCCTATACCCTATCTCACGTAATTCAGATAGAAAGCATTCTTTAACAGTATAAATTGTTTATAAGGCTATGTGATATAATGTGATCTGCAAAGAGAAAAAATTAAGTTGCAATTTTAATAGGGCCATTTGTTCCGATCGTCTGATTCATCCCCTAAATCCAGTTATAAAATCTACAGATCCAATGTCTGTGACGTTCCCTGAAAAGCTCTGACAACACCAAATTATACATTCTCCTCACCCCAAACTGCAGCTAATTTTCTTTTGCTCCATATAACACAGGCAACATTTGTTAAGTATTGCAATACAAGCACTGTTCAATGGAAGTTTTAATGTGATTTCAACACATTCATTAATTTACTGAAATTTTCCACAAAATGCATGCATTTGACAACGTGCAAAAAAGACTTGTTTCATTTCTGTTTCTTAAAGGCTGAAAGGCACGTGTTAATTTTTTTCCCTCTGTGTTTTATGCTATGTTGGAAAGCTGGTATTTGCGTTCCACAACGTGTTCTGAAGTGCTGGGGAAAAATAATTAATTTCACTTTTGAATAAGCATCAGAAATTTCCCAAAGAGGGAAAAGAAAGCTATTTGAAGGCGCTTAAAACCAGTGCTTTCAGACCCAGATGAAAAGTGGAAGGTTAAGCCCCGGGTCTCCTGCCTGCCTTTCAGCATAAAAACGCTCACTCAGAGCAGAGGTCCTGGAGACTTGGCTCCCAGGCAGGCAAGATGTTTGGAAAACAGGCAGAATTTCACCAGGATGTCATTAGCACTTTGTCAGAAGGGTTTTGAAACAGGTAGGTTTCTGGAAAATATTTTATTTTAAAAACACTGCCTTTTTGGATCAATTTTCAGGATTTTTCTGCTGAAGTAAGCTGCAGAAGAAATTAAATGGGGTCTCACTTTGAACAAGAACCAGATCATGATGCGCTTGAGAATTTAAAATCCAACTCACAAAGATACGTATTAGGAAAGAATGGAGTATCATTGTCAACACAGTATGGCCTTAAGTGCTGTTCTGATGAAAAATGACCTTGTTTATGGTTCTGCACTCTCCAGTGCTGTTCAGCCTTTGAAGTGGGTTAGCACAACCCCAGAAAGCCATATGCCCTCCCCTCTTTTCTCCATTTTCTTTTGTTCACTCTCAAAAGATGTTGTAGTTTTCTTTACAAAAATCCTGCTTTGGAAACCTGTGCTGAAAACTGAGCTGCTTCAATTAGCATGTCTTTTTTTTTTTTTTTTTTTTTTCTATACTTCTTTTTCTCTACTGCTTGTGCTTAGGTCTTCAAACCAGATCTTTAGGGCAAATTCGTGTGGATATCTAACTTACAAATGCATTTCCCACAAACTGCCTGTAAGATATATTTTAAAATCAGTCATTTTATTTAACATTCTTTCTCGCTGACCTCTCACTTGTCTCAGTGACCTCATCCCACCCTTTATTCCAGTGTCAGTTCTCTTATCTGCTCCTTTTCTCTTCACCTTCCGTTCTCATTTGGTTCTTCTCTCTTCACATTACCAATATGCCTTGTTTCTTCTCCTGTATGAAATCTCCCGCGTTTCACCCCGTTTCACACCTATAATTTCCACTTCATATCTCTTTTCTGTGAGCAGGCTGAAGATACGCTTTACAAGAATTCCTTCTTTTGGGTTCTACTTTCTGTGCTCCCTTTTACATCTCTAATATTTACCCCACTGTGCTCTCCTTCCCTTGCACCTTTTCAAAGGCAGTTCCCACACTAAATCCAGTAATCCTTCTACCCCACCTTCATCCTTCTGGAGCTCACTACCACTGTCACACAGACTCATCCTGAACACCTCTCCTTCTTGGTTCCTGATATTCCCCTTTTCATCAGGGTGTTTTCCATTCTGCTGCTTTCTTTAAGCCATTCCACGATTCCCTTGTTTTCCACTTCTCTGCACTGTTTGTGGATAATCTCTACACCCCAACAAATCCCAATTTCCACAAGGCTGATCCACAGATCTGTTCCAGTTTATTCTGGACGTGTCTCCCATCCAAATGGGAGTGTTGGTCTGTCTCTGTCTGTCACACTTCGGGTGACTAAAGGCCACTGATGTTCTTAAGTCCTTTCCCTTATCTTCATCTTTGATCCTGGGGAGCAATACCACTTCCAGCCATGGATGTTCACACGCAGAAACACGAGATCCTTTCTTCTTACTGAATCTCCCATCTATGTTCTGATTCAGTCTGCATCGTATTTCCCCTCTCTCTCTAAACAATAGTCTTTATTGTCTCTGCTTACTGCCAAAGTGCTTGTCCCGTCACTCCTCTCGATTAGTGCAATGTCCTTTTCTCTGGCCCTGACAAAAGCACTCTTGCCCTGTTCATTTCAGGCCCCAGCTATATAAATCATTTTCCTGGCCTGTTGTTCTGACTATGCCCATTATCTTTGAACCCCTTCAATGATTCCTTTTTCCTCTGGGACATCAAGCTTATTGTGACTCTCTTAACTTTCAAAGCCCTTCATGGCTTACTCCCAACATGTCACTTTTTATTCCCTATCAAAATATAAATGCCCAGCATCAGTCAGCCCCAGATGCCAGCTTCAATTGATCAATTTGTGAAATTTCCCAACAAGCATCTTTTGTGCATTCTCCCTTGCTGCCCCTCAGGCTTGAGAAGAGCCTGCATGTGCATTCATAAAACCAACTGTTATGCTCCTTTGAATCCCTTATTGAAATACTCCTTTGCCAAAAACTTGAAAATGGTTAGTGTACAGGCACATGGACAACACCCCTAGTGTGACCTTGTTATTCTCCTACCCAGATCCATCTCTGATCACTTACATTTTGGTTCTATTACTACAAGCCCTTTGAGAAGAGGCCGGGTGGCTGTTTTATGTTTCTTCAGTGCTTACTGCACAGGCCACTATTTGGACAGAAAGGTGCTGCAGTAATACAAATGAGATAAAAGGAAGCACGAAGGACAGTTGGCAGGCTGATCCACCAGGCAACTTCTGAAAAGCAAGTGAGCGAGCTAGCACAGCAGAGCAAGGCATTTTTAACATTCTGAATGAACTTCTGCAAGAAGCTTCCCACTGGCTGCACTCAGCACAGAAGGGAAGACAGGGCTGCCTGTTCTGCTCTGCACAGCTGGCATAAACACTGAAACGCAGCAGACAAATAACATGAAAGTAAAGAGCTTTACATATTCATGGCTACAAGCTAAACACAGACTGCATTTTCTAGAAACATGGCTTTGGAAGTGCTTGTGGAATCAGGTCAGTCTTAGCAAACAGAAATTGAGGCATCTAGAGTTAAGCTTCCAGCGCCTAAAATGGTTGTAGAATAATAGAATCACAGAATGCGTTAGGTTGGAGGGGACCTTACAGATCATCTAGTTCCAACCCCCTGGCCAACCACTAGATCGGTGTTGCCAGCCACCAGATCAGGCTGTCCAGGATCCCATCCAACCTGGCCTTGAATGCCTCCAGAGATGGGCATCCACAGCCTCTCTGGGAAACCTGTTCCAGCACCTCAACCACCCACCAAGCAAAAAATTGCTCCCTAACATCTAATCTAAATCTCTTCTCTTTTAATTTAAGTCTTTTCCCCTTGTCCTATCACTATCACACCATGTAAAAAGTCAGTCCCTCTCCTGATTGTAAGTTCCCTTCTATTACCAGATGGATGCAATGAGGTGTCCCAGGAGCCTTCTCTTCTCCAAGCTGAACAAGTCCAACTTCCTCAACCTTTCTTCACACTGGAGGTGCTCCAGCCCTTTGATCATCTCAGTGGCTTTCCTCTGGACCTGCTCTAGCAGCTCTGCATCCTTCTAGATGGGTCCTCACAAGGGCAGAGCAGAGGGGGACAATCAGTCCCTTAGTCTCGCTGCTGGCCATCCCTTTTCTGATGCAGCCCTGGATACCACAGGATAGAAAGAGACAACTAGGAGAAAAAACGCCCTTATGCTACATCTTTTAAACAAACCTCAGTGAGACCTCTTACACTTAAGCCACTTCCCTCCATTCACTTTTAGTTCACTGTGACCAAAATTGCAATGTCCGTGGTGAAAGTCTTCAGGGACTTCATTCTCTTTCCTCACAGGCAGACACACCACACTGGTGATTCTCAGAAGGAGAACTGTCAGTGATGTCCTTCCCTCTGCCTCACAATCACAGCACCTTTTCCTGTATACGCGTTGTGCGTGTTGCTTACAGGACAGGGTTTCTTCTGCACAGCATTGGCTTTGCAGGACATCTGTATGGCATGCTCTGTAGCAGCTCTCTTTTCAGCTTTCTAAGGCAGAGGCAAACACTGCAGGAAAGGAGCCTGCTCATTAGAGGCAGGGTGCAGGGTGTTCAGTTTAGCAGCAATCAGACTGAAGAAATGAAGGAAAAGTAGACTGGCCACAAGAAAAGCTTTGGCGTTGCTTTGACTTTGATTAATCCAATCATGCTTTTTTAAACAGAAAAAAAAAAAAAAAAAAAAAAAAAAAAAGTGCAAGGAGCAATAAGTAAATTTACATAGAGATTAGGTAATAGAAGATATGTTGCAATATCTCACAGGTTCCCCCACCCCTCTGCCTTCTATCCTATTTGAAGAAAGAGCCTGGTTCTAGAATCACACCAGCTTGTCTACACAACTGAATTCCACCTTCCAATGAGCTCCTCTGAATCTGCCATTGGGTGACTTTATTGACTCAATGATCAGTGATGTAGCAGCTCACTTGCTGCAGATTTGCTGGTTTCAAGCCTGAAGTTCTCCTGCATTCCTGGACTTTAGTTGATATTTAATGATCAGGAATCAAGCAGAGTTTTAATGCCTGCAAGAAACGTTCCTGAAGCGCAGAAGTTCCCAGACAACAATCCTGAAGCTTTTCAGAGCCATATGACATTGTGGTGGTACACTAACAAACAGGAAATCAGCCATTCAGTCACTAACTGACATATCTGAAGGTTTAATTGCTTTCCTAGTAGAGAAGGTGATGCCGTGTTCAATCTGCCATTAAAACAAAAACATTCTTTAATACGTGAAGATTGATCTGAAACACACATCACTTAGCTTTTCTATCCGGTGTCCAAATCCTGAGTGATGCAGTGAGAGGCTGGGCATCTCCCAGCGTTGTTTCACTCTATTCCAAGGTAAATGAAAGACTATCCAAGGGCACATGAACAGGTAACAGCACTTCAGAAAAAAAAAAAAAAAAGAAAGAAGAGCCTTCTTTACCAAGTTCTCTGCAGCCTGTGCAAACACACACAGAGTCCCATTGCCCTCAGGAGTTCCAGAGAAATTCAGAGACACCATTTGCCTACACGGCTGAAGAGCACCAGGAGCGCTTTTGTTCCCATGTATAATACCAGGATAGAAATGCTGGATATCAAAGTGTAGAGGACACCCAACTCAGACTGCTTTGTCAGGGTTTTCTTCAACTTCCTCATCTCTAGTCTTCAATTTATTTTTCATTTTCTCCTTTCCTATTTAAAAATAAATGGATTATGTGGTATTGATTAAGCAGAATTCTGCAGATTCCACTCAGTCCTGAGCTCATCTAGAATTTGAGCAAATTTCATTTGGGGTTTGAAAAATGCTTATCTGCTCTGCCACTTTTTCATTCAATTTCCAGTCTTTGCTTCACGTGGCACTGGAACTGGGGCTGCCCAAGCAGCAGCACAGCACCTGTTCTCAATTCTTTTTCAAGCCTTAGTAGCAACCTCAGACTTTTGGCAATACCCAGCTTGCCTCTGCAGACTGGATGGAGACTTTCAGATAAACTCTCACCTGTTCTCATCTGTAGACTGAATGGAACTCAAACTGAGGTTCAGATCTTATTCCCACAAATTCTGATAAGAACTGAGAAATGTTCGGACCTGTTTCGAAAATTTGAGGCATGTCGTGCTGTGGAGGGTAAATCTTTAAATTTATACTTTTAACCTCAGGAGAGACACTGTTACAATTAAATTTTCACTGATCCCATGCTTTTCACTTTCTCCCTTTCCTGTCTTACAGAGCACTCAACTGCTGGTGGGAATGTGTGCATACACGTGACTGTGTCTGTGTAATGAATAGTTAGTGTAATCCTTCAGGTATAGGGTCAGGACTGTTCCCAATAATATCCTCTCATAAATAGCACCGTTTAGCAGAACATCTGGAATCAGTATCGATGCTACTACACTTTCCCTCGTTCGGTCCTTACATACTTTTCCTTGTTCAATTCTTATATTCGTTGCATACCTTTGTCAAAAGCAAGAGAAGTTGATACATTATTTTGGCTCCCAAATTTTACCCTATTGCTTTAAAATGCTTATTCATTTAAATAGTTATTACCCTATGTATTGTGATGACATAACAGCGTTTATTGGTGCCTGTAGCTCTCAGTACAAGGTACTGACAAAACTCACCATCTTGAACAGGGTCACAGTGGCTGGGTAAGAAGACTCAATCTTCCCACCAGCAGCAGACTCAGGAAATAGAAACAGAAACACCCTTTACATCTAACCTATGTAAGTATACTCTTTCAGTTTAAGCTGTTCCCCCTTGTCCTGTTACTACAGGGTCTGAAGAAAAGTCTTCCTCAGTCATTCATAGAAGCCTCTCTGTGTCAAAAGGCTGCAATAAAGTGTCCCTGCAGCCTTCTGCAGGCTAAAATCTCACAGCCTTTCTTCATTGCAGAGCTGTTCCATTCAGCCAAGCTCAGACAAGTCTGGATTCCCTGAGGGTGACAGAGCCTTCCAACCCCTCTGGGCACCAGTTCCATGCCTGAGCACCCTTAAGGTGACAGTCTTTTCCTTCTGCCCAGCTGGGAGTTGTCCATGCTGCAGTGTGGGCTTGGTGCTTCTTCTCCTCCCACCACGGAGCACTTGTGAGAAAAGCCAGGCTTCATCTTTCTCCCTGCTCCCAGCAGCAGCTGTAGGAAGCGCTCAGACCCTCCTCTGCCTTCTGTCCTTAATGCTGACCAAAGGCAGCTCCCTCAGCCTGCCCTGGGATGCCACGTGCCCTGACCCCTCCCCAGCCCCTGGGCAGGGCCCTCAACCTGCATGGAAACGACTTTCCTGTACTGGAAAAGGAGGGGACACAGGAATGCATATGCAGTCTCTGAAATTTAAGTATTCTGCTTTTCCACAGCCACCTCTGTCACTTTGACAGCTCCTCACAGCTCCCAGTAGCTCAGGTCGCTCTACTGGAGTGCTCCCATTGCCTCAGGACAGCAACCCAAAGGATGCCAGTCCCAGCCCTCCCTTCTTCCTCTTGGTGAGGAAGAGATGAGAGGTGTTGGCAAAGGGGGGGACGGGGGACGAGGGGGGATGACAGGAAGGATGGACTTACAGGAGTCTTGGTGCCAAAAGAATTCCTAGGAAATGAACATCCCATGGAAGCCCATGGGGTGGTCCTGGAGTTGAGGCTCTCCTGATTAATGGTAAACTTATGAGGCTGGTTCAGCACCAGCACTGAAGCAGCCATCTGAGGGAGGAGGACAGGACCCCACATCACTGCAGTGGTAGTGGTAGGATCTGGGTTTCCTCTGCTGCTGCCTGAGAGCAGTGGGTTGGTAATGGTTCTGCCCTAATGGAGGAGGATTTACTTCCCCTGGCTCTTCCTCTGGCTCTGCATCCATGGGTTCCTCATCGCTCTCAGGCAGGTCCACTTCCATCAGCTCAACAGTATGAAGCCTCCCCCTCAGCCACCTCTTCTTGGCAGGACAGCAATCCATCCTGCCTCTGTGGCAGAAAAGGCACTTTGGCAGCTCTGATTCTCAAAGGTGAAGACGCCACTGTCGTCTGTTGGTCAGTAACTGGAGTTCTGGATACAGGGTGTCCTTATGTACAGGGCTCAGTACAAATGCTGTGAGAAGATTTATGACATCAGGAGGCCATGGTGAGAGCAGTCTAACAATGTTCCATGGTGACCAAAACATGGCAGTGCTGGGACTTGTGGCCTATGTCTTGAGAGTTGTCCCAGTTCTGAAGGAGGGAGGGTGGGGGAGCTGAGGGTCCCTTTCATGGGGACGGCTCCCCAGTGCCATTTTGCTTATTGAAGAGAATGGCTTTGCCTTGGGCACAGGGACCTGCAGGGCATCCTCTTCATCTCATGAGTGGGGTCCCTTTGATGAGAGGACGGAAAGAACGTCCTAAGAGGGTCAGAGAGGTCTCCACTATCCTGCACTATCCTCCACGCCCAGCTGCCTGTGAGTACAGCCATCTGCATTGGAGCTGCTACTATCCTTCGAGCAGAAACAGTTGCAAAACAGTGTGAAAGGCTGAGCAATAATTAATCTGTAGGACTGGGTACAGTTGCCAGGCAGCTCTACATAACTGAAGACAGGGGGGTTAATCCTTAGTAAAACATCAGAGCCCTGAGAGATAATAGCCAGCTTGTTCTGCTACCCAAAATAACTTGCTCAAACAGGCAGACAATGTGCACAGTGTCGCCTCCAAAGACAACTTTGGATACATCTGTATCCTAAGTAGCCCCAAAATCCTCCCACACATAGTTCACGTAAAAATGACTCTCTAAGATGAGTAGATATCTATGTGCACTCCTCTGAAGGCCACATACAGCCTACTTTGCTTATGTATCAGTTTAGGCTATTTATTTTTGTTCTTGTTTGGTTTGGTTTGCTTTTTTTTTTTTTCCAAAATAGATTTTAGAAAGTCTTCTAGTGCCATGATTCAGTTGAATTTAAAAGTGATCTGCCTTGTGGGAAGTTTTTTTTTTTTTTCCCAATCTTTCAGGACATGTCTCTGAAGATTATAGAGAATGTCAACAATTGAGAAATGCAGTGAATTCTTTGTTTTGAGCAAGGGAAGAAAGGTATTTCTGCATAATGAGTGGAAATATAAGGGACAAAGACGTAAAAAAATATTCAAGAGGCTATTGGAAGTGGCATGAGCCATTCAGATTGCCTACCGGTTCCAAATATTGGAGCAGAATGATGTCTAATGTCTGATCATGTGACTATCAGGTATGTGGAAGGACATGAACTGAGAAGGCTGAGAAGATCTGAGGTTACAGAACGCCTTAAAATTAGTGGAGATGAATGAAGGTCCACTGAGATTAACTCATCATGCCTCTCTAGCTGTACAGGATGTTCAGTATGAGCAAGTCTACCTGCCGAACTAGTTTTGGTGTCTCTGCAAACTTCTAGACTAGTACCAGCATATATTAAACTCTAGATTATTAGCCCAACTAAGAAACCAAGTGTGTTAGGGCAGAAATATGGGATTAGAATCATTAAAAATATTTCCATCTCTTTTTTTTTTTTTTTTTTTTTTTTGTAAGCAAATATGAACACATCCTGAACACATTAGCACTGCAAATGTACAGCTAGAAGCATGAATTTAGAATCATAGAATCACATAGGTTGGGAAAGTCCTTCAAAATCACCAAGTCCAACCATCAACCTGATCTGCCAAGTCCCATCACTAAGCCATGTTCCTTAGTGCCATATCTAGATTCCTCTTAAATACCTCCAGGGATGGGGACTTCATCACTGCCCGGGGCAGCCTGTTCTAACGCTTGACTACTGTATCCATTAATATTTCCAATGTCCAATTAAACCTCTGCCAGTATAACCTGAGACCGCTGCCTCACATTTTATCACTTATCACCTAGAAAAAGAGACCAACATCTACCTTGCTGCAACCTCCTTTCAGGTCTCCCTCCCCGTCTTCCCAGCCCCATTTTCCTCAGCTGTTTCTCATCCTCTTTTCCACACATGCTTAAGCAACTCAAGCAACTCAAGATCCTTCTTGCAGCGAGGGGCCCAAAACTGCACAGTGTTTGAGATGCAGTCTCACCAGTGCCACGTACAAGGTGACAATCACTTTGCTGGCCACACTATTTCTGATGTAGGCCAAGGTGCCCTTGGCCTTCATGTTCACCTGGGCACACTGCTGTGTATCTGTTGTACAAATGCTTCTTGAATCCTTGCAGAAACCTTTTCCCAGTATCTAGCTGTTCCCTCGGGTCCTACAGGGGTCATCCTCAGGGGAAAAAGGGGCACAGCCATGTAAGTGTCCTCTACCTCTTGACCCCTACGAATCTCAAGCACCACACAAGTGTTCAACATCTGACATGTGGGAAAGAGGAAAAGGAGGTAGTTCTGTTTCCTGTGCAGTGACTAAACTGCAAACAGTGTGCCAAGAAATCTAGCAGACTGTTGTGGAACTAAGGAACACAGAGCTGGTTATGTTGGTGTTTCTGGTGACGGCTTGCAGTGCCGGTCCTACCATGGTAACGGGATGTTAACATGGCTCCCTTTTCCTGGGTGCATTCAGTTATTTCCTCTCATACCTCATATAGGTGCAAGAGGTAATATTGACTACTAAACCATACCCTGGATTAACGGATGTCCCCTCTCAGCTGCTTCACAGCGTCTTTTCTTTCTTTGCCTCCTGCAGTTTTTAGGAAGGTCATTGAGCAGAACACATTGTTACAGGGCTGCTTGTTGGTTCTTTGGGTTAGATTCATTGCACACAGAATGCTTTGTGTTGGAAGAGACCTTCTAAAAATCGTCTAATCCATATCCCCTTATTCTCCCAGCCATGGGCAGGGACACCTTTCACTAGATGAGGCTGCTACAAAGCCCCACCCAAGCACTACCACTGATAGGGCATCCACAGCTTCTCTGGGTAGCCTGTTCCACTGCTGTGGGCTGGGCCTTTATCCCATATGGCAATGTCTTTCCTGTACTGTCTTTCCTGTACTGGAGGTGACAAAAGCATCCTGACTCTGTGACATCCCAAAAAAAAGAAAGACAATTACTGCTCTTGTATTTTTGTTGTTATTATATTGTACTGTTTTTGTTTTTTTAAACAATTATTTCCTCTATACCTTCTTTTGTCACCTCCTCAAGACTTCATGGCGCTTTGGTCCTTCTGCTATTGCTCTAACACACCTGCACTGAGTACACCAGTGCCCTCTCCTCTTCATCAGAGCATAATGCAAAAACTTGCCAGGTCTTTGGGAAGGACGGAGATGGTGTACAGAAAGAATGGGCTTATAGGAACCTTGGCTGTCAAAAGAAGAATTGCCAGGAAATGAATATCCCAGGTGAGCCCACAGGATTGCCTTGAATTTGGGGCTGTACAAGCTAGAGGTAAATATTAATGAACAACAAGTTCACTGTCAGGATGAAGGTGGCCATTTGGAGGGATGTGTCCCTGTAATAATAGCATCTGGGTCTCCTCCCATGCAGAGAGCAAAGGTTTGGTGATGGTTCTGGATCCACCTCCATGGGCTCCACATCGGTCTCAGTCAGGTACATCTCTGTCAGCTCGATGGTGTGGGGCTTCCCCAACAGCCACTTCTTTTTGAGAAGGTCTTTTGAAGGTCTATCCTCCTTTGTCTGATGAACCTCCTCAACGTGTCCCACATGAGGTGGACAGACAATCTGCTGTGATGTCTTCGTACATCCATGTGCTCTTGAAGTTCAAGTCCCAAGTAACTTAGCAACCGCTGTTTGTGCAGCAGGGTCCCCCCACATATAGGGGTCTGTATGGCTTACAACAGAACTCAGGTGGCTTGTCATAACTGGAGGCACATAACTGAAGACTCTTAACAGTGTCCTATGGTGACCAAAACATGGCAGTGTTGAGAGCTGGGCCCCTGACCACAAAGTTACCACAGTTATGAAAGAGGAAGGTTTGGGGGGCTGAGGGCCCCTTCTTTGGAGATATAGCTCCCCAGTGCCATTTTGCTCACTAGACAGAATGGCTGCCCCTTGGGCACAGGGACCTGTAGGGGCTTTACTCCTCTCCTCATCCTATGTCTTGTCAGGAGTTGTTCATCTTCCAGATGTTCATCCACATGCTCTTGAAGTCTGAAGTCCCAAGCAGTGACTTCATGAGTCATGAGCCCTGTCGTTCACACTACAGGGTCCCCCTGTATCAGGATCTGACCAGAGGCCACTGCAATATGACTCCAGCAGTGTCCTCTGGTGACCAAAACATGGTGGTGTTGGGACCTGGGCCCCTGGACTCAAAATTACCACAGTTATGAAGGAGAAGGAAGGGCCAGGGTACCAAGGGTTCCTTCTGGGGGGATGGATTCCCACTGCCATTTTGCTTGTCAGACAGAATGGTTGCCCCCTGGATGCAGGAACTTGCAGGTGTTTCAATGCTCTCTTCATCCAAAGTCTAATCAGAAGTTGTCCATCTTCCAGATATTCTAGAAAAGAATGAGCAAAACTCATGACTAGATGAAAATCAGACCAACAAATCTCCAATACTGTTTCCTATGACATCAGTATCTCTGATATGCTGCAGTATCACCATAAATACTAACAGCTTATATCAATCTTGGTAATAGTTTTGTCTCCCGCTTTATTTTGTTGACTCTTTTTTATTCCTAACTCAGTTAAAAACTTGAATCAATTCTGCAGGGCAGTCTGTAGTTTGTAATGGAGTAGAAGATTGGCAAGTGGAAGGAAACAAGGTACGTCACAATAATATGGGATGTTTATTAGACCAGTTTCAAAAGCTATACAGCTGCTTCTGCTCAGGAACAAACTTTTTGTTGTAAAGTCTGTCTTTTTGCAAGACTTTGATTGCCATAATAGTATTGCTGTCAATTCTGAAGGTAGACTTGGTTGTTCTTCACTGATTAACATGCTCTGATACCTCAAGTACACATGCCCAAATCTTCTATTTTCACTGTAGACTGTATGTGTTAACCATACTGTTTACTGATGAAATTGTAATGTTTACTGCAGAACTGAAAGGGTTCAGACTGTGTATGTCTCACAATCTTATACAGACTGCCTCATTCTGATTGAACTTATCAGTTATTCCTGATTTTGTCTGAAGTAAACACAAGTGAACACAAATTTGCAAATGATACAGATGCTTACTGAAAAGCTCATGTGAGATTCTAAAATGGCTGATGCTGCTTTTATGGGCATTAGTTAAAGAAAGAGCACTGAAGGCTCTAGTCAGTAAGAATAATAAAATGTTGAGCAATGTGAACTGTGTTGTAATGGTGATTGGTCCCAATCTTCTCCTCAGAGTGTAAGAAGGGCAGTTTTCATTTGGTGCTATTCTGTTCTGAGAAGTGACTGGACAGAAACAGCTCGCCACACTCAATGCACAGGCCTTCCTGCCTGTGTGTGTTCAGAACTGCCTTTTTCTACTTTGCTACTTCTTGGTCTGTTATTATTTTAGCTACAACCCTACCACGAATCAATGAGTTCTTTTTCATTCTAGCTCATGTTGGTACAGTGCTGAATGTGGTTTCATATTCTGTCTCCTCAGCACAACAAAGCATGGCAAGTGCTAAAATAGATTAAATGAGAAGGAACAGAAAAATACATAAGTGAGCAATGACATAGTTTGGATCATTTTTTTGCTCCAAGTGGAAGAAGAGATGATGTAGCAGATAAAAGCAAAATAAGACAACAGCAACAAACAAACAGAAAAAAACAACACCCAAATACATTGGTTTTGCTTATAGGATACCTGCCAGTCCACTCCAAGCTCAACAAGGGAGTGAACCAGCAACTACGTGTCAAAAGCCTGATCCCTCCTGTGTAGTTAAAGACCGTAAAGCTGGATGAGCTCGGGAGCTCACAAAGGTATTTTTTCCTGTAGAACCAATTTTCACAGCGAAGAGTTCTTCCATGACTTATTCCTACTATCAAGATCAAGGTTTTTTTTTTTTCCTCATACATTTGACAAACTAGAGATATGATGTCATTTCCATGCATGCTGGCAAAGAACACTTCCATATGAATCTTTTAACCATCTTGAGGGGATTGAGTGCACCCTCAGTAAGTTTGCAGACAACACCAGCTGGGAGGGAGCATTGATCTGCCAGAGGGGAGAAAGGCACTGCTGAGGGACCTGGATAGACTGCATCGATGGGCTGAGGTTACTGTATGGGTTTCAATAGGGCCAAGTGTCGGGTCCTGCATTTTGGTCACAACAACCCCAGGCAACCCTGCAGGCTGGGGGAGGAGTGGCTGGAAAGCTGCCTGATGGAAAGGGACCTCGGTGTAGTGATGGACAGTGGGCTGAACATGAGCCAGCAGTGTGCCCAGGTGGCCAAGAAGGCCAATGGCATCCTGGCTTGGATCAGGAGTGCTGTGGTGAGCAGGACCAGGGAAGTCATCCTGCCCTGCACTTGGCACTGGTGAGGCCTCACCTTGAGTGCTGTGCTCAGTTTTGGGCACCTCAGTGCAGAAAGGACAATGAGGTGCTGCAGCAGGTGCAAAGAAGGGCAGCAAGGCTGGGGAAGGGCTTGGAGAATATGGCCTGTGAGGAGAGACTGAAGGAACTGGGGCTGTTTAGTCTGGGGAAGAGGAGGCTGAGGGGAGACCTTACTGCTTTCTTCCAGTATCTGTAAGGTGATTGCAGCAGAGCAGGGCTGGTCTCTTCCCACTGGTGACAGGATGAGGGGAAATGGCCTCAAGTTGCACCAGGGGAGGTTTAGGTTGGATATCAGGAAAAACTTCTTTACAGAAAGGGCTGTTAAGCACTGGAATAGGCTCCCCAGGGAGGTGGTTGAGTCACCATCCCTGGATGTGTTTAAAAACCACTTGGATGTGGTGCTCAGGAACATGATTTAGGGGAGGGTTGTTAGAGTTAGGGTAGCATGGTTGGGTTGTGGCTGGACTTGATGATCTTTAAGGTCTTTTCCAACCTGAGCAATTCTATGATTCTATGATTCTAAAGAGTTGGACTAGGACTTTTTGTATTTATGTGCAATGCTAGAATAGAGAACATTTCCTCCCAGACAAATATAATGAAAGAGCAGATAGCAACATACCTCAAGCAGACATATGTTATGCTAGCTACAACCATCTTAGAGTTAAAGCATTCTTTGGTTTTAGTTTGCAGACAAAGGAAAAAAGCAGGAAGAAAGAGTTACTACTGGTCTTCCTATGATGAGCAGGTTATGTTTGATCAAGAATCACCACAAAGTTAAGGCTTAAGAATGGAAGTGACAAAAGAGAATCTTTATACTCTGTCTCATAACAGAAAATGGGCTGCATAGAAAAAAAATCCCTAGAAAGTTTTAAAGGAGGAAGAACTGTGGTGAAGTGAGGAGGATACTTGACATTGTCAAAAAACGCAGCTGGGTTATTGCAAAGGATCTTGAAGACTGTGTGCACAGAAAGACTGCCTTTCCCTTCCAACTACCTTCTATGTTGGATATGTTTCTGTGATTCCCAGAACAGGATAACTGTAAGACAACAAAGAGGACTTTTTTGTTTCTCAGACAAACTGCCAGTTTTGTTTCATCCACAGGCAGAAAAAGCCACATGCACAGAGAACTTGTCTTGATCTCAGCATATGACTGTAGAGCTTACAGCTGAGAGTGGACAAAGATTGTTACATTTTGCTTTCACTAATTCTAACAGTGCAAGAAAAAACTGATTTCTCCTTTGAAACCATTTAGATTAAGCCCAGCTGAATTCCTTCCATTGCTGATGTGATCACTTGCTGGATACTGCTATCCCTCAGTGCAAACAGCATTATTAGATTTGGAGTAATGAAAACGACTGGTAAATAGAAGGATGAATTCAATGGATATTCATCTCCTGTCTGAGCAGGTCAAGAGATTTGTCCAGTACCTTAGGCGTCTCTGTTTTCTGTTGTTCATTGAGATGAATAATTAAGAGCTATAGGGCATGAAGTCTACCACAGACTTTTGGCTACTGGGAACGAGCTGCTACATGTGCTTTATTAAAATTCCACTTAGATTATTGGTAGCAGTGCATTACCAGTAAGAACAAACTCATCTGCATCATACAGGGTCATTTGCTCCTTCCCATTCCTGCTTACTAATTAATTCTGGCTGCATTAGGGGAGGTGCTGGAGGCACACAGATGCTGCGATATATTCAAGTCATACATCAAAGGAGGTTACTGAACTATTAGCCTCGAAGAAAGGATCTCTGGCAAGATTATTAACATTCACGCTTCTTTGCCCTGGATTCCTTCTTTTGTTTGGATGCACACCAAGAGTTTCTTGTGTACACCTAACTTTTCCTGTGTTGCTGTTGGCGCTGGCGATCTGGCAAACTTCTATGAGATACAGAAGTGACAAGCACAGTGCTTGCCTTGTAAAATTCAGGGGATAGGAAGCTAATATTTTACTACTTTAGTCCTACATGAGCTTTGCATTATGTTCACAGGGCACTCTCTCCAGGGTTATTTGCCTAAAAGCATCACCTTAAAAAAATGTTTGCACTGCCATCACGTTAGAAATGTATGCTTCATCTTCCCTATTATTTCCCATGTCTAATATCATTTGCTGGTCTGATTCTTATTACCATTTGGAACCCAATCTTCATGTATACTCCTCAGCTAAACAACGCTGCAAAGCTATAATGATTCCTGTTGTGGGGGGAGGGGAAGGAAGTGGGAAGTGGGTGAATGCAATTTTTGCTGTGATTTGCTTTCCATATAAGTTATGTTTTACCTTACTACCTTCGCATAAAGGATCTGGTTCTAGCTCCTTACATCTCTAAAATCTTGGAGTCTGAGCAGCTTAGACATGAATGAATTCAAGCTTGAGAGAAATGCAGAAGCTGAGAAAAGGATTTGAAAGAGAAGCTATCAATAGGCAGTGTGAAGCCCCTGGGAAGTATCAAACAGAGAGTGTGATCAGTGAAGGTTTGAGGATGAGTACTGCAGAAGCAGAACTGGAGGACAGTAAGGCTACAAAGCCCGGGATCCTGGGGAACAGGGAGATTTGACACTCAACAAAACTGAACTGAAAAGGGATGATAAAGAGAACCAAGGGAAGATTTAAGACGGCGTAAATTGCGACAATATGAGCTATGTTGTGCCATCACTTATCTTCTGAGAGCTAAAGGTTCATTGTTTTTTGAAATGCAGGGGATAGCTCTGTTCAACTTGTATATTTGTGCAATACCTGCCACCTTAGAAAAGTGAAATGTAAAATTCAAGAGAAAGGTGTAGTACTCACTGCAAATTTTTGCTTTTACAGAGAAAACCTATTAAAGTGCCAAGAAAAAAAATCTTAAATCCAGATTAGCTGTCGCTTTCCTTTAGTATCCTGAGCACTCTCAGAAGGTGAATTTAAGAAAGTACTGGCTACTAGGATTGTGGAAAATTTTCATTAGCAAATGTACATTTATTAATACGACTATGAGTGTTTTTGTGGAAAAAAACTGCTTTTGAAAACATCTCATTTTGGCAGGATTTGGAAAAAAAGTTTTGAAGTTAGATTTTTAATATTTTTAAAGGAAATCTGACCTTTTCAATGAAAAAAAAAAGACTTTTCGAAATACATATTAAGCAGTAATAAAAAACAACACACTGATTTGAACATGTTGAGTGATTAAGTATGATATTCGTAAGTTTTCATCTTCTTTTGATATGTGGTGGCTTTTTTTTCAGAGTCTCAAGATTTTTTTCAGAACACTTTTTCCAACCCCTCCAAGTGGTCGCTATCTAATTTCAGCCGCAGATGACTTCCTGATCTGTCCCATATGGGGATTTGCTGTTTTGAGCCAAATCTAGCTGTTTGCACTGTCTTTTAAGCACCAGAAACCACGGACTCGCAAGTGAAAATACACGCCGTTTAAATTTCTCTCTTAAATATAACCAGTAATAGAATTTATGAAATAAGAGCACTTGACCCACAGCAACACAGTAGACATGAGTGAAAAAGGAGCCACTCCTGGGACATCTACAAACAATACTCAAATACTAAGCCATGCATATATTTCAATCAGAAGTGACTGAAGCAATCATGTAGGGAAGTATTTCTTGACCATTCATCAACAAAAACCCTCATGAGCTTTTTGTATTAATCCACGGAATCCTTAACCTTTGAAAAACTTCCACCATCAATGGTGATAGTTTGTATTTGTAGCCACGTAACAATTAGGTTAGAATGTGAATGGTTTTTCATTTGCTTTCTTACTCTGTCTGCTGTCCTACATGTGTGAATATCTGAGACTAGATGTGTCAATTTGGAGGTAGGAACTTAACAGTACAAAATTTGTCTGATGATAGAATAAGTAGAAACAGCAATATTGGAAAATCTGCAATAGAAAGTATATGCTACTAAGGGCTGAAATTCAAGAAACACTTGATTGACTTTCTAGAGCTCCCATCTGACACTTTCTCAACTAAACTAAAATAGCAATTCTTTTCCTGTTTGTCTACGTTGCAAAGAGGCAATAAAACAAATTTATGGTTGAAATCTAAGATAAAAAGAAACTCTCTTTGTTTAAAAAGATCAAGGAGAAAACAGAATAAGAGAAAACCAGGTTATCGCTTATGTCAAGTCTTACCAACTCTCAAGGCATAAAATACCTTCAAATCTTGAGCTTAAGCCGTTATGTGTCCGTGGCAGTTTTGAGAAGATTCTGAAGCCTGAAACTGGGACTCTGATACTCTGAGATGTTGTCACATCCTGAGTTTACAAAGTTGTGTGGGTCCTCCCCGCTTGGAGAGGTGGAAAATGGAAGAAAGTGCATTTGAAGGTGGCACGGAGCTGAGCGCTGGGCTGCGAGTTTGGCAGAGGAAGTGTGGACAGTTCTTCCCGCTCTGAGCACAAGAACTACCACAAAGAATGAGCCCAACAAATCAGGTTGAGAATCGGGTCCAGATCTTCTGTGGATCTCAGCCTGAGATCCAGAGAAAACAGAGGAAGACAAGTATTGATTCCCACTAGCCTCGAAAAAGCTGCTATCTCTCTAGGAATAAAATTGATCTTTTAAAGTACATACATGCACTAATACACTAATATACACACACTGACTCAAAAGGCATAAAGAGGGTTCTTCTTCGTTAGAATTTCGAATGGAAGCAGCAGCATGGCTACGGAAGCATGATTTGCAAAGCCAAGAGGGAGACAAGTGCCAGTATAACTCCTGAAAGGCACCTGAAGCAGAGTCTAGATCAAATTTTTCTGTATTTTTTACTCTTTGGAGACATCCAATAAAATAATACTTGAGTTCTGAATCTCACTGTGTGTTCTACCAGTTTTCACATTTTGTCAGGGGAAAGTTATTCAGCACAGGTGGTTTTGCAATGACACCCTGATGCTTAGTGGCTCTCCTATGCATCAATCCGTGCAACATTGCTGCTGAGGACTATAATACAAATCATGCTGGCCAGATGTATGACTTCATACCAGAGTATGAGAAAGGTCTTCTTTCTCCATGGCATGGGGAAATTAATTGGCACTAGCATTTTTTTGACAATTCCATGGGATCAGCATTCCCTGTCTGACCACTGCCATGCACCATTCGAAACAGAAATCCTCCTTCTCTAGTAAAACAGTTTTCCAAAGCATGCAAGCCTGCTCCTTTAGGCTAATTCTTGGGGAATGACTGTTTCCGTTGCCCAGACAAGAGCTTGTGCTTGCAGCACAGAGCTCTGCTCCAGCTGGCCCTGTCTGACCACCTGCACCCAAGCAGCACCCATGGTGAGAGCCCAAGGCCTTGGAGCTCAGGCATTTCCACAAGTGACAGAGCCAAGAAAAAGGCAGATGGTCTGCTGTTAGATTGGTGGCTGCAGAATCCCCAGAGAAATCTGTCCACACCAAGCATACAGTGTTGGTGTACAAAGAGCCAGCTGCCTTTTTCCCTGGTTATGCACTCTGCTATAGTCACACAGGCTCATCCAGGCTCATGCCAAGAGAAGGTTGTGGAAACCTGAACCACCAATCTCTCAGAGTAGACTGAGCTTCAGCTCCAGGAAATTCAGCTCAGTAGCCTTCACCAGCTTCGAACATGTCTGAAGAACCTTCAAGATTCTCTCTCCTCAAGTTGCCATTATCACACTGTATCTTCCCACCCTACTGCCTGCTTTGAGCCAAGGACTTATACATATGTTTAATATAATGCCACCCCCCCCCCCCAAGCAGTATTTCCCATTGCCCTATGATTTCCAGCTGCAGATTCCCACCCAGTCCCTGTTTTGAGTTATGCTTTAATAAATATAGTTGCAATTGAAATCATCTTTCATTTTTGTCCTCCTCAGGCTACAGATTCCCACAGTGACCCCTCCTTCATGCCATAATTAATACATAATTTATGTCTAAAATAAAAATCATGACCTCTTCCTGCCTTATTGTTTCCAGCTCTGGTTTCCCATTGTCATCCCTGCTTTGAGTCACAATTAATACATATGTTTAAAATAAAATAACAGAAAAGTAATCTCTAGCTTCTGCAACCAGCTGCAGGCTTCCACTCCTATCTTATCATAGAATCACCACCAAGGTTGGAACAGACTTCCAAGATCATCTAGTCCAACTGTCCACCTATCACCAGTATTTTCCCACTGAACCGTGACCCTTAGATCAACACTTAAATGTGTCTTGAACACACCTCCAGGGACGGGGATTTCACCACCTCCCTGAGCAGATTGTTCCAGCACCTGACCACTTTTTCAGAAAATAAATTGCAACATGAACCTCCCCTGGCACAACTTTCCCTCTAGTCATTCCCTCTAGTCCTATCACTAGTTACACAGAAGAAAATGCGGACCCCCCACCTCAGCACAAGTAGTTTCAAGTAGTTGTAAAGAGCTTCTCCAGACTAACCTCTCCTTCAGTTGTTCCTCATAAGACTTGTGCTCCAGACCCCTCAACAGCATCATTACCCTTCTCTGAACGTGCTCCAGGACCTTGACGTTCTTCTTGTAGGCCCAAATCTGAACACAGCACTCAAGAGTGCAGAGGGATGATCACTGCCCTGCTCTTGCTGGCAATGCTATTTCTGATACAAGCCAGGATGCATTGGCCTTCTTGGGCACCTGGGCTCACTGTTGGCTCATGTTCAGCCAAGTGTCAACCAGCATTGTCCCCAGGTCCACTTCTTCCACAAAGTCTTCCAGGCACTCTGCCCCAGTCCTGTAGTGTTACCTGGGGTTGTTGTGACCAAAGTACAGGACCCAGCATTTGGCCTTGTTGAAACTCATCCCATTGGCCTTAGCCCAGCATTCCAACCTGTGATGACCCCTCTGTAGGGCCTCGCTACCCCCATGCAGATCAACACTTCCTGCCAACTTGCTGTCATCTGCAAACTTCCTGAGGGTGCATTCAGTGCCCTCGTCCAGTTCATCAATAAAGATATTGAGGAGGACAGGCCCCAATACCGACCCCTGGGGAACACCACTCATGACCAGCTGCCATCTGGATTCAACTCCATTCATCTCCACTCTCTGGATCTGGCCCTCCAGCCAATTTTTTTTTCCCAGCAAAGAGTGTATTTGTCCAAGTCATGGGCTGCCAGTTTCTCCAGGAGAATACTGCAGGAAAGTGTGTCAAAGGTTTTGCTGAAATCTAGGTAGACTACCTCAACAGCCTTTCCCTCATCCACCAGGCAGTTACTTGATTATAAAAGGGGATCAAGTTGGTCAAGCAGGACCTGTCTTTCACGAACCCTTGCTGGCTGTGCCTGATCCTCTGACTGTCCCGCACATGCCACGTGATCTCCTTCAAGATGTTCTGCTCCATAACCTTCCCTGGCACTGAGGTCAGGCTGACAGGCCTGTAGTTCCACATATCACCTTTGTGACCCTTCCTGTAGATGAGAGTCACACTGGAAAGCCTCCAGTCCTCCAAGACTTCTCCAGCTGCCAGGAGTGCTGACAGATGGTGAAAAGCAGCTTGGCAATCATCTCTGTCAGCTCCCTGACCACCCTTAGGTGGATCCCATCTGGCCCCATGGACCTGGGACAGCCCAGGTGGTGTTGTAGGTCTCTAACAGTTTCTATCTCAGTCGTGGGGAGTTTATTCTGCTCCCCATGTCAGACTTCCTGGTCAGGGGATAGAGTATCCAGGGGATAATCGATCTGACTTTTAAAGACAGATGTAAAAAAGTCACTGAGAACTTCAGCCTTTTCCTAATTCAAAGTGGTCATGTTCCCTGCAGCATCCAGTAAAGAGCAGAGATTCTCCATAACCTTCCTCTTATTGTTTATGTGTTTGTAAAGAAGTTTTCTGTTCTCTTTCACCACAACAGCCAAGGTCAGTTCAAGCTGGGCTTTTGCCTTTCTAATTTTCTCCATGCATATCCTAAGAACTTCTCTGTATTCTCCCTGAGTCACCCATCCCTTCTTCCACAGGAGGTAGATTATCTTTTTCTCCCAGAGCCTCATGAGAAGTTCCTTCTTCATCCATTCTGGTCTTCTTCTCCGACGGTTCCTCTTATGGCACATGGGGACAGCCTGCTCCAGCACCTTTGAGACTTTCTTCTTGAAGAGTGACCGGCCTTCCTGGACCTCTTTGCCCTTCAAGACTAAATCCCAAGTGACTCTCCCTACTAATCTTCTGAACAATTCAAAGTCTGCCCTGTGGAAGTCCAAGGTAGCAGTTTTGCTGTCCCCTCTCATGCTCCATCAACAATCAAGAACTCAACCATTTTATGGTCATCCTGTCAAAGCCAGCCCCGACCTCCACATCTCCCACCAGATCTTCTCTGTTTGTGAACAGCAGGTCTAGTGGAGCACCTCCCCTGGTAGGTAGGCTGTCTCACCAGCTGCAGAAGGAAGTTATCTTCCATACACTCTAGAAACCTCCTGGACTGCTTCTTCTGTACTGTGTTGTATTCCCAGCACGTATCAAGGAATTCAAAGTCCTCCATGAGGACAAGAGCTGGCAATTGCACAACTTCTGCCAGCTGCTCATCTGTGTCTTCATCCTCGTTAGGCGGTCTGTAACAGACCCTCATCAGGATGTCAGCCTTGTTGGCCCTTCCTCTGATCTCTTCCCATAGAGATTTAACCTTATCCTTCCCAGTCCTGAGCCCATCCACATTAAAATACTCTCTAACATAGTCATGCCACCACCCCTCCTTCAGAAGAGACACCTTCTGTAAAGCTTATAGCCATCCACTGCAGCACTCCAGCCATGGCAGCGATCCCACCATATTTCTGTGGTGGCAACAAAGTCATAGTTTGCCTGCCACAAAATGACTTCCTGTTGCCCGTGCTTTGTGCACTTCAGCTGAGTCCCTTTCCTCAGCATCCATCCCATCATCGTTCCCCTAGGTTCATCTCTAGCAGGCCTGGTTCTACCCCTTTCCCCATTCCAACCTAGTTTAAAGCCCCCTCAATGAGCCCTGCCAGCTCCTGGGCTAGGATCCACTTCCCTTTTTGAAACAGGTGAGACTCACCAGCAGCCATCAGCCCAGGCACCAGGTATACCATCTCTTGGTCAAAAAAAAAAAAACAACAAAAAACAACAAATTCCCTTGATTGCACCAGCTCCTCAGCCATGTATTTATGAGAAGTGTTTTCCTGCTGGGATCAGTATGCCTCCCTGCCACTGAATGGATAGAGGAAAATAGGCTCATCCACTATTCGCCCCAGTCCCTGAAGTCCTCTTTGACAGTCCTCAGGCTTCTCTCAGTGACCTCGTTGCTGCCATCCTGAACTATCAATAAAGGATAATAATCAGAAGGGCAAATCAGACTAGCAAGTTTCTGAGAAATATTCCTGACCTAGGACCCAGGAAGGCAGCATACTTCCAAGTGGGTAGAGTCTGACTGAAACATATAGGGCTCTCCATTCCTCTCAGAAGGGAGCTGCCTGTGACAATCACCCTTCTTCCCTTCTGGGCACAGACAGCCTGAAGGTGTGGAGTTGACCACCTCACCCTAGACAACCTCATGGGTGGATCTCCCACCACATCTTCACTCACCTTTACCTCAATTTCCAGAGCCTCAAATCTATTTTGTAGGGGAACTAAGGTGGGTTGGGATGGAGGTTGTCCGTGTCACTGAGTTGGGACAGCTCCTGAGCTGCTCTTCTAATGCACCACTCCCTGTTTGCTCATCCTGTTCATCATGCTTCTGGGTTGCTCGCTCTTGGCTGCCCTGGTTTTATACATGCAGGGGTGCTTATGGTGGGCTTAATAAAACCACCCCTGCTCTGGCTCCTGGCTCTGCCCACACCATATCAGCGCTGCCATGAGTCAGGGCTTTCCCCCTTCCCCAGCAGCTCTTATCAGTGTTTCGTTGTGATTTTACCTTTCTGTGAGGGCTCCCTTGATGCTGGTCCACATAAGGTCTTCACTGAAATAGCCCTCCATTATCCTCCATTTCCAGCCTCCAGTGCTACTTCCAAATCAACGAGACTGACTTCTCATAGCAGTGATGGGTTCCAGAGCAGCTCATCATAGATCAAATTCAACGACATATCAGGCAGAGATGATCACAATCCTTCCTTATGTCTTGGACACTTTTACCAAAAGAAGAAAAATAAATCAATGCCATAAATTAGCAGCCACTGAAACAGAGATGTGACAGAAAGTGACATGCCTGGGATTTTCTCTTCCCACCTGACCTGCATTTGCTGTGATGTGCAATGACAATGGGTTAAGCCTTTGCTTCAGACCCATCTTTCAAACTGAATAAAGCTGAGCCCAAGTGACTGCACAACCCAGTTTTCAGTTCGGCCTTCCTGGGTAGCACACAGCACTGGTTTCAGGGCCTGGATGATGCTCTCAATGGAGCTGACAAGGATCTGGGGCAGTGATTCTTAACCCCTTCTCCAGCAATGAATACAAATAAATAATCCACCAAAATGCTTTCCATACCCATTTATTTACCCTCAAATTCTTTCACTGATGGAACTTTTCAAAAGTACCAGCTGTGTTGCACTGAAAAATACATGTCTTTGCCTTTCTCCTTCTGGGAACAAAGCATCAGCAGCCTCCAATGGGACAGAGAAGGGGCTGCCACTGATGCTGGCAGAAGAGAGGAACAGCCTGAAGCCCTTTATCACTGTTAGCCTCAAAGGAGTAGCTGATGGGGATTGCTTCCAAATTGAAAGTTTCTCTCCATCCTTTCTCCTCTGTCAAAGAAGGTACTTTTTTTGCTGAAGAAATCGAGATGAAAATGGCATGAGAATATGCTTGGAAACAGATCTCCTTGGGATACACTTGTCACTACATCCTCTGGGAATAGGGATCAGCTTTTCATTTCTTAAAGCTAAATCCAGAAAAATGTCCTCTGTCCCACTGCCTCAGTGCATGGTGAAGCCCCATCCTAACAGAAGAGAATCAAGAGTCCTGCCCTGCAAGCACGTGAGAGCTGCTCTTCAGCACAATATTACAGAGAAGAGGAATGGAGAGAAAGGAAGAGAGAGTGCGAGGGGTGGATGGGAGCTCAGGAGATATGTACTGTTTTTCTTAACTCATTAGTGAAGCCCTTTGAGGTCTGCTCATGGAAAGTACCACAGAAAAGGTCACCACTGTTAATTAAACCTTTCATATATTTCTTACTCAGCAGGAGATGAAATGCAGTATGCCATGGTTTGCTGTCCCAGTGTTGTAGAGATGCCAGGCTGCGACCCTTGCTGATACCTGTCCTACTTTTTAGTCATGCTTACACCTAGCTTTCTATTCCTTATCTTGAAACTTGTTGCAGCACTTAATTAAAACAAACAAACAAACAAACAACTGTCCCCTGTTAGAAAGCAGCCAGGGGATGACAAAGTTATGACTGGTTATCCATGGTGATGCCCCCCCAGATGTGTAGAGCGTATGTCCCATTGCTGCGATCAGCACACGAAGCAGAAAGATGCCAGCCCTGTGATACCATGGATGAGTGTGTGCCCTCAACAGGACTGTACTCACACTGTTTTGCCAATAAGGACATTCCCTCTCTGCTCCTCCCACATCCCCACTGCCACACATTAACTAAAAGAACTGCATGTGCTGAGGTAACGAGGACTGAGCAAACTCATCTGGCTTCCATTGTGAAGGAAGACACGCTAGTAAGAGGACATTTCTGGCACACAGGGAGCTGTGAAGCTCCCAGAGTGTAAAAATTGTCTGTGGCTCATGCCAAGCATCATTACTGCAGTGAGTTCCATTACCATTCACTCGGCAATAACAATTATTTACCCCCTATATATACATTTTGATGGTATATGAAAACAGTGGGGAAGAAAAAACAAAAGTTAGGACTTAATAACTGTTTTGCAGCTTTTGAGGCATTTTAGAATACTTTGTGGATGATGGATAGCTCTGCAAGCAACTTTCTCAAGAAAAATCAGTCCATTTTGCAGCTGTAATGAATTGTGATATATAGCAGTCCGCACACTGCTTCCAACCAGCTATCTTAAACACAAGATGCAATGGGAATATTTTTCTTGATTAGATAATGGGGCTGGTTGAAATTCCTGCAGCTTTTCTGAAGTAGAAGTTAGCAGTTTTAGACATATCAGATGATGCATCAATTTTCTGTAAACAGAAGACTGTGCAACCCACTTTATTGAAAAATCCTTTATACTGTGCTAGATTTAATCTCTCAATTTGAGAAGCAGCTCCATGAAATAAGATGTTTGCATGCAAAAATCTCCCAGATTTCCAATGGAAATACAAAACAAAGGCGAGCACATCCCCTTGGGGACCGCACCTATCTTGGATTAGATTTTCTCTGATGTTTTTGCATCATATTACCAATGGCTTCAGGGAAGTGAAACAGCAGTTTTCTTTCTTGAGAACAAAGGCTTGCAGAGTTAAAAAAAAAATGTTAATATATTTAAAACACTCTTGCCCACTGTTCTTTTTATTACTCCAAGAATTCTGGAGAGAAAAAAAGGTATCTTGTTGTATTATTTTATTATCTATGCTAATGAAATTTGCATTTAAGACTACAGCCTGAAAATTCTATGAAGGAGAATGATTTCTTAATAAGCGCTTACCGGTTCCCATGGATGATGTTTAACTAATAGTGCTCTGATGACACAGAGCCAGCTCAGTAGTCCACTGGAATCATCTAATCTGGAATAATATATATCTAAATCCACAGATTTTGGAAGGATACAATAGCCACACATATAGCACCTTGAGCTCAGCAGAAATTTTGAAGAGCTGAGAGCAGATTCTTCTATCCTACGTCTCAGTTCTGATTTCTTCCTCTCTTTGAGAAGGGGTTTAGTTTTCTCATTCTCAGCTCTAACTGATGGTAAGTCAGCTTTAAGAGCCATCAAAAGAGCAAAACCAAAAGCACTGACACGTCCCTCCAAATGCAGCGAATCAGCATAGGAGAACAACATCAAACCCACTTGGAAATCCTAGGCCTGTTTGGATCCAAGGGAAGTACTCTGCTTCTGCTTTGTCTAACCATGTTTAATATCAGATTACTATCATTAAACTAATTAATAATTTAAAAATCCTCGTGTATTGATAAATAATTTAAGAATGTGAGCTTTGTCTTCTTTGTTTGGTCAACACAGATCAAAAAAGCAATTTGCTAAATGGTAATTCTTTTTTTCCCCACAAGGAACAGCAAAGTACAGATGTTACACACTTCAGGTAGGAAGACCAGTAGCATACTGACATGGTTTTATGCTTTTTGGCTATCAGTATTCCACATCATAACATCACATAGTACACTGGGAGTTAAAGAGCTCCATTTTAAAAAAAAAAAAAAGAGTGTCCAGAGGAGGGCTACAAAGATGGTGAAGGGTTTAAAGTGGAAGGTGTATGAGGAGTGGCTGAAGGTCAAGTTGGATACGAGAGAAAGGTTCTTACTGAGAGGGTGGATGGGCACTGGAGCAGTCACCCTAAGGAAGTAGTCATGGCACCAAGCTAGCTGGAGTTCAAGAAAGTCTGGATAACACTCTCAGACATATGGTCTGATTTTTGGGCAGTCCCAAAAATCCTGTGGAAGCAGGAGTCGATGATCCTTATGAGTCCCTTCCAACTCAGGATGTTCTATCATTCTATAGCATACCAATGTTAACATATCAACTAAAGACACTTAATCACATTCCCTCAAGTAATTCAAACAAACTAAATTGGAAATACAACACTGGTACCCTCCGAAAAGATGCAATGAAATATCTTCCTGGAAGTCATTTGCAATCTCTTTAGTTTTCTTCAAAAGGCTTAACCAAGGCAGAGCTGGAATAAATCTTATTTCTAAGACTGAAGGAGATAATTTGGGAATGACAAAAAGTAAGAAACTGAAACACAGCAGATTTGAAGGTAATGCTTGGACTGGCATGGTGAAAGATAATTGCTGAGGATACAGCTATGTGTTTATTTCTCATTAAGTTATAACTTATCTTTTGGTTAAGTTATAGTCACTGAGGTTGCTCGAGGCAAGTCAATACCATTATTTCCACGTCTGCCTTCCGTTCACAGACTAACTGGGAGAGAAGGGAGGAGCAGAAAGGGATAGAAACCTTTCTCTAAGTTCTCTGCTAATATGCAACACCGTAGATGTGCCACATCCTTGACAGTAACAGAAAGTGTTGCCTTCCTTGTTCAGTTACTCCCCTTCTTCCTTATAAATGGACAAATTGCAATCAGAACAACAGACTCATTGATTAGCTAAAGGAATTAATTCGACCATAGAGCTGTAGAATGCTACATAGAATGTAGATGTACAGCCCACTCAGCAAGAGAGCATGCTTTTAGAGAACAGGGGAAAAATGCACAACCAACAACAAGAAACTAAGCAACAATGCCACTTGTAAAGCAGCAATCAATACAGTTCTGCTGTTCTACTGTCTGGGAGCAAAGACTGTAATTCTACCTACTGCAGGAAGCAAGTGGCATCACCAAACATAACTGATTAAAAATTACTAGGGGAAAAAAAAAAAGACATCTTAGACCTCTGGACATGTAGAAAATTTCCATCAGTATGTGTCAGTCAAGACATCAGATAATCTTCTGGTGAGTTGCTCAACTAGTTGTCCATAATGTACGCAGGTCATTATTTGAGAACTTGTTGTAAAGTAAATCAAGGAAGAAGGAGAACAATTAAATTTCGTATTTGACATTCAAAAAACATCAACACCCTAATATAAGCACAGGTACTAAAAACATTTATAAATACCAGTACAGAAATGTAGCCATCCTATTGCTGTACAGATACTCCTAGATACATATCCATGAAACCTGGAACTGTCAAGTAATAAAGACTTCATCAGTGCTTCTCTAAATGAGTCACATGAAACTTTATTTGCTTCTTCTAAAATCCTTTTGAAGAACGTCTAAAGTTCTATTTAAGAGCAGCACAGCTATGCTCTGCATCAGTTGATCTTCATTTTTTCAGAATGCCTGTAAGTTTCACAGTCTGCATGCAAAACTGTATGGATGGCTGCAGATGTGCATGCGTATATCTATCTAGCAAATATGTTATTAACTGATACGTATTTATTATTACTAGATCTGTATGTAACAAAACATTGCTACCTGAATTTAATATGATATCCAAAAAACTATCCAAAAGGAGCTAGAGCCTTCATTGTGGTACTGCTAACATTAGACCTCTGAGAGGAGTTCACATCAATCGACCTGAGACCCCAGCTCCTTTCTGCTGGTCCCTGCTCCCTTCATAATCCATGAAGAGAAACATGTACTTGCAGAAGATCTCTTTCTAAGGTGAACATCTTAGATAGACCTGATTATTCCCTCCATGAAAGAGCCCATCTCTCTCTGAGTTAGCTGGAGGTGACAGAGGTGTTGCCACCTCAAGTGATCATTGTGAGCACCTATGTAGGGTGTGACAAATTCTGCACTAGGGTCGTGTTATTGAAGGACTGAGCTTGCACAACAGAAAGCAAAACAAACCAGAGCTGAGCATTAAATATTAAATCTTTACTTTGGTAAGAGCTCTTGAAGCTCAGTATCCCAAACTAGAACACGACTTTGATTGCTTTTTTTAATCCTGTCCTCCTTTCCTCATCTGTAAAACAGAGATAAGAATACTACTGCATCTCATATTTTGAATATCAGCCTCAACCTTCATAAAATGTTCATCCAGCTCTTGTTCTCATAACAGCCCACAAGTGAGACTACAACAAAATTACTCATTGCAGGGCTGGACGATACTTACTGACTAAGGCCTGGGGCCCCACATCACTTGGGAAAATAAATAATGGATGCTTCTCTGAATTGCAAGAAATCACAGAAGAGTGACATTAATAGAAGACCCGAATAAAGATAGGCAAATTGACCTCTTAAATTGCAGTATCAAACATAGTGCACTGCACATAATACAGTGGATTTGTACATTTATGCACATGCGATTTCTGTCTTCTTCTACAGTAGATCAGGGCTTTTATAATGAAGATACAGTGCTAAGAGCAAGAGAGGAATCCTAACTATGACAGTCACTGGCTGAACAACCACCTACAAGTAAATACAAAAAAAAGGCTGCATTTATATATGCACTCATCACATTCAGATATGAAAAAGAGTCAACTGAACATTACCAAAAACAAATTATCACCAATATTCTTCCCCTTACATATGCAGAGAGGTTACCAGTATTGGCCTTATTACTAGGTTTCATTTTTCAGCAGCAGCATAGGGATGTACTGCTGTGTTAAGGTGTTCACACCCACGTGCTGTAGGACACTGTACACACATGTATGGAAGCAGCATAGCTCTCTGACTTGGAACTAGAAAAACCGAGAAAGCTGGAGCAAAAATCAGCATCAATACTACTGAAGCTTTCATACGTGCTGGTATGCACTCACCTTCAATTTTCTCTGAGTCATCTTAAGTTCAAGACTTGGACAAAGCTGATTTGCTTACTCAACTCTGGACATCCTTATCTTAGGCCAACTTCAATGAAGAGAAGGTTTTGCTGCAACTGAATTTAATCTCTACTTTGAGGAGCGTGAATCTCACTTCAAACTCAACATGACCCTCTGTGGCACATTGCAGTGCATAACATCAGGCCTCACTAGGTTACATGCAGCTGCTCCATGCCACTTTTCCCTTTGAATTATATACTGTAAGAGAAAAATAAATGAAACGTTAAAAAGCACGCAGCTAAGTTGACAGGACACAAATGTATGAGATCATGCAGGATTTTTGAAAGGATGACTGAAAGAGAACTATTTTCAAGCATCTGGTTGCTATGATAAAAAGTGATTTTCTCTGTTCATTTGCTATGGATATGATCTCATCTCAGGTAGCTTAAGAAATTGTTTCTGAAATGTAATTACGTTAGAAAACATGCACACTCATATCTGGAGATTCTGGAAACAGTTTGGGCTTCCCGTGAAGCGTGGTTGGAAAATGCAGGGCAGCATCGTGTTCTCTATGTGGTCATGTGGAGAGGCAGCCTTGCTTGCTACCAGTCAGTAAGAGTCCTCCAGGGTCAATCCTTGGGTCATCTCTCTCACGTCCTCTCTGTCCACACAACTTGCATTTCTAACTACGCACAACTTTCCCAAAGCCAGGTGATGCAAAGAATCACAGGTGATACTAACAGGACAACTCAAATGACATTACCCAGCAAAATCTGAGGTTTCCAGTGGCAGAGCTCTGGGCCAATCAAGTCCCATTAATGTCATTAGGACTTCAGGGTGCAAGAACAAAACACTTTTTAAAGGTACAGCACCTTGAAAAACAATGTTCTACAGGTTATGCCTCAAAACGTTACAGGATGCTAGCACCAGTATTTCCATCAGGGTGGATGACTCATTTCTAAGCCAGAAACCTCTTGGCTAGCTGGCCATAGCTGCCTAGTAGGAAATAACGTACCACTGGGCTTCCTTCGGCAGAAGTCCATCATCCCAGCAGGAAAGTACTAATAAAAATAACATATCCAATCTCCAAATAGGACTGCGTTATTCTAGGATGTTACAAAAGTCTCGGAGAAAAACCCAGAAGAAATACTTTCAATATTAAGATCACAGTATTAAAAGCTCTGCACGTATACAATTGCCAGTGTGACTAGGCTCTTGCCACCAAAATTCGAATGCTACCGGATGAAATCACCTATACAGAAGAATATTTCAAATTACAAGCCCTGCAGAATGCACAAAAAGAAGTACAGGATGTGTTTAAAGACCAGACAGCAGTACCACACTGAGGCTTTTTTCTCTCAGTTTGTCCTTTAACACTCATACTTACTAAAACACAAAGCTGAATGATGTATTGTACAAGAAAGGCTTTTCAGTAGTCTGCCAGGTATTTCCCATCTGAAAATAAGGGTAACTTTCCATATTTAAGAGTATATGTGCCCTAAATAAATGTCAAATAACCACTCAGCCTTGCCATAGTTATGCTTTGTCTATGTTAAAGAAATTCCATATGTTGATTTGTAGTCAACTCTAGTACTGCAACTATTGCATGAAAGTGATATCAAGGACTGGGTCCTTAATTTAGTCAAAAATAACATTTAAGGCTAGCTTTACTTCACAGAAATGCAGCTGCATTTTCAGCTGCATAAACAGATATTCTACAATGACCAGATTCTGCTGCATCTGGAAAAAGATTAATTCTCTGACACTGAACTCTGAATTTCTGTTTTGTTGAACTGCTTAAATATTCCTTCCAGCATAAATTTGAGATTGGCATATGAGTACTATGGATTACTGTGCAAAGTCCCAGCTGGAGTGAGTATTGTGTAACTGACTTGCACAGGAAGAAGAGGAAAACCTGGTAAAATACTTCATTCATTTATAAAACATGAACTAAATTCTCATCTCTACCAGTGAGCAGCACGGAACTCGATTCAGACGGGCAGGTATGAAGAAAAGAGAATTTTGCCACTTGTAGAAACAATAAACCTAGAAAGAAACTATTTGATTTCTCATTTCCTAGCAAGAAACAAAGTAAAGAATCACTGCATTTTGTAACTACAGATCCTCTTGTTCCTGACTTATAAGAACAAAAAATACAGGGAAAAAGACAATCAGAGTCTGCCTATATATGTGTGTGTGTGTATATATGTATAAAGAATAACAAGTAGTTGTTTTCCTGTTCTCCTGTGTTTCTATCTTAGTCTTTTAACCATACCCACTTCATCAAAAGAAGACTGGAGGAAAGCTACCACCAGAAGATCAAAGTAGTCAGAATTATAAAGACATTTTTGTCCTCCGTTCTACTTAGAGACATACAATCCATCAAGTATTAAACAACGTAATTCCACTGAGATGAAACAACCTGGGCGAGTTCCTTTTAAATAAGAAATACTGTGAAGCATGATACAGGCTGTAGCAATAAAATTCACTACAGTGGTGATTTTTAGATCCCTACTCCACAGCCAGTTTGTGATCGATGAGTTGTGATAAGTTTGTGATACCCTGAGTTTTTCTTGAGAACTACATAAACCTTGTGCAAATCATGGCAGTTATGAAGAACTGAAACTATATTTCAAGAACTGGAGGTGAAAGTCAGCAAGAAAAGATTTAAGTTAATTCTTCTCTAATACATACGTTTTTGATTGAGGATGCAGGCTCCTTGCAAAGGGTGCTACTGCCAAAGTGTGCCCCTCATGTGCATCAGCTGTTATGTCTAGCAGCATTCAACTGCTTGTGGCTGTGCTCCAGGCCCCAGAGATAATTTTTAAGTTATGAAGTAGCTCACTTACCGAGTCTCCGCAAACGAAGATAAGCTTCTTTCATTGCTCTTGTGTCACAGTCTCATTCTATCAAAATGGGTTGTGAAATATTTACAAACATATATGCTCATGCACACGTCTCTGCAGGTACTCAAGCCAGGCTGGAATTGTGCAGGATTTTCATCCATGACAAAGACACTCATATTTCACAGTGACAGTATGGAGATTCCAAGTACAAGATGATGCTACAGTTATTACAGACTACTCCGCATGGGAAAACGTGAAAACACTGGGTTTTCCCTGGTACCAAACAGAAAATCTTAACAGGATATGGATGGAAAGGCAGCATCCCAGTCACAAACTATTCTGTTGTCCGATCAGTTTTTGGTTAGTTATTTTAAATCAGATATTAATTTAGCAATTCTTTCAAACACTTCTCAGTTCACTGGCCAAAATTAACGTCCTTGCAAGCCAACACTCCAGCCACCCCCATGCCTACAGCAGGCATCACCTCGTCCAGATGTTCCCTGCCAAGAGCAAGCATAATATGTGCAGAATACCAATACATATTGTATTTACCTTAATTTAATAATTAGTCTTTTGTATGACAGTGACCACATCTCAAAAATTAATAGCCTCCACCGTGTGAACACCAATATCAGACACAGCTGCTCCATAATGAATCTCATAAAAACACTCAATCAGCGATGGAGAGGGCCTTTGAGATGCATACAATGAGTTTCAGATGTTTGCAGAGCCCTCGGAGGTAGGCTGCTTCTCACACAAGGGAAACTCCACCAGGTGTTTGCAGTTTCATGCCTGCTGCATAAGTAATGTAACCCATATAAAGGATTTTTTTTTT
The DNA here is from genome assembly GCF_019238085.1 of Lagopus leucura. Taxonomy (NCBI): domain Eukaryota; kingdom Metazoa; phylum Chordata; class Aves; order Galliformes; family Phasianidae; genus Lagopus; species Lagopus leucura. Next base: position 1,108,286 of record NW_024962334.1, on the reverse strand, counting down.
TTTTTCCTCCCTCAGAGCAATTCAGCCAGAGGAAGCTGAACAAATCAGAAGATAAAGAAGCGTTTTTTGAAACAAAATCTTGACCAACAAGGGTGAAATTCATCTTAGTGTTACAGCACCCAATAAGAAAAGGCAAGAAGATTTTTTGGTTGGGGAAGGCTTAAAGTCTTCAGGGGCACAAGATGTACAAAGAATGTAATAATATGGAATCTGAATGTTGAAAAATAGATGTGTGACTTTGTGATTGAAATACACGGTCTTTCACCAAATTCAGTGACTATCTCCCATCTTGCACACAGTATCTGAAATGTAAATATATATATCTAAACTTCCACCTTGATGGCCCTGGTGTCTGAAGTTATGCTTATTAGTTTTCTTCTTAAATGCTTCATTTTATCGAAATACAGTGTACAAAATCCTGACTAATTGATCTATACCACACAGTGGGACAATCATCTCAGGTCTGAAGACAACAATCATAGTACATGTTGGTCCTTCTATGCTATTTATTATACAGAGGGTGAGTGAGGCTGAAGCACGTTTGGGCGGGATCTAGAAAGTTTCATAGCTGGTTTCACCAATGTTCCCTTGCAAGAACTAGAACTACAATCTCTGAAAAAAAACTATGTTGTAGTCCCATGCTCTAACCTCAAAATGCTTTCAGGTCATACACCATCATGCTTACCTTTAACACAAGCGTTCTTCACCCTGAATGCTTCTGCTCCTATGCTTACTCCACCTCTCTGACAAGGAATTTTACCTCTTTGCCTAGTAGATTTGTATCACTGGATTCATAATCCACGCTTCTCGATATGACACTCAGCTTAATTGACGTACCACTTATCCCATTCCTTGTACCTGCAAAATAAAGCCATTACGAAGAAGTCCTTGCTCACATGAAAGCCACCATTACAATGGGAAAACAAAACAAAACAAAAAACACTACCACCAGAAGGGCCAAACCCCGAAAAGAAAATTGAGTGAGAGGGAATTATCTTCTTAGTTCCCATTGGCAAATCAAGACTCCTCAAGATAAGCTTCTTGTGGTATGTGAAATTACCTATGTCCAGAGGTAGGCGAGGAGGTGATATTGGAAGAAAAAAGAAAGTTAATCAACAATTCTTTGGGCATCAAAGGTACAGCTGTGCAGGGGGGACCTCTGTTGGATTCAAACGTGTGCATCCCGAGCAACATTCAGAGGCTTTGGCAGAGTGGCCATAGAGGAGAACAGCAGGGACATCAGCTCCTCAGATTCCTGGCTCAGCTCTAGCGTAGTCTGAGGCCTAGGGACAGCCTTAACTTGTGGCAACTGGACACCATCACTGAGGCACTATTTGCCACATGGGGGCAGCTGGGAGAAGCCAAACTGAACCACTGCTTTCTCCTGCCCTGGGATAAACAGGGCAGTGCTAGGAGAGCCCATGGGGCTAGTGTCAGTGCTGGCCCCCCAGGGACACACTGTATAGCTCCAGCACTGAGTGCTGCGAGGCATCTTACACAGCCTGTAAAGGGTTTGGTGCTATCTGCCTCCAAATGTCTGTCTGCACACATCCTCCAATACCCAGACTGACCAGAGCCTCAGCCTCCTCTGAAGAAAAATCCCCTAAAATGTGGCCCTGCTGAGATCTCCCCTGTGGTTAACCCTGCCCACAGGGTTAAACGCTCTTACAAATTATGCTGAGAGTCAGACCTTTGCACCAAGCCCATCATTCCAGCACTGCTGTGGTAGCAGCTGGCGGGATGCCCTCCCATAGCGTGCCCTGGGAGACAGCAGCTCCCAAGGTCACGTCCTGGATGAAGCACTGCAGATTTGAGAGCTAAATGCTGCAAAGGCATCTGGTTTCAATAAAACTGGAAACAGGGCCAAGTTTGGTCTGCACAAGCTTCTTCCAGGTACAGCTGTGACGTCTTATCTGAGCAGCATCTCAGCTTTCATACCCTTGCGCTAAAGTCAAATAAATAACTGCATACACCTTTGGCTTATGTGGCAATCTTTTTAAAACACATTAATATACTATCTTCCCAGATGAGCCAGTAAGAATTGCTAAGATTATGAATGACAGGGACAAATAAATCGCACTGTGATGCTCTGAACATCCTTTCGGCTCTTTTGTTTGTATTGTAGGATCCAGAGGAGGTTGTTTTCTGAAAAGTTCCATATGAAACTTAAGACACCACCAGCAAATAAGGGAAAAATTTCTGTCCAGCTCTCACATGTGAGAACAGGCTTTTCTATATAGTTTAGTCTTAAAAACAAATCAGTCCACCTTTCTGAAAAGGCCAGACAAAAAAAAAAAAAAAAAAACAACTTTATTTGTGGCTTCAGATGTACTTAGCAAAACTCTGGATTAGCTTTAACCATTAGGTATTGCCAGATTCAAAAACCACTACTCCTTTCATAAACTCAGTTCACAAACCTTCAACTGAATCATAAATTTATGTATTTCATGGATGCGGAACCAAGAAATAGAAGTTTAATACATTCTCATGCTTGGTGGCTGCATCAGAACACGTGTATTCTCTGTAGGATTAAAGTCTATACAAAAGCAGTCTGGAGGCAGCTGTTCAGACTGAGCACAAAAATCAGGTGCTGTTTTCCTTTCTTGTCTTTCTCCTCAGAGGTCATTTGTACAACGACCATGATGAGCCAAATTAACTTTTATTTCGTTATTCAGCTCAATCTTCTTTGGCGTAGTATTTAAAATTCCCTTTTTGTTTGTTTAGCTTTCAGTGCGAACAGTATTTCAGATCCATTGTAGCTTATCCTCTGATACTCCTAGGCTTTTCCCAAGTGATGAAAAAGCAGCAGTCTCAGGTATCAGAGTCAGTGTGACTTGCAGACAAAGGGAGAAATCCCTTAGCTGGCCACTTGTACTTTTGGACTCAGACAGTCAGATACCTTTCCTTCAGAAGACCATGTAAGTCCTCAGGATATTTCCCTTGCAGCATTTGCCTAGTTATTGCCCTACAAAGCAATGACCAGAGCTCCTTAAAGACAGAGGAATCTTTCCTGAAAACTACAGGATCTTCTGGTGCAGAGTTAGCTTTCACAGTCCCTGATGCTTGCTTTGCTTAGGATGTGCGAAAACATGAAGCACAGAATATATTTGCAGCCAAAGGTATTATTTTATTGTGCAGCAACTGAATCCTCAAATTCAATAGCCACCAGTCAGTCTGTATCTTGTGGTCTAAGGCTGCAAAGGCTGATGCTAAAGCTGTAACTGCTGTGACATGAAACTTTGGGTATTACTCAGCACAAGAGCTACACAAACAAAAGTTGAGCATCACATGTGCACCATACCCAGCTCCAAAAACTGGCACAGTAATTAACCCTTGCTTCACTCCACTGTCCTGGCTATGGCCATAAACCCGCCAGAGTTAGGCATGGGGTTACTGGGCTCTTCTTGCTACCCATGCCTTTCCAAGTAGGAGAGGCAGTGACCATCTAGCACTAGGAAAGAGCAGGTAAAATTGGGGGGAAAGGTTCTGGTTAAAAAATAATGCAGGGCAAGGATGGGCTTGTCTCAGTAGTACAATGAACAACTTACTATGCATTACTGTAATGAGATTCTGCTGACAGACTGGTTTGTTGCTGCTGAACCTCAGGCACTTTCTGTCTCTCCTGCGCTTTTTGTTCTATTCCTTCTCACAATTTCCTTCTTGAGAAGTGAAAGGAGAATGGCACAGAGATGCAGGAGGAGAGTGGTCTGCCATATCCACCCTTTACTAGGAGGAATTTCATCAGTGAAACGGTTGGATGCAATAACTTGGGAATAAGGCAGGACTGAGCTGCAGTGCACAGTCGTGCACAGGGAACACTGAGATCAAAACAGAAAGGTCACACAGACCCTCCCCAGTACCAGCGCTAGGGCAGGCAAACTAAGACAGATGAAGCAATGGGCAGATCCTCTGTGGGAACTCTGCTGAATTAGACCAGTCAACATTGCCCACCAGCAAAAGGCAGGATGCTGCTGTGATTTGCATTGGTACAAACTAAAGCCATGTAAAGGCAAACAAATGGCAGTGCTCTGAATTTATACCGGTGTGCCTTCAGTCAGGACAAGACCCACAGCTCTGAAAAAGGTAAGAAGGGGAAAACATGCATGCAACAGTTTCTGAACAAAAACAGGTAGTGACAGGATACATTGCACTAGGGTAATTTATCAGCATCTTTAGAATTACTGAAGTGGAAATAGTTAAATTAATCAATGCTTTTTCTGGTCTGACAGAGTGTCATGAATATTATAATCAGATTGATAATTTGGATATCTTAGCGGAACAGAAGTACACAGTCCCCCAAAAATGTTAGATTGTATCAGCATGGAAATCCCACTAACAGGAAATTTCAAAGATCTCCAGACAGATCCTTAACTGCTTCTGCAGCAGCTTCTGCTTCCTTGTAAAAGATTATGCTTCGTTATTTAATTTTTAAAAAAGATCTCCACTGACAATTAACAAAGACTAGTATCTGAAACAATGATCTCACTTGAGTGTGAGGTAGGAGGAGATCGTAATTTTGCACAGTGACAGACTTGGTAGACAAAGGTCCCACAGTTCCTCAATCAAACTAATTCACAGTGTCACAGGCAGCAGGATCCCACAGATGCAAAACACAACCTTGACTGGGCATTTGGTGACCCGGTCTATCCTTAAATGATTTTCCTGAACTGCACTACTGAGGACAGGAGGGTACAAACACAGTATTCAAAACAGCTGCTGTTCAGTTAAACTGAGCAACTAGTTCAACAGCCTGCTCACCCATCAGAATGACTAAAAGCAAAGATGCTACTAGGAAGCCTCTAAGTTGTATGGTAGTTCTGCTAAGGTAGATTTCTTACTGCAGTAGTGAAAGGTAGCAGATATGGGAAGATTTTCAGAATTTCATCCTTAAGCATTAATAATTACACAGTGAGGGAGACAGAATACAGCAGGGGAGGGAAGCCAAGTCCTCAAAGCAGACATTTTTTCCAAACCGCAAATGACATCTCAACTCTCCTTGTCCACAGATGTTAATAAGCATTCCGACTTGAACTGCCACTGCTGCTGTTGCATATTTCTGCCAAATTTTCTGTGCAAATTTTACTCCATTTTTAGTCTACCAAAATCATACTTGCTTCAGTTGGAGTTTTACTAGGATAGGAAGTGAATGAAAATTCTGAGCAAGGACTTTGGAATGTGGCTGAGATATTATATGTCTTTGCATGTGTGTTTATTCATTTTTAAACATTATTATTTATGCTCTCTGGAAGCAAGAGAAAAAAAGAGGGGATGTACGATGGGTTAGTTTAACAAAATAACAATGATTTGCACTGCTACTGACAACTATCTTCATTCTCCAGTGTTGAGATGTGCCAGATGGTGAATTTGGAACAGTCAGCAGCAAAATGCAACCATCCCAGGTTCAAGGAGTCTCAGAAAGGAGGATTTGGAAACTAGAACTCCACATAAATATACAGTCCAGAAGCAGATCTCACTTTAATTGAAGAGGTGGCTGTGGGTAGCATGCAGTGCATTGAAAGTGCTTTAAGGTCTCTGTTCTATTATTTGTCTCCATTCAGCTCCTGAAAAGGAGGAAGAAAATTCTCTTCTGAATATATACACAGCGAATTTTGAAGGTGATGCTGACTTAACAGAGAAGTCAGCTTAATAAATACAACCACATATCACTACATTCAGGAACAAATAGCAGAATTCAAGTTCAATGTTTTTGGGAAAGACTCAGTCAGTATACTGATTGTACATGCTGCCAAAGTAAGCATTCTCCAATGGTAGGTGCTACCTGGTGGGATTTCACATCTGCATGTTGTAAGAGTGAAAAAGCATCACCCAAGCAGCCTTGTTGGGCAGCGATGGCACAGAGACGATATCTGAGCCTGGCCTGAGATTCAGATCCTTGTTTCTTTTTTTCTTAGCAGATTCAACACGGAAAGAAGAGCTATAGTTTGCCATGCCGATGTCCCATAACATCTAACTAGTCGTCTGGGAGTTCTCTATTCCCCCTAACAGTGAAAGACTGACATAATACCTGGGTGAGTCACATCATTTTAAGATGCATGTCTAAAACACACTGGATACACCCCATCTTTTAGGATACAAATCTTCCCTGACTACACTCAGTGCTCGAAAGCCGAACCCCAGCACTCAGCTGAGATCTGAGTGCCTAAACAGATGCATCATATCATCTTAGACACCCCACGGTGTCCCACGTGGCCTTTTACTGCCTCTCCAGAAGAGCACAGGTCTCTTACAAGATCCTTTTAGAAGGCAACTTATATTTGCCAGTCTTGTCCAAATGTCCTGAACAACTCGGCAACAGCTACAATGGTGCCAGGTCTTTGAATTATTAGTGGTGGAGAAACTAGCAGGTAAAGCCAAATTCATTTTGTGTTATTAAAATTTGTTTGCATTAAAAAAAAAACAACAACACAGCAAGACATCTCAGAGCAAAGGTCTGTTGAACACACCAGCTGTCTGCAACTCTGGCAGAAAAATGGATGCTTAGGGAAGAGAAAGAAAGGGACAAGTATATATGAAACTTCCCATTAGTAATCTCCCACTCTACAACTATTTACAGATCCGAAGCTCTAGATTAAGATGTGTATTTAATAATCCTCACCACTTCTCTTTTCCAAGAAAACGTCCAGTCTGCCCTTGAACTCGTTCTAATTTTTACCAAAAACAAAAGCAAAAAAAAAAAAGATAGATATCCTGCCTTTGCCAATCACTTAGCTGTACAGAAATGCATCCAAAAATAAAGTCCTCAAGTTCATGCCATCACTGTTGGCACACTGAGAGATAAACAAGAATGACAGAACAAAATTAATTCTGAAGTATCTTCTGCTACAAATTATGCTAGGTGGTATATAGGTAAGGCTCCTAAGCATCCACTCATTTCCAGATGAGCCCATGAAGGCAGACGAAGAAGGCCAAGGACTGTGCTTTGCATAATTAGTTCTTAGTCACGAAAACACTGTTTCTGTCAAATTCTGAACTACTGCAAGGAATTATAAGAAGATTTTTTAACCTGCATTAAACAGGAAAAGACATTTTGTTCTACAGACAGAAAACAAGATTCATTCAATCTGTATGTTTGCATGCTCATCTGTTAGTATAAGAACACACCTTCAAGGTCATTTTTCAGCATATACACTTGTACATTCTGCTTTTCTTAATTTCTCTTTTTCTCTGATCCAAATTTTGAAACACATTCTTCCAAATCTCATCCATGACTACAAATTATACAACCATACTTCTGTCTTCATTTTTTTCAGTAGGCTATTTGTCAATTAAGTTTAAATCTGAAAATATTTGGGAAAAGTATATTTCATGGGATACAAATACATGTTTGCAGAAACAGAAATGTAAATACCAAGATAGGCAAAGGCATTTGTATGAAAATTCTACACAGAAAGTACGCTTAAATGAAAGGTGGGAGAACAAGTCAGCAGTATGAGAGGAATGGCAATTATTGCAAAATAATGAAGTATAATAAAATAAGGAAATTTCTAACAATTCTGACAACAAGCTGTAGAAAAGTGCAAAGGTAGAGAAGCTAAGCAACCTTAGCTCTGCCTGGCAATGATATAAGGGGAGAATACTTTTGTCTCTTTTTTCCCTGTTTTTTGATGTAACTGAAGGCCAGAATTCAAACAGTCAGGGATATGAATAACTGCCAGAGAAGACAGTAAATTAATTACCTAGACAGAGCAGTAACATAGGAGTTCTACTAAGGAAATTATATTTAACTCTTGCTTTGAGATATAGTAGAAGATACGTAACTAAATTACAGCACCTCTTCTGAGGCTGCTGTTGCTCACAGTATTAGAAACCTTATTTTAAACATTATCAGGCCAGACTGTGAGATACTGAACAGTTGTGCAGAGCCAAAATAATTCCTCAGGCAGCTCTGGACTTACTCTTTGAACTCCCAGGGGCATAAAAAAGGGTGAGACGTGCACATGGGGCCTCTCAGGGGACAAGGTTTGGATCTGTGATGCTGAGCATAGTGAGCAGAGCAGCAATATGAACTGGAGAGACTTTGGCGGATATTTTCCTAAGTTCAGGAGAAGTCTCTGAGGAAAAGGAGGATGACATAATGCCACAGTTTAAAAAGTGAACCTATAAAGACATAGTAGGAAACTATACACTAGTCAGTTTGACATGAGTTGTGAGCAAAAGGCTCTGAAATTCTTTTAAGAGTCAAAAGGGAGAACATTTGGAAAAGCATAGATTAACAGAAAATAGACAGCCTGTCTTCAGGAAGAGGAGGTCACCACGGCTCACTAGTAGAGGGGAATTCTTCACGGATGTTACTGCTGGGCTAGGCAAGGGGCTATGGTACACCACTGCTGGGGCTGGGAGTTCCTCAAAGCCATCTGACAAAATCTGCAGAGGTAATTAATGGGCAAGGCATGGAGTTTATGGACCTGGAGCAGACTCGGCACATTTGTACTGAATATGGGCTAATGGAGAGATTACAAAAGATGACCTAAAATGGAAAATTTTAAAGCCGCAAAGTAAAGAGGACTACACAGAGCACTGCAGGAACACAAACTGTCTTGAAGAAGAAAAAAAAAAAAGAAAAGAAGAAAAAAGGAAGGCTTCTTACTGATTCAGCAGATGGCAAGCTGGCCATATTGCCTTCCTTACAACACTCAGCAATGATAGGGACAGCACTGAGTTGCCAAGGATTTCAATGCCATTGGCAAACAAGCCCCTGAATGCATTGCAAGTCAGGTAAGGATATCCACGGCCTTTTGTAAAGAGAGAAAGCAAAAGCACCACAATATCAGTGCCCAAGCTCATACCTCCTTCTTCAGCTGTCTGGCACGTCAGCAGTGCTCGCTGGAAAAAGGCAAAATCTGGCAGTCGGATCCAGGCATTTAAATCAAAGGGAAATTATTTTTTCAGTTCCCTGTTCTGAAAGAAAAATGCTTCAACTTTTGTGGGCAGATCTCTTGAAATGAGGCAGTGATGCTGATCAATCTTCTCTGGGGATTTTTCCACTGAAACTCGCCTCTGTCCTCTCTGGGGTTGAGACCTAGAGTGGCCCACAGCACAGGGAGCTCTCTGGCACCCAAGGAAGGATCAGGGTGACTTCTTCCAGGGAATACCCTTGCACTAAGATGGTTTTCAAAGACCAGCACCACTTATCGTCCAGTACAAATGTATTACATTCACCTGAGGATTCAAAGATGTAGATGGAATTAATACCACAGCACAATTCCACCTCAGCAAATTCCCAGTCGGGAAAGTCAAATGAAAGGCACTCATGGCTCCAAAGATGTCCCAAAAGAAGGTGCACATACGCTTACTGTTGGAGTCACCATACTGCTGAAGGAAAGCTCTCTCCCTTTGGTTTCCCCAGCAGCCCTCTGGTGGCACTGAACACCCCTACTCCCTGCTGCTGCCACATGGCAGTGCTGGTGAGGAAGGTCCTTTCTGTGGGGAGGTTGGGTAGTGAAAGCCCTTCTGTCCACTGGGAAAGACTGAGAGCCCAAAGCACTGCTCTACTACCTGCAAGCCTACCAGCTGTCCTGGACATGGGGAAGCTGGGGACACTCTACCACCCAGAGGACTGAACCTCCCCTCCAAGCAATGAATCCTACTACCATGGATTTCACTCCATGTGAAACCTTTTTCAGGCATCTCTAGCTGTCAACAGGAACTGTAAAGACCAGGACTTTCCCCTGTGTGCCTCTGGGTTTTGAGGCCTCTTCTTCCTTTTCTTTTCTGGTGCTTCTTTGCTCTGTCTTACATATTCTAATTAGATTTCCTGGAGGAGTTTTACAAGACAATGATAGGAAGCTAATAGTAGGCAGTTGTTTGTGTTCCCTCAGAAACAAAAAAAAGAGGACTCTCAAGGTATGAGCTTCCTATCTGAACCATTATTTGAGGGACAAGAGGACAGAAATGCTCTGGGCAGTCAAGCAGAGAACTTTAAAAGGAATCTGTTGAAATGTAATATAACGAATATTTGGAGGGATTTTTGAGGAATTCCAGCGTACACCCCCCACACCTTCTCTATTAGCTTTACCAGTTTTTGATGAGGCAGCTACGTCCTCCTAGTGACTGACAAAAAACACTTTTATACCAATTTTAATAAGGATCTTATGTGGCCGCAGGCCTGTGTTACCCCACCAGAGAGGAAGGAGCTTTTTTGAGCCATGAGCTGACGTTTCCATTTCCCAACCACACTTTTAGGGAAGAAACATATTTGCTTTCCTTCAAAAACTAGCTCTTGGAGTCAGCTGAGTGTAGCTGAGAGACAGCACAATAAGTATCGTGAAGCTATGGGGTAATTTTTTAAATAAAAGGCTGTGACATCTGTCTCTCCTTCACCAGATATTTCATCATTTATTAGCCCTAAATCCCCTGAGTTTGGATTCACTGCTAACAGCTTGGGCCACAAATGGCTTGAACTACGCTCAGCTTCTCTTTGTACGTTCATCACCACCCCAGATCTTGGGTCACGTTGGGAAACATATGTGCACACCTTGCTAAAGTAGCCTCTGAGCTTATGAAAAACTGTGGATCTCTGTCCCACATGGGCTACAATATCAAAGGGTATTAAGTAAAAAAAAAAAAAGTTCATATCAAAGGGTATTAAAAATGCAATTAACCTGTGTGATAGAAGTCTACAAAGACCAGTTAAATACAGAGATGTAGCCTCTAGCTCAAAATAGCTGCCACAAAGAATGCAGAAATATTGAAGAAGGATCCCTCTACAATAGCCCTGTTTTTATATTATTGTTTCTGGTGAAGCAGTGATGTGGTGTCCACTAAAGAGCTAAATAGACTAGCAGATGTTGAATGCAAGTTTGAGCCCCATGAGGAGGAAGACAACACAACACTGGGCTACAGCCCATATATTCTATTCTGCACATGTCCCAGTTGTTGTCTTTTTACATCTATATTTCTTTTTCCAATCTTTTCTTAATGTGCAACTGTTATTCAGCTTACACAAATTAACACAAGAAGAGAAAAAACAGGCACATGATCTAACAAGAGTGGAGTACAGCAACTGCCAAGGAATTATCTAGATACAAGCCTGCGGATTCAAAGTGTTCTACCTGAGGAGGAATGGGAGATCTACAAAAGGACTGGAAGATGGATTGTGGCTTAGATGTCAGAGAATTTGGAGGTCTGAGGGTAAGATTTAGAAGAGCTAGAGATAGTGAGAAGAAAGTTGGGTATTTGGTTACTGGGTGGGAGAACAGTGAAGGAATGAGGAATCATTTTGGCACCTTCTTCTTCCTGCCCACTTGGTAATCTTTCTGAAGGAAGGAGGACTAACTTTCACTCTAACACAATGCAGAGAAATGCACATGCCCCTACACCGACTCCTCATCTCATTTTTACTATTTTTGTACCTCGGGAAAAAATATGGAGTATATGCAAGTATTTTGAAGTACTTCCTATGAATGTAAGGTCATCATCCATTTTTAACTATATAGAATGCATACATGTACACACATATGTATGCAAGCACATTTTGCATGTTCTTGCAGTAGATTCATTTCTACCAAGTGTGTAGCAAAACAAAACCCAAATGCTTTGAAACACAAGAAAAAAGCCAAAGCAGCAAGCTGTTCCAAACCGCACCTGAACCAAAAATCTACATCCAAAAAGTCCCCAAAGTATTTGGAACAAAATAGTTCCTAATGTTTCTAAATGGGCCCATTTCCAATGCCATGAAATCTATCCTTTATTATTATCTGTCATACAGGGGCTTTAATTTCTGCTCAAGACTCTTGTGGACTAAGCAGACAACTAATGTGGTATGCTTGGTGTCAGATTCTCTTCTTGTTGTTATCCCTCTTTCCTGTGCTCAATGCCATTTAATTAACTCAAGACATTGCTGTTGCAGTTTTTTTCCTTTCTTTTTTTCCCTTTCAAGAAAATGTATGTTCAGTCAACAGTTTCGTAGGAAATGTTTGCCTGGCTTTGGGTAAATGTTTTCTCAGTAATCAAAGCAACAGATTTTCATGGGTGGTGCTTTTGGGATTTTGATTTTGTTTTTTTCTGCTCAGTCAAATTTTTTTCTTTATCATTACTGGAACAGTAAGAAAAGTAGTAACTGACCTCCCAATAACTGGGAGTATAGGAAAGTAATCAATAATAGGAACAAGAATCAACTGATATTTATAATATCACTGAACGCTTATTTTACAGAATGCAGCTCTGCTCTGTCTGTATTTTTCTCTCCTTGTCCCTCCACAATCTCAGAAAAGGGAGACAGAAAACAAAGAAAGTTGAGAGTAGCCAGAAATATGGAGTGGCTTCCAGACAACGATGGGTTCAACAGGTCAGAATTCATCTGAGACAAGATGACTGTGAGAAGGTGTGATGGAAACCAATAAACTAATGAATGCTATGCTTAACTGCTGTTCTCTGGTTATCATAGTGTCGTAGAATCATAAAATCTTAGAATCATAGAACGGTTTGGGTTGGAAGGGACCTTTAAGATCATCTAGTTCCAATCTCCTGCTACAGGCAGGGACAACTCCCACCAGACCAGGTTGCTCAAAGTTTGCCTCAGATCCCATCACGGGCCTGAAGCCCTGCACTATGCTAACAGAGCCTTCAGAGCCCCCTATGGATCCCACCTCCAGCAATGAGATGTGCCACTTCTTCAGTGCAATTTTTCTCTTCAGGGAGCTCAGTGACATGGCCCTCGTCAAAAACTGGGTGATGAATAAGATTAAGATGGAGTTTGAGGAGATACTCCAGACCAAGATAACAGGGAAGGTATTTGAGGAGTTCAACCTCAGGGAAGTCTACTGGGGCAATGTCTCACCCATCTTCAAAGCCATCTGGCCAGTGGTCTGCACAAAGAAGGGCTGCCCCAAAGAGCTGGGCTTTGAGATGGACCTGGAATACAATGGCAGCTTCAATCTGGGCACCAACTCCAATTTGGTCTTTGGCAAGTCAGCCTACTTCTTCATCAAGATCTCCCAAGTGATGAGGAAGCTGAAGCTGGTCTTTACACACCTGCCCTTCAGGTGTTGGTCTTTTCTCCTTTATGGATGACCCAGTGATAGTCTTTAAAAAAAAAAAAATTCCTAAAAATAAAAGACAAAATTGTCATTAGAATGCTGATAAAGCAGCCAAAATCTTGATAGGACTAAGTTTTATTACACAGAACAGTGAAATGAAAGATATATAAAAAGATCTTTAAAATCACACAGTCACTTGCAAACCAGATTGTGATTACTAAATTTTTCTTGCGATGATTGCTGTCTCAGTCAAGAAAACGACACATGCAATCCCATATGCATAAAAAGATGGAAAAGCAACGGTGTGTTTTTCCTTACAAAGAACCTGATTCATTGGACTTCAAGCTAACTCCCAGCATTGAAAATGCAGAGGATATCCACAGAAGTGTCATTCAGGGCATTTTTCTATCACCTCATTTTTAAAAAGGCTGTTAAACAGGGTTATGTAAGTTATATAAATATGCACACAGACTTATATGAACACAAATCTCTGCCATTTCTGAGACATATTTACCCTTTCACGTTTTTATTTCACGAAGAACACACACACAAAAAAAAACAAAACAAAACAAACAAAAAAAACCACTGCAAAGATCAAGTCACCAGCACTGCCAATGAGTTTTTTCCATTTGAAAATGATCGCCCATGGAGGCTGCAAGACTTCCACAGGAGGAACATTCTTTCATTATACACAGGTATGGCCCCTGACACAGGAAAACCCCAGCTGAAGGGCACCACTGAAGTAACACAGTTCACCACTGGAAATGAAACCATGAAGCAAGAGATCTGAAACTCATTTTAACTATTATTTTCACAGTGTTTTGTAATTTTCCATCTATACTACCTGGGTGGTTTTGATCTATTTTTTTCTTTACTACAAAACATTCTCATGATAAAGTAACCTAATGTAGATCTATTTCCCACATTAACTGTAGGAAATTTTGCTGCAGTCAGTAACACCCTGAAAGAAACTCACAAGTTTGATCTCCCTATACATCATCTTGCCATTTTTAACTGTGCAGAATGGGTGCAGATTGCTACCAGACTAGAATAACAACAAAAAACTGCAGCAGGAGTTGCTGGGTGGGTATCAAAGCAAACAGAGGTAGTGTATTTGATCTTCTAAGTATTAAAGCTACTGAGTCAGTCTCTACTCCTCAAAGAATCAAAAAAACAAAATGATGGCCAAGACAAATGGTTCTGCTTTGCCATCATTTTCTACCCTGCTTCAGGGTACAGCAACCAAAGCCTGCATGTTTAATTACTGCATCCAACTCTCAAATGCAGAAAAACGTCAGGAAGATAGTAATTCACTAAGGGCTGACTTTTATGCCTTTGGTATATTCTTAACTGGCACAAGTGACTGAGCCAAACGCGCACTGAACTCACCTGAGATCTGCCTATCAGCAGACAGGGGGCTTTTCTATCTGAACTACCATTTAATATTTAGTTGATATTAAAACGACTCCCTTTTTTTTTCTAAAAGCAAGTAACTACATCAAGCACAAAAGTGCTTAATGCTTTCATAAATAAAGATGTTATTGCAAAATATCTAGTAACTACTGAAAGTCTGCCCAAAGAAACTATAATTCACTTTTCAATGCACATAAGACCTGATGATAACCCAAGGGTAACCAATGAAAGTCCATACCACTGGGAACCTAACTCATAGGATGCTGTACCTGCTGACTGATTGATAGCCATTAAAAAATCCTGCCCAAAAGGAGTTTCATTCTTAAGTTTGATTCTGAAGTAGTTGTGAATGTTTGTACAACAAAACTTCTCTTAGTGATGCACCCCAATGACATGGAATAAAGGAATAAAGAAAGACTAAATTAAAACTCATTTTTACTGTGATGAAAGCTGTTTCCAAAGGGGTGTTTGTATTACTTAAATACTTCTTGCTGGTTCAACAATCAGCAACTGCTCCTATACAGGAATCTTCTTCCAAGCAATTTTATTTGCACTTTAAAATGTTGCTATTAATCAATACTGTCTTAAATTTGTTGCACCAGATGTCTTAAATTTGTTATATCACAGGGATTTGGGCATTACCAGATTGTATAAGAATGCCAGAGTCCTATATCTACAGGTTGCTGTGGATATGGGCCTTCAGATGATCATGAAAGAAACCCAACAACTAGCAAAGGTGGAGTGATTTCTGTGACTTTAAGATCTCTTAAAGTCTAGCTAAAACCGAATAAATACTGACATGAAAGAGAATCTCTCTTGCATTTTGTATTCTCATATGAAATGATAATGGGTTTTCATATTATTCAAAAATTTTCATATTTATATATTTATATAAAATATTCAAAATATTTTCATATTATTCAAAAACTTCTTAAATCACATTAAAAAAATCCAATGTTTGTTTTTTTTTAGCTTTAGAGATCCACAAGCCCTTTGACACAAGTCCACTGGGCAAGCAGAGTAAAGTTCAATCAACAACATGCAGTCAGTTTTGCACTGCATGCTATTTTTATTCGTGCACAATCATTATATTCACTCCTGAGCACTGCATCCTAAGAGATCTCTCATTCTGTGGAATGCGGTAGTAAGAAGAAAGAAATAATAATAATAATTAAACAGTAATTATTATTAATAAAAATAATAAAATGATTATTGTTAATAAAAATAATAAAAAGATTCTTATCTGAGAAAATCATGCGAAAAAAAATGGAAGACAGATGGATCTGACCAGCAGTCCCTTGAACCTTAACCAAACTGTAATTATCTGTTGCAGAACTCACTGGTGGCCCAGTATCACAGTACATCTGAGTTCTGTGCAGCAGCCCCATTGTTCACAGACATCCCTAACAAATCACCTCCCATACAGAGAGAAACCAGCAGGGCTACCTGGTCACACGTTTTTGGAAATTCCTTTAGGTGAAAAATGTCAGAATTCTCTATTTGTTCCTAATACTAGGCACTGTGTACGGTGTATCTTTATATGCACACACATGGTTAGGAGTTAGCACTTTTTCCTTCAGTTATGCATTTTAGTTTCCTCTCCTTTCTCCACCACCTTCTCTAGTCATTCTAGGAGCTTTTTCTCATAGTCGTATGATGAATTTCCGGTGCATCCAGGCCATTCTCATGATCCATCTTCATTCAGTTTAACCACACAAACATTCAGGCCCTTACGGTTATTTAATTCCTGTACTAAAAGCAGTTAAAAAGCTGTCATGATGCACAAACTTCATGGGACATATGTAATGCTAAAGATCACAAGGGCAGAAGACAGATATCTGGCATATAGAATTTGTAAACGGTTACATGTACTATTTATTTTTACTACCACAGACATATTAACCAAGAGTGTAGATTATTTGTTTACTACTAGTGCCCTTCTTGGCAGTGGGTAACACACTAAGTAAAGGTAGTTTCTATTAAAAAAAATAAGCATCTGAAAAACAGACACATGAAGTACAAAACACACCAGGAACCTCAGAGATGTGGGTTGGCAGCTTTTAAAATATTTGATTAATACACTCACTTCTTCTGAGTGCTGCTGTTATTAATGAGTTAGTGCAAAGAGCTGTAATCAGGACCTGCAGACCATTTGCTAGGTGCTCTGAAAACACACATGAAGTCATCAAGGGGAAACTAATGTGAGCTGAAAATAAATGGGTGTCGAGGCCAGACTCACTATTAGTGTTAGTGAGAGAGCAACACAAGAAGACACAATGTGAGACAAGATCTCAGACATCCGTTAGCGTTTCCTCCTAGCACAGGGGAAAGATAAATCCAGACAAGGAAGGATAAGTGAAGAAAGAAAGAACACACAACAGGGAAGAGTTGTCTCTAACATGCCTAAAGAGCATCTCGTTTTCTTGTGCTGTATCCTAGCGTATTTATCTCCAATCTCTCCTGGTTCTGCACAGAAGATGGGTAAGCCTGGACCATACACAACATTATCAAGCCAATACCAAGAGTGAATGTGGTTTTGATAAGCAGGTTGTCCTCTCTCTTTCCACAGCCAGAGCAGAAACAGCTGAGCCAAGACGGAAGTTATCTTCTTAAGGATTAGGATTAATCCCAACACAGGCAGTGTTTGCAGGTCTGCTCAGCTGCTATCTCAGTCTGAACCGCTGAGACATGTCTTGGCAGAGGTCTTGTATCGTGATCTTTTAAAGATAGTGAATCTCTATACACAGCTATGACCAGACACATCTGCATCTAAGGCATAACAGCAGGTCCATGACACTGAGTTGCATAAAATGGACAGAACAGGTAGCACTCCTCAGTGGGCTCATGTTCTCCCTTCTCATTTTCTCCCTTTAAGTATCTTACCTTCCTGCTCACGAAAAGCTACAGATCTCACAGTAAGTGCTGGAGGTTAGGAGTTCTTCTGCAGATGTCACCTGGTAGCAGTTGTTCATCCTGCAGGATGAAAGGGGGGCTCTTTGCCTGCTTTTGCAGACATCATTTAAGTGCAAGTTCTCTGGATAGAAGAACACAATCAAATTTAACTTCCTTTTGGCATGTTGCTGGGAATCTGATACTGCCAAGCAAAGAAATGCATAAACTTCATACTGGATGCCTGACATCCCACTTCCTATCATGTCTTCTCATGGCTGTCCTGTCAGTGATCTGCACAGATTTTACATTCCGCAGATCACAGCACGACTGGGATCAAGTTTGCCAGCTTGGAAGTTACCTACTACAGATGATGAAAAAGGGTGTTTGGATTCTTAGGTTTTAGATGTTCTGCACATGCAATGTTTAAATAGGAATTTCCTGCAGAGATTTAACAAACATTGCCAGGCTGTATTATAGGAATGTGGTTTTCTTTAAGCCCTGACCTGCCTATAGTATTATCCATCATAGATGAGTCACCATTACTGTAAACTCAAAGGGAACCAGATCTGGGGATATAAGGATAAAGAATCTTAAAAAAAAAAAAAAACAAGCTAAATTAAACCTCTTGTTTCCATATGTAACATTAAAGAATCATATATAACACCCTCAATTTATTTCTGAGGAACACGATTAGGTATAAGAGAAATGTGTACTTTGTTTACAAAGGATTGCATTTCCATAATTTCTGTAAGGAGGTTTTCAATGGGCAAAGATAGGCAACTTGTGTTCTCGTTACATAACTGAAACATTGGGCTTGATTACTAGACCTCATATTAATTATAAACATTAAATAATATGATTAGAAAACCTGTATAGAAATTGCATTGTAGCCCAACTGATGTTATCAGTGCATAATTTTCATGTCCTTGTCCAATTTTTAGCCTATTTAAACCTCCCTGAAGGGAAGTGTTGTTTGCCTGTTCACATGACTGTTCATTTGTCACTTTTATGGCTATAACTACTAGCTTGGAAGACATTCATGTAAGATCAACAGACACTAGCCACTTTTGCTGTGTGCAGCATTAAGCCATCTTCTCAGCACTGATCCACAGCTTCAAGATGAAGGAGAAGAAAGCTTTTTGTGCTGCTATGCTACCAGAAAGGCTACCCATCACGTTACCATTGCGCTTTGCAGAATAAACTAAAAACAAGAGTACAAAAAATGTGTAACTACAAATTACTGAGCAGAGTGAGGAGCTGCAATTAGAAAGGAAATGAAGAAAATGTACAGTAGGGTGCCTTAATGTGAAATGTGACATTGATGAATCAAAGGAAACCTGGAATTTGAGCTGTAGATATTTCAACTGATTACCAAAGATAACTTGCATTCCTTGTGAATGCAGTCAATTTCACATTTTCTCAAAAAGATTAAAAGGCCCAGCAAATGCCGTATCACTAGGACTAACATTCATACAGAAAAGAGTCCCCCTTTAATTTCTGCTAAAGGAGGGAAAGACTCCAAATGTCTACACAGCAGGAGTTGTGTGGGACAGGAAGCAGGGTTCTTCACTACTGGAACAAAGCACTCAAGAGTTTCCACAGTAAATGTCCTAAATTTTCCATTAAGCATGCCATATTTAATGGAAAACCACAGGTTACACACTGAAACATGCCATAAATGAAAACAGAATTAAGAAATTAAACATATGCCAAGTGCAGTTAACACAGTTATAGATTTCTTCTGCAGTAAAAGAAATCGGTTACCATTTAATGTTTTGTACCCTACATACAGCAGCTGTATACATTTTCTTCTCATTAACAAATGCACAAATGCTTCTTGATTTGTATTTTTCCAATCGTCTGACTTCTAGAATAAGATTTTTAGGGACGAAAATCAATAGGATTTGGGGGACATTTTTTTCCTCAAATTGTCGTTTATGATAAGACTTGATTGTAAAAACTGGCAAAGCTAAATATAAAGCCCTTTGACTGACAAATATTCCAGTTTGTGGAAATAGTTTCTTTAACAGCAGTTGCCCATGGTGGCTGAGGAGAGAAATATTCACGAGTTTTCTCCTCAGCACTCACTCTCAAAGGTCAATCTTCCCTATTGCTATGGTCACACAAGAGAAGGTAGAACACTCAAAGGAATGAACTACGGATTACCCTTTACCTCTCAGTTAAAACATAATGTGTAAACTTCAGAAGACAAATAATTCTAGCTATCTGCGAGTTTCAAATTGCTACTCATCTCAAACTACCTGCAGCAGAACCCTTAAATGAGATGTATGGATTTTCTGAAGGGGCCTGGTGTTTTTTTTTTTCTAAGATAGCTAATGATAGGTAGAAATGATTCCAGGGACAAGGCAGTCTCCGGTCGGAAGTACAGCTTGATTAATACTGAGATCTAAACTCCACAGTTTCTAGGATTTTCCCTTCTACAGTCCCTTTGCAGTAAGATGTAGGTCTCAGACATCATCACAGAAGGTGGCTGATTCACAGTGAGATGCAGAGCGCTGTTAGCCACCCCTATGGGAGGACAGTAATCCATTCAAAATTCAAAAGGAATTATGCTTACCGGGACATCCCATTCTGTCACACTTCTGATAAACAAAGCATTAGAGAGGATAGGAAAGTCTGTTCTGGAGTAGGTAGGGAAAATACAGGTAAAAGAGCTTGAAGCAGCTTCACAGACTGCTTTCAAAAATACATGGGAAGTCTTCCACTACTGATTCTGTGGTGTGCTTTGCTGAAATAAAGTCACACGCAAGGCTTTGTTCACTGGAAGGTCTGTTTGGCTATGATTTATACCCTCAGCCTCTTTAAGACACACTGACTTATTGAGAGGTGAAAATTAACAATTTCCAGCACCATAATGAAGTATGCAGGCTGGAGTCCTGGTGAGTTTCAAGAGTTTGCTAGAAAGCACAGAAGCAGGGCACAGACCATGCTGTTTTCTCCAGTGTCCTTAGAAAAGACAAGGCAAGTAGGCAACTTGTTTTCAGTGCTGCTTACTGGAAAGGAATGACCAAAACCATGCATGGTTGCTAGTTAACATAGGGGTAGGGAGAATGCATTGGGATTACTATCTGACTAAAATGGACATGTCAGGAACAGAGGGATTTACATCTCATAGCTATCTTTCTCAGCTGAGATCGACAGACACAATTAAAATCCAAGTAATAAATATTAATAACGTTTCCTAAAAGTTAAAGTGATCATTTCAGACACAGTATTACTGAGGTAGGTCCCTGGTGTGCCAGCCCCTGTTTCACTCATATTTTCCTGCTGAGGTAGAAGCTTGGCAATCACTAAGTATATGCTACTTATCTTTTCATTACATGTTCTTTCTTACTCAGACCCATAGCAGCCAGTTGGTGGACTGGGCTCCATTCTGAGTTACAGGTGACTCTGGAGCAAACCCCTTGGATTCAGTTGAATTACACTGTTATATAACTAAGAGGAATTTCCTATGATGGATATAATTTCCATGCATGATATATGTATGTTCCCCAACAGTAATTGAGACCAGATGGCGCTTCATATTTATTCTGAGAGTGTGTGGTTACTGCTTTTCCCTGATACCTCAGAAAGCAGTTTTCTGCCATTCCCGTACATGGCTGCCACTTTCCCACACATTCGACAGCTAATAAGTTACAAAGATTCCTCGAACAAGTATCTAATTCTATTGTAAACTGAAAAACTTGGCAAGGAATTAGGCAACAGGTGCCTGGTATCCATCTACCATGTATTTACAGCTGGAAGAGTTACAAGCTGGGCCTGTCTAAAAAAAGTTTGGAACTCAGTGTCTCTGGAGGAATGTGCATCCAGGGCTCGACACCAGAGCCAGGATAGCACCTGCCTGACAGGGACCATGGCTGACACAGAAAGCAAGGTGCATGGGCTATGATGTGAGACTGTGCATATGAGTGGACACAGGAATATGAAGTTAGCTTACGTTTTTAGATTGGTAACCCTGGGACTTTCCATACCCGTTCTAGCTTGGGAAGACTCCGGAAAAGCCAGCCAGGTTCAATGATTCTTTCAAGCCTGATGAAAGAAACCCTAAAATACTTTAAGTAAATGTATTTTATATGTATGCATGCACATACATATGCATTTAAACATATACGCATATTTTAAAATGCTCACTGTCCTTTATTTGCTGTCTCTGAAACTAAAAGAGAAACATCTTACACTGGCAGGCACATTAGTATCACTACGGGAGATAAAGAGGACAGTGACTGATAATCACTGTTACCACCTGTGACTCAATTAATTTATCAGGCATAAACCCTGTATAAACACACAGTGAAGGACTGTTTTACCCCTAGAGACATTTGCAGAAGCTAAACTGAGGATCTAACGAAATTCGTCACGCTCTATACTTTGTAAAACAAAAACCTCTAATGGTGTCACTCCTGAATACCAGCTGAATGCAGCGCATAGGCTGTTATCAGTGATCACATCTCTGAACAGAACAGTTTCCTTTTCTTTCTAAAGATCTAAGAGATATCCAACGGCTCAACCTGGGTATTCTTTTTCAAGTGGATCAAAGTTTGGAGCAGCTCAGGATGGGTTACTTTACAATCCAGAATTGCTGTAATCTAGAACATCTCGAAGCTTGCTTACTCTTCTGCCCATTCCCAGGCATAAGTATTCAACTCTGCTCCTTAGACTGCATATGGTCACAGAGGAGCAGAACAGCCACCAACAAACAGTGCCCAACTCCACATACTACCATCAGAAACCTTCTGCATACCCTTCCAGCTGTCTTGGTATAACTTAGACAAGATCATCTAGGTGAAGACTGACTAGTTTTATCTGTATCCAGCAAAAGAAAGGTTTTGCTAGTAGAGACAAGAAGGCGTTCCGAAGATCTTGCCTCCTCAGTATTGCCAGTTCTTATAATTGTAATTAATGTTTGTTTTGTCCAGAGCTCCAGGTCCTGGAATTGTGTGGTTATGTGAAACTCTCAGCTGTCATTAAAACAAAAAGTGGATTCTGTGCCTGCTGAAACAAGTCTGACAACATGATGAACCAAAGGCCTGGGGAAAAAAAAAAAATAAGTGGAAAATAGAAAAAGAAAAAATGCTTCACAAAGCATCACTTCAAAAAACATGGTTTTAAAATTATTTTATAATAAATAAGTCATATTGATGTTGAGGCTTCAATTATCATTACTAAATGCTAAGACCAGATATGCTACACTTTATAGTTGAAACACTCCTTGCAAACAAAAATTACCTTATATGATGGAGTCCACTTAGCTTCCACAGAGGGAAGAGATGATCAAGCAGAAAGAACAGCAAAACAGCAAGGAAAGAACAAAGAAATTCACTCCATGCTGCCCAAATAAAGTGGTCCCAAAACTCACCTGCTCAAGCACATTGCTGAGAGCAGTCTGTCAGGGTACCTGATCACCAGAAGTTATCCAAGAGTCTGAGATGAAAGTACCAGGCATGTCCACATGATTTAGGAGCTGCTGCAACAAGAAGTGGAACAGGGCTTTGTACTCTGCACGTCTTCTCGCTGGTGATGCAATTCTTCAAGCAGCCTTATACCAGTGGTCCATATACTGGTCTTACCACTCAAATGAAGGGCATGAGCATACCTTTCCTCCAGCCACCTCCTATGTCTTAGTGCACTGATGTTCACAGCAACAGCAGATATGAAAGCCAAAATAAGATGAAGCCCAACAGAAGATGAGTCAACTTTCAACTTCATAAGGTCAACAACTGTCTTTCCAAATAAGTTTCTTCATGCACCAGACAATCTTTTCTCTCTTCTCACATAAATCCAGGAAGCTTTTTTTTTTTTCCTTCCTTCTTTTTCCCTTACAGGAAGAGTGGCTTGTGTCCTGGCCTCTCTTTAGTGTGCATGTCATTCCCAGTCCTGCCACACAGTCTCAGCACAATCTGTCCTCATCACTGTGGTCTACAAATTCAGCTTCCTGAAGGTTAATGCCTGTATATATACTCTAGTCCTTACATTGGAAATGCAATGTTTCACACGCAGTTGAAATAAAGTAATTCCTTTATGTTCCCAGAAACCAATTTCTTTCACTAATTTTTATGACTTCATTTCTTTCTGGTCCTGAAAGGCCTCAGATCAGGTACGATACATGTATACTGTCAAATGGTGTTGAGGACAATGTACAACTGAGTACTGGTGACTTTCAGAAAAGGAGAACTAGGACTGGATGATTTGAGCAATCCCCATTAACTTGGCAGATACCATCAGGATATAAGTGTTGCTCAGAGCAACAGGTAGAACACACATACACAAAAAAAAGCCCAAGGACAGGAAGCATCAGGAAAGTTCCAACCTGATCAGTCCAAGATGACTAAAGCAAGCAAATAATTCACAAGGAATGCTCATCTCTCCTCACTGAGCTGATATACATTAATAAATGTGGTCATAATTTCAACAGTCTTTATAAAAACAACTCTTCACAAAACATTCAGTGCAATCCTCTTCTAGAAGACTTATCTGAGTCACTGAAGTCATTTGAATTTTCACATCTACCTGAATTAGGCTTTCTTTCCTTTTATTGTTCAAATGCTCTCTTCTCCCTGTTCTAGTATGAAAAATCCTCACAAACAACAGAGGGTTCAATGCCAATCGTGCATTAAATATATGTAAATGCTCTTGATGCATGACGTAAACTACCTGCAGAAAATGAGAAACTTCCTGTCCCTCATCACTTTACAGTACAGTTACCTTATATATTATTTGTTACTCCAGATGGTTAAAAAACAAAAACAAACCAACCTAAATGGAAATGCATTTTTATAGATTCATAGGATCATAGAATGGTTGGAAGGCACCTTTAAGACGATCTAGTTCCAATCCCCGGCTATAGGCAGGGATACTTTTCACTAGACCAGGTTGCTTGAAGCCCTATCCAGCCTGGTGTCTGGATGAGGAGCTACGAGATATGGTTTAGTAGCTGTGGTAGCAGTGGTAGTGGGAGGATGTTTGGACTAGATGATCTTGTAGGTCCTTTCCAACCTTGTGATTCTATGATTCTCCCCACCCCAGCACTGATTATCTCATGTCCCACAGTAAAATAACAGCATAACTAACTTTTCTCATATAGAATAATTCAAACATCTCCAATTCCGAACGCTTAAGGAAAACGAGCAAGTGCAAAGTTCTAGAGCCAGAAGTTCAGTGTTACCTCAAAACGCACACAAGCATGACCAAGGCCAGTAAAAACCTCTCAGTATACCACAGCAAGGTCTGGTTGTTTTCAAGACTACTTTAGACTCTGCTCTTGCTGCTGTGACCAACATAGCTGCATCCCCACAGGGAGGATTCCCGGTATGGCCACGACCATGGCTCTGTGTTCACTTAGCACGTCTTGGCTGTGTTGATGCTACTGACCTCTTTTATCCTCCAGATCGTGGCTAAAGGCAGACAGACTACTCTGGGACCCACCCATGGCCTGCATTCGCTCTTCATGTGTGCTCAGGAGCTGTCTGGGAGAGGGCAGGTTGGTGCAGGTGAACATCACACCCCCAAACACACCAAGAACTGCGCCAGTGACTCAAGCCCTTCAAACTGCGTATTTTACAGCTATTCCTCTGGCTAGGAAATCCAGGAACTAGTCTCAATTGTATTAGTAATCATAAGTCTTAGATCTGATCTATTGCTAATAAACTTTTTTCCAGCAGTGACCAGGCAGCAAAACTTTCTTTTCTCCTGCAACACAGGCTATTGCATACTGCTGCCAAAACACAGAGCTAAAAAGCTTTGCATGATTGATCCAAAAGCAACTCAAGCCAGCCAAAGTCTGGAAAATGAATAAAAAGCAAACCAGGAAACCTCACTGCACCACTGTGTGATCCCTTTATTTATCCCTGCCTTCAACATCGTGTGCAACTTGAACTGGAAGAGAGATTCAAAGAAGGAAAATTAAAATGATCAAACATTTGAAATAGTCTTCATGTGAGAGGTCACTGAGTCGTCCCAGTCCTTTCTGCCTGGATTTGCTGGGATATGATGAAGGTCTATAAAATCTGGAGTGGCCAGGAACAGCTGGATGTTGTCTGACAGCTCACTGCCTTCTTCAACACAAGAACCAGGAGCCCGGTCTGCTGTACAGAGAACTAGTTTTTCACCCAACACTTAAGAGAGCCCGTGGCACTTTTACCAAAGAGCTATTTGGATGCAAGAAGTTTAAATAGGCTCGAGGGGAAAGTGGATGAGTACTTGAAATAGAACTCCCTTGGGTTACAAAACAGAGAAGCTTCACTAGGGCCAGGAAAATCCCCTGAGCTGAAAATAGTTGGGAGCTAAAAGAAAAAAATTATCGAATCTGCCTGCCCTTCTCCCATCCTTGATTTCTCAGGGTCACTGTAGGGAACAGAGCACTGGGCTAAATGGTCAGGGATCTGAACCATTTTGGCCATCCTGATGTCCTTGCTGGTGACACAGTTGGACTAAGGTTAGATTGACATATTGTACCTTCGCAGTCAGGGCTGAGGTCACACTAACAACAGCCCAATGGGACGTGCACTGTTTTCAGATGGATCCCTGGTCCTGCACAGCACTGGGAAAATGTTGGCTCTCCCCAGCAGCTGCAGGGCAGCCAGGTGTCTGTATCAGCTCTACCACATCTAAACAACATCAAATTATTGCAATGCCTTAGACAAAGCATAAGGAATGGGGAAATTATCCTGGTGGCTGCACAGCAGACCATAACCTTCAGTTAACACAGAAAAAAATAAACTCAGCATTGCATTTGTAGCTATTTTTTTAGTACCTTTCAGAGGTGTACAGCGCGTGGATCCTCTCCAAGTCTTAGCGCTGAAACTCTGAATCCTCCCTGATTCAATTTTCTATTAAAAATTTTGCTGGTGATACTACACAGCATTTGGGAATAAGGGAATAGGGAGAGGTAAGCTATTGCTGCATGTGGGATTTGAAAAGCTGTTTTAGTCAGTTTTCTCTTCTGCCACAGGAAACAGTGATTTATTGGTGAAATGCCTAATGCTTCTGGGAAGCTCTGCTGAAGTCCTGAGTTTGTGTGAATATTTCCCACATGAGAAAAGCCCAGATGGGAAATAGTCACACAATGGGAGGGAGAAACCTGGAAAGCAGTAATGTCAACAGAGATTTAATAGTAATAGCGTGCAGCGAGTTGGACACATAGCAAAGAGTAACACAGTAGTGAAACAGACCAAAGCCTTTTGGAGTTGAGTCACCAGAAGCTCTATTTCAGATGCTGGAATGTAGGATTAATGTCTGGGCATGTTGTTACCTGAAAGAAAGTAGCTGGAATGAATTCTGAGAAGGGCAGCAAAGCTACAGAGGGAAGAGTGAGTGGTTTCCAATACACATTGTGAGGGAGCAGTTGTGGAGGTTGCACATGGGCAGAGCATGGCTATCTGCAGGATCCCGATGCCGAGCTGAGGGGCCTGCGAGCAGCACAGGGCCCTATCCCTAAAGGCAAAGAAATATTGAAAAAGCAAGTGAGAGAAAAGTTACTGAGGAGTTTGCTGAAAGTGGGATCTGTCAGAAGAACGGCGCAAGTAATGGAGGCATTTGGGACTGCACAGGGGAGAAGACACAGCAGGAACACTCCATGCTGGAGGAGGCATGAACTTGAAATGTTACGACTTTCTCAGTGCTGCGCTGTAGAGACTGCAAATTCATGATCTACTGAGTAATGATGATGCAAAGCCTGCGAAGAGAGACCTCAACAGGTTTCCAGTTGGAGTGAGACACAGGGCTCCTCAGATCAAATCATACACCACACAGAACATCTGCCCTCAGCATACTAAGGAGCGGAGAGAGGGAAGCTTGCACTTCCCGGCTTACGGTTTAAAACAGTACAATATCATTGAACAGAAACTGCTTCCAAAATCTAAACTGCTTCCAAAATAGTAACGATAAGTTACTACATCATGCCTGCACTGTTAGCTATGTGTAACAAACTGCTGAAATGCTGTTGTGGGGCAGAAGAAAAAAAAATCTACAACACTGTCAGTATTCTGATTAAATGTTTTTTTCAGTAGAGATTTTATGCTAGTGTTCTAATGCCTTCAAATCTTAAAGATTAAATACTAGGGGATAGCAAAATCAGCCTTTCTACTCCCTCGCTCTTCAAAGTGCAGAAAGTCAAAATTACTAGAAACCTCAAATGCATATGAGACACTTGTCATGAATATTTGCCATTTTTCTTTCACTGTAGAGACTATCACATATCCTTTTATCAGCAAGCTTAGCCGGGGTAAAGAGTTATCAAACAGCTCCCAAATTACCAGGGATCCTCAAAATCATTACAAATGTCCCTTATCTGAAGCAGAAAACAGAAGGTCCAAAGGACAGTGTCAGTTTGAGCTTTAACACCTTATTTCTTAGATCTTTCTGCCTTTCCAGACCACAAGTATTAACATAGTAAGCTGTGTGTATGTCTGACTCTCAGTTTGCAAGGTAGATCTCAGCAGTGTGGCTTTGTGATGATTCCCCCTTGAAAGACTGAATGTGAGTAAAACCAGAAATGTATGAAGTCTGGATCAGCATCAGGCACTGGTGAGCACTGTCTGTATCTACTGCTCCTGTTCAAAGCTGGGATAAGGGCGGATTGTTATCTTTGAGTTTATCATTCTGCAGATCCACAAACTCTGGTAAATATAAGTCACAACTGAAGCTTTAGGAGACATAGTTCTGGCTGTACTGAACTTTGTAAGTCACAAGGGCAGCCACGCTTCAGGCTAGCTTCTTCGGCTGTTCTCATTTTCATTTCAATCATGCTTAAGGATGCTTACATATTTAGTTTCTTTTTCTGGTTTTAAATAAGGAAGAAATAAAAAAAAAGAAAAAAAAGAAAAGAATGGTTTTGCACTCACATTTAAAGAAAAACATGCCTTTTATATATTAACTACTATTAGAACTCCTTACTCCAGCAGTGGCATAGTGGCACTCGGTCTTCTTACTTGAGCATCAAGGACTTTCCGTTTCATGTAGCAACAAACTCTTGATCTTTAGAAACGGCCTCCTGCTGGACGAGGGATGTCACTGGCAACATGATACAGGAATCCTGCAGCAACAATGCAAATTTAATGTCTACCACTTCAATTTTCACATTTTACACACCTTTTTTCACGGAGGCTTGTGGGCTGGTGAAATACAGCAGCTGTGAGGACTGCTGCTGTCTTTTCTGAGATGCGCTGCTTCTGCAGGATCCCAACAGCACTCCAGAGAGTACCAAGACCTTACTGTGCAATCGTAGGGATTATTTCTGTTTGCGTACCTGATCCCAGACAGGAGGAAATGAAACACATCCATCCTGTGGTCTGCAGAAGGGAAGAGCAGCTAGCACTCCAGGAACGGCCGGGTCCAACTGTGAGAGATAAACTTCATGCCACAGATTGCAGAGCCGCAGCTCCTGCCTTTAGTTTTCCTCCAGGTGAAAGGAAGATTACATCAACTGAAAGCCCCTCTGAGACGAAAAAACCCCTAAGCCTATGCCAATATCGCTGGTGTAATATTAACGTCTCACTCCAAACAAGCGTTGTTCTGAGAAAGGCAAAGCATTGTTTTTCTCTGCCTTTCTTCAGAATAAGCCAGGAATCCTGACAACAGTTTCAGAGGTTAATGTGACAGCTCCACACGTTCACCGTAGAAAATCCAGACATATCTTTGTTAAGCAACTAAGAAAGGATTTCTTTCAAGGCCGTGTGGCTTTTGAGCCTTGAAAAATCTTATTAGTCAGATACGGAGAAAAACATATATCTAAGCAACCCACCCCAGGAACTGTAAGGAGAAGGCACAATTACGCTGAGCTGCATGGCCAAAAGTTTAACAGATCAGACCTGTGTGCCCTAACGCAGTTAGTCTCACTCTGGCTTGCTGAGCTGCTTTAAGCTCTCTGTCAAAACTGCATGAGCCCCAGCAATTCATTTCACTAGCATGAGATGCGGGTTTAAGGCAAAGCTGATACAAGGTAGGAGTCGTGGGATCAGCAAGACATGACTCTCATGTCTGAACAGGGCTTTGGGCTGAGCAGAGCTGGCTTAGAGCAACTTTGTCATCACAGAACAGTACAGATAAAGGCAGCAATTAAAGTACGCTCTGTAACCCTCCAGTCCTTAGTGTGGGGGAACCAATGCACTCCATGGCTGCTGCAAGGCCCTTGTCATATGCCTCTTTTTAAACAAAAAATCCTTTTCTTAAGTAGTCACAATTTAAAACTGAATGTGTTTGACTCAGGAGCAGTCATACAAATAAAAACAAACATTGTGCAATACTGCAATCTCGTCTCCAGTTTTGTTACAACACTTATGTGAATGTCTTCAGTGCAACAGTTAGAGCTGCTTCTAACTGGCCCTCAGGGTAGAAATCTGCCTGCTCTTTCCCCATGAGATGTGCAATCACACAGTGGCTGGAAAGCTGCTGCAAGTTTAAGAAGCATGAGAGAGATTCAGAGAACTGATGTAGGCTTCGTATCACAGACCTGAGGGACTCTGGAAACCATTCTGTCTCAGTTACCCATCTACAACATGGAGAGAACTCTTCTCTACATTATGCAGGGGCTGTGAAGGTACATTTCTTTGTTACCTTCAGGAAGGCCTCATGATCTCTACTGTAAAAGCATAAGAGCAATACAAAATGTCATGAGCGACTGCGCTGTATGCAAGCAAAGCCAGCCATGGGATATCTGGATATGTTTCTGAAAAGATTCTGTGCCAAAGTCACAAATTTACAGCCTCCAGGACACCAGGAATGATTACCAAAATAATCTTCTTGGCCACAATCTTATTGCACCAGCAATAGCTTCTTGCTATTTTAGAAGAAGTGCAACAACAAAGAGGAGGGCGATGTCTGCATGTAAGAGTTGTGCAGGTGCATGAACTCCTCAGTCTGTGCAGACTGCAAGAATGTGTGCAGAAATGAGAGGTTTAATGCCCAAGAACAGGCAACACCATTTAATATGCTCACAGACAGAGGTGTGCATTTAAGCACACCTCTCAGGCAGAAAAAAGTAGTGCTCAGATATGTGCTTTGTACGCTAGTCATCAGTAGTGCAAAATGTAATTCAAGTATTTGCTTCTTCAGCTATGTACTACTCCATAAACAACCAAACAGCATCAACTTGTTCTAGCATATGTTCCCTAAGGGGGAAAATAAACAATTCAGTCTCAGGGCCAACTGTTTCCTTCAACATACATGCACAACTGACTTGGATTTCCACAGCATCTTGTTCTGAATAATTGCATTTGCTTTTGAACAGCTTTGTTTATTTGTGTATTTTGTTAATGTGTTCTGCACCTCAGGCATGTACTTTACAAATGCAAATTCCTTGGCTTACTGTGGTAATTAAGGGCTTTAAAAGGCTAATTTTGGACGATTTTGCAATGGTAAAAAGCACATTCTTTGATATCCTTTGCAAAGGGGATGTTCCATTTCAAAATTTCAAAAAGGTGCAGGGCATTCCCACCTCCCACTGAATCAGCAGCACTCAGACAGCCAGAAGGAAGACTCCCAAAGCCCTGAGCCTGGCAGAGAGGAGAAAAACCAATCACCCTTCTCCAAAAAACAGGCATTGCAAGAATCATAGAATCGCTCAGGTTGGAAAAGAGCTTAAAGATCATTGAGTCCAACCACGACCTAACCAAACTACCCTAACAACCCTCTGTTAAATCATGTCAAAAAAAAAAGAGTAAGCAGGAGCCAGGGCAGAGAGCAACTGGTGTCACTTATCTGAACTTCAGTAAGGCCTTTGACTCAGTACCCCACAACATACTTCTCTCCAAATGTGGAAGATAAGGATTTGATGGGAGGACTGTTTGATGGTTGAAGAATTGGCTGCAGGATAGAATCCAGAGAGTGGTGGTTAGTGGCTCCATGTCTGGATGCAAATCAGTGATGAGTGGTGTTACTCTAATATCTCTAACATCAATTACATCTATAGTGGGGTTGAATGCAGCCGCAGCAAATTTGCAGATGACACCAAGCTGTAGTGTGTGGTCAACAAACCACAGGGACAGGATGCCATCCAGAGAGAACAAGACAGGCTTGAGTGGTAGGCCCAGGAGAACCTCTTGAAGTTCAATGAATCCAAGTGCAATCTCTTGCATCTGGGTCAAGGCACCCCCTAATACTGATAAAAGCTGGGGATGAAAGGATTGAGCACAGTCATGCTAAAAAGGATCTAGGGATACTGGTGGATGGGAAACTGGACGTGAGCCAGCATTGTGTCCTTGTAGCCCAGAAAGACAACAGTATCCTGGGCTGTATCAAAAGAAGTGTGGCCAGCAGGTCAAGGGAGGTGATTCTGCCCCTCTACTCTGCACTGGTGAGACCCCACCTGGAGTACTGCAACCAGATCTGGAGTCCTCAGTGGAGACAAAGACCTGTTGAAGCACATCCAGAGGAGGGCCACAAAAATGACCTAAGGGATGGAACACCTCTCCTACAAGGACAGGCTGAAAGAGCTGGGGCTCTTTAGCCTGAAGAAGAGAAAGTTCCGAGGTGATCTGAGCCTTTCAGTAACTAAAGGGGAGGTACAGGAAAGTAGACAGACTCTTTAGCAGTCTCTGTGGTGACAGGACAAGGGGAAATGGTTTCAAACTTAAGAAGAGTAGATTTAGATTGGATATATGGAAAAAGTATTTGGCAGTGAGGGAGGTGAGGCACTGGAACAGACTGCTCAGCGATGTGGTGGATGCCCTATCCCTCCAGGTTCTGAGGAACCTGATCTGCCTGTGGATGTCCCTGTTCATTGCAGGCGAAGTGGACGAGATGAACTTTAAAGGTCCCTTCCAACTCTACAGATTCTATGATTCTATGATCCTGTACATCATCCTAACAAAGAGAGGGAGAGTATGGTTGCACAAGGGGGACAACAAGATAGTGATCTATTTAGAAGAGCTGGGAAAGCTTGGGGAGGGTTTTCAACCAGGAGTTAGCTCTCATTTTCTGTTGGATGGACAGAAAAGCACACAGGGGCCACAGCTTTGGTGCACACAGCCATCCTGGAATTCCCAATGCACTGACCTGCCAGCTCTCTACAGAATCTCACCGCCTTTAGCTTCTGTCATTCGGCATCAGCACCAAGGTCTGACTTTCGTATGTCTAACCTAGCACCTGGAGTCATTTGGTGCTCAGTAATTTTTATGATGTGCTTTTGCAAGACTCACAGAGGATGGCATCCACTCCTGTGGACATCACTTGGGGATATCCAGAAGGTAATTCAGGCTGCATCTGCTGAGTCCCCCAGAGAGCTTTTTTGGTCTTATTTTGGGAGTTGTTTTCGAGGAAGCAGTAAATATGCAGAATTCATTCAAAAGACAGACAAATAAAAAGGGGTATTGACAAATGCAAGAATGTCCTTGTCTCATGGTATCAACCTCAAGTACCAATCCTGTTTTGACCACCCAGCTACAGAAATCCTTGCATTTCATCATAACAATGCCCTATTTATCACAGAATGGGTTGGAAGGGGCCTCAAGAGATCGAGATCAGCTCCCCTGCTAAAGCAGGTTCCCTACAATAGGTTACAGAGGTGGGCATCCAGCTGGACCTTGAGTATCACCACAAAGGAAGACTCCACACCCCCTCTGGTTCCAGTGCTCTGTCATCCTTACTGTCTAGAAGTTCTTTCACTTTAGTATTATTACATATTAGTAGAGAACTTTTGTGTTCAAGTTACAGGCTGTTACTCCTTGTCCTACTGCTACACACTACTGAGAAGTGCCTGGCCTCCTTCATTCACCTCCCACCTCCCTTTAGATATTTATAAACATTAATCAGATCCCCTCTCACTCTTCTTTTCCTCGGGCTGAACAACCCCCGTTACTCAGCCTTTCCTCATCCTCATACATCCTCATACAAAGGCCTCCTGGCCCTTACTCATCCTTGTGGCCCTCTGCTGGACTCTTTCTAGGAGATCCCTGTCTTTTTTGAACCGGGGAGCCCAGAATGGGACGCAGTATTCTAAAGGTGGGCTCACCAGCGCAGAGCAGAGGCTGAAGATTACCTCCCTAGATCTGCTGGCCATGCACTTTTTAATGCACCCCGGTGGTTATGGATTGGCTTTGTTACAGGTCAGCTGAAGCTTTGTTCCTTTTTTTTTTTGCTGGAGTATAATTCATTCTCCTCCAGATGCTTGTAGTAAGAATGCTTTTGCTCCTAGAACAGGATCTAACTCTGTGCCCTCTGTAAGACACACCAAATCCAAGACTCTGTGGCTACTGGCCTAGTGTGACTGCAGCCATAATGTCACCCAGTCATTACTTTAAAAATAAAAATATAGTTTAAAAAAATAAAAAAATTATCACTTCAGGTGACAATCTGATCAAGCTTCAAGCACCCCTGCAGCTCCTTCTGTTTTGCTTCTTCTTGGCAACTGTGAGCTTTGTCTTGAGAAAGAATCTCCTCTGTATCATGCTGAGTTCTCCTGCGGATTTGAGACTCACTCCTCTGATCAAACTGCAATCATGGGCTGAATGGCAGTCTGCAAGGCCAGTGACTCTCTTCTAAGTCCTCTCAAATATTTCAAAAAGGATGGCTTGCAGTAGATTAATTCTCCTCATGTCTGCTTTCTTCAGAAAACTTTTACCAATGATCTTAAAAAAATACAGGTCAATAATCCAAGCAAAATGCGTGGCCTGACCCCAAACACAACAAAATGGCAGAAGTCTTTGCTGATTTTGTCATTCTGGAATCAAAATACATGGGACGGGGACCCCGTGCATTATCTGGGCTTTGTTAGGTGGCTAAACAGAGGTTCTCGTCGAAACACAATGTCCAGTTCTGGATGCTGAGAACATGATAGCTTCACAGAGTTGTGATGAAAATTGAGTTTGGTGAGGTTTCAGTTGGGCAGTAAACATGGAGAGAGCCAAAATTCATCAGTTCTTTTGAACTAAGTGACACTGCCAAAATCAAGTGAGTCACTAGCTAAGCTGTAAAAATATATGTTGCTGAGTTATATATTTTGATTTCTACCTCAAATGTCTTTTAAAATTTTAGTTCTAAAATGTCTAGCTAGCCTATTTCTCATTTCTAGTCAATTCCTTTCCTAGAGAGATGGAGACAAGAAAATGAGACATGAGAGATCCCGTTATGCTTATGTAAAAGAAGTACTGCAACTGATTAGTAAAACCCCAGTTCTGGAATTTTCCAGTGCAAACTTAAGGCTTTGGGAGGTACAGACAACAAGTAGACTCATATTTGTTAATGGGAATTGCAAGTTGTAAAATTTGCTTATCAGCATCAGAAAGGGCAGAATTTGGCCTTACTCTGCATGAAAATAACAGAAAAAGACAACAAAACCCTTGATATGCAGTTTAGATTAGATGGGAACTGCAAGCTGCAGAGCTCAGGTCAGGAATCCCAAACCTTCCAAGAACAGAGAGGACCTCACTTCAAGGGTGTATGTTCAATCTCTCCTGTATCAAACAATTCAGGGTTATTCGGTCCTGGCACTTTGCATCAAGGCCACAGAAATGGTAATGTTGAGAGGATGCAACTTCTTGGTGGAACATAAGCAAACATTCATTATCTAATGAAGCACAGATACATAGATTGCTCAAAAAAATAACATTTCCATGGAAACTACAACAGATACAAAGAGCATAATAACACTATTTGATCGAGTACATTCTCAGCTACAAAATACTTATTTTTCAGCACAGTCACCACCATTAGCTGTGTATTTTCACTGGCAATGGACAAGAGGCTGCATGCCATGCTGCTAAAAATCTGCCCCTGTGGAGGTGACCCATTGCTGCAATCGCCACCGCTGAAATGCACACTCATCGACTTGCTGTGCTCATGCCCAGTGTTTGGTCTCCATAAACATTCAGCAGGTGTTGATGAACATCCATGGGCGCAGTTTTTTTCCACGTGGAGGAATTCAGTGACACACCTTTGCTTCATACACCCTTCCACATCAGATATCGTTTTGTCAGACTGCCCCTCTGCTGCCATCTGTTGCACAGTAACAACGTGTAACAGAATATTAGTGGAAGGTTCAATCTCTACTGCCATTGCCACCAACACCTGCCTCTGATATCATGTGCCAACACAATAAACCAGGAGGCAGTGCTTTCAGAATAGTCCTCAAACTATGCTGGATTTTTTTTTAATTTTTCACAGCATAGGAAGGATTTAACAAACATGACAGCTCTCTTCCTTTCGGGGACAGTGCATTAATATTCCTTTGAATTCTGTTCTATGCATTATATAATGTATATATGCACTGTACCTTTCAGGCTGTCATGATATTTTTATTCTGGATTGGATAAGGAATTAGATGACATGGATTTGTAAGGGGTGAATAATCAACTGAGTGATTACACCACTCTATGTCCATTCTGTGATCACCTTCAGCACGCTGCAGAATGAATCCCTATGGAGCTAACATTTGTGAAAACACTTTGTAGTTCTCAGATGCAAGACGCTACAGGAGTGCAAGACATTATTATCATTATTCAAACTGCAAGACTGAAATAAAGCATGAAACTACTGCCAGAGTGACTGTGGGGAGGTGGGATCAAGGCAGGGGTGCGAGGGAAGGTGAAAGTGCAGCTGGCATTCTCATTTGCTGCCATTAGTGTGGATCACATAACTCTACATGGAGAATCATTTTCTAATTCTACCTTGGGAGGGGAAGGAGGAAATGAGAAGCATTCATTCCATGTCATTCAGAAAGGACCTTAAAGACCTATTTATTATGCTGCTTCCTTCTGGGAGTTTGCTGTAGGGTTTTGATTTCAACTATGATATACCAACTGCTGGAAGAGAAAAAAAAAACCTCAACAGTGCCATCCCTTCCTCCTTGCTACACCGAGTATCACATCAAATTACATTATTCTGATTCCTTTTCCTATTAGTAACAATGAAACACATATGCCCATATGCATATACACAGCATGAAGATCTCTAAGAGATGTGAATATTTTTGTCTGAAGAGGCAAGACAGTACAAGATGGCCTTGATTCTGTCTAGAAAGGTCTGAGAGGAATTTGTTTTACTCTCTCAGCTGGGATTCTCATTTATTTAGATCAAAATTCAGTTTGATTTGTTCAGTCCTCTAAGGATGAACAGGAGAGCTAAAATGGGACATGATGTTGATGTAATAACAGAGTCATCGGAGTTCCTGCTCTCCAACATGCAGGTCCTTCTCCTAAATGCAGATATCCCCCTTTACAGTGGAGCAACAGTTTTAAATGTCAACTAATTGTGTCTACAGCTCCTATCCAATCAGGCTTTCAGTAACAAATAAGCATTATTTCACATTTCAAAAAGGCAGAGCCAGCAGTAGTTACCAGGTTTTGGAGTATCCACATCAAAGACACCAACAGCAGAGATGCTTTGGTATAACCCACATGAGAAATCATCAAAATGAGAAAATCTGTGGAGTATGTGAGAAGTTGTACCCATCTTTTTTAGGCTTCTTGCAACAGAAGGATGTGCAAGAACAACTCAAGACAAAAACAAGCTGTATCTGCTTGGTTGAAAATATTTGAAGAAACTGGTAGGCACTGACAAACTGATTTTCCTGAACTTCTCAATGCAAAAGTCTTGGCTGCTTAATCTGTAGCAGACAAAGGTGAAAATGCTACCATACATTACCAGTGAAAACACTATTAGAATAAATTCATTTTACAACGGTGGCAAATACACTCCAATTAGATAAAATATTTGCATTGCACCACATGTCAGAATCCCTTTGTGAGCCTAGGTAAAAGACAGTGAGCGAGGTAATTGTGAATTTCAGCTTTTGCCATCCCTTTCAATCCAGTTGGTCCTGCCGACTTGTTGGCTGCATGTTGTTTGGCTGCCTCGCATTTAGTGGGTTTTCACAGGTACAGCAAACAAAGAATAGGTTAGCTGTAGCTTTTAGCTAATAGCTAGTAGCTATTTCAGGAGTTTGTGACACTAGAATTTTAATCCTGTATCTGTATAAGGAAGAAGGAAAGAGCAAAGAAAAGACTGGGAGATTGCAGTTCCATTCTTTCAGTCTTCCTCCTTCACTACCTTACTTAAAAAGGTGGTTGCAAATAGAGAATGATGTGCTCAGTTGAGGAGATCACACTCCCAGCAAAATGGCAGCCAAAATCTCCTCTTCCTACACTGACTCCACCGCCCTGCACCTCTACGCATGTATGAAACAAGGAGAGCTGCATTTAAAACACAGGCTGCAAGGGGGGATACAACAGCAGTAAGTAGAAAAAGAGAAGCATTTAAAGTAATAATTCACAAGACAGTTCTACAGAATTTCCACCTCAAAGTCCATTATAACATGTTAATTGTGATTTTATACACTAAGTGGCAGGGTATACTCCTCCTCTGTATTGAATTTAGGAATAAAAGAAATTGCCAGCCTGTGTTAAGCTCCGGCAAAGGCATTTCACTGCTGCCTTTGGCTACAGAATTCCATCTCTTCAGCTCTATTCACATTCAAATATTCACACTGATAACTCACTTCTGCTCATCTGGAGGAATAAAGAGGGCTCTGGTGCCTGATTCCACTTTCAATTATGCTGCTGCTACTCCAGAGTAACTCCAAGGAAGACAACTTTCACCAGTATGGTAATCAGCACATGAGCAGATGTGGTCCAGTGGCTGCTCTGACAACTTGTCAGTCCAAGGTTTTTCCATCAAACTGGACTAGTCTGAGAGATGACATAAAAAGCAGTGCTTGGATGGCCCTGTATGCTCCCAACACAGAGAGCAATAGGTCTGACCCAACTCTTGAGAAAATCCACGAGCTCCCCATCCCCTAAAGGCCTCTTGGTGACTCAGGCAGTGATGTGGGTGAGGAGGGGAGAGGATGGGGATCAGAGCAGGGCTCAGACCAAGAGCTCAGAGGGTTGAGGCTGAGGCAGCACTCAGGATTGCCCACAGCCCAGCCCCGGCAAGCCAACCCTGGAAGTCTTGGTGAAACGTGGCCTCGACTCATTGAGACTTCTCGAGGACATCAACCATGAAACATGGCCTCAGGTCTGCCTGCAGCCTCACAGCCAGGGGCCAGAGGACTGCCTGGAGTTTGTAGCCAGATGTGAGCGTTCCAAGAATTGAAAATACTTCCAGTCAAGGTTGTTTTCTCGTACGCAGGCCCATATCCAATGTGTGTAACCCACATACCTCTAAGAGTCTATCTTATAATTTATCATCTGTTTGCAAAAATTTAGGATACATTACCAATGAAAACCTTCAAGATACTGTATTAATTGTGACATATCTGAACAAATTTGATTACTATAAGGTTTTTCTCTTTCTGGGCTTGGCGTGAGAATTCACGCAGTCTTCAAGAAAAGCTAATGAAAAGTGACTTTCTAAACCAGAAACCTAAAATCTGGATCCATAATGAGACATTTTGAAAAAGCAGCCATGTATTAAATGTTTTAATCATTAAAGAACTTTTTGCAATAACAAACAGCTCACCCTTTACAGAAAAATCTTTTATTGGTTCAGGCCAAAGAAAGGTCATGTCCCAAATCTGTACTCACACCTACTCACTAAACTTGATTCCAAATGAGCCAGTCATGTTTAGTATAAATTATGAAGAATGTTAGTAACCCCAGAACAAGAAAAAACAGAGTCAGAGAATAAAGGCTAAAACAATGAAGTGATTCTCTAGGTGGGTCTTTATCCGAGTGTTTGAATACAGGATGGTGTTCCTACAGATAAAGTTTGTTTTCTTAAGATTGTCCCAGAAAATTGCCCTAAGCCCTCAAATTCCAAGCAACGGTATTAATTTAAAGTGTAATTAAAGTGGAAATTATTAATTTGGAACATGTTTTTCGCCCTGCCAGCTATATTCATATAGCACAGGCTATAAATGCAGCATGATGCATTGCTGTGCCAAAGAAGCAAAATTCTATATTTAAATCTATCCCAAATACCTGTGTTTTAGCAGGAATTTCTAGCTAACATAAGGTTTGTTCATTTTCCTCCTATGTAATTAGCTACCAAACTACTTTCATTTAAAGCAATTAATGCAATTCTATTTGCAGTTATCATGCAGTCAGATAAAAAGAGACTGTATATGTAACAGTAATGTATTGAAAGGGACTGAACACATAATAAATATTAATCTATTGCTGTAACAAACACAAGAAAAATATGAAATGGGTCACTGCATGAACTGTGATAGTGGCCTTGCCCTGCACCAGCCAGGAAAACAAGAGCTTTCCGGTTGACTTCAGGGGACTTAAGAGTTTCACTGATCATTTCTAGGGAAAGCCTGTGTAGGAGTATTGTGACAAACAGCTCAAACAGAAAAGATTTGTGGGTTTTATGCGTCTCTGCAGTAGGAGCACATATCAAAGCTGAATATGTTTTAGTATTACAAGGCTAAACTTTCAGCCTTCTTGTACCTGCAGGTCTAAGACAGAAAGTGGGACAGAGAACCCTACATTTCCACTGACACTTACACCTTTCTCTGTGTTTTTCTGTGCCTGCATGGCCCTGGCACACACTGGTGAGCTGCAGCCTTGCCTTTGGCGCTGCTGAGCAAAGCAGCCCTGTCCCTCTCCTCTCCCTTCCATCTCCTCTCTCTTCTTTCTCCCTCCTCTTTTCTCTCCTTCTCCCTCCCCCTTCCTTCCCCCCATGAGAAACCAGAAAGCTCATTTCATTTAACATACTGCAAATACGAGAAGAGCATTATCAAAACCAAAAGACTTTTGTAAATTCCAACTGCTTTTGTTCTCTATGTTTTTAATTCTCTCTAGGAACCCACCATAAATAAAGTACAGTAACTACTGTAGCAATGGTTATTCCACTGAGTCCAAAACCAATAAAAATATGTATTTACAAGGTAAACGATACAGTACATAGCAAGGGGGCAAGGAGGTAGTATGTAGAGACAAAGCTGAAATTCTAAACAGGTATCAGTGTACAAGCCCTGAAGAAGAGTAAACAGGAACTGAATTGAACCAAGAATTGTACATAGAACATATCATAGAAGATAAGGAAGAGAAAGGAAGCAACTGACTGTGCCCTAACTGAAAACAAAAAAGACACCAGTGAGACATTGCTGTCATAAGCCAGATGTGAAAGCCCTGTGGCAAGCTGGGGCAAGGCTCTCACAGCTGGTGGAATGAGGCCATACAGACAGTGGTATTCTCCCATCCTCTTCCTACCAACATTCTTCTCCTCCATCAAGAAAGCAAGAAGGGAAAATACACTTCTATCATAGAATGAGAATAATGGTATCCATAGATAGAGTTGCATTCCCTTGTGAAAAGGATGGTTTTCTGTGAAACATGAAATTCAACTGTCCCATGGAGGCTCCTGAGGTATACAGTACAGATGTACAGTAATACTTCCAGCCAGGAAGGACAGCTGAAAGAAACAGGAAATAACCAAACCAACTAACAATCTAAGGACAACGTGCTACTGCAGTGAAGAGGAAAGAAAAAAGAAAGAGAAAAGAAGACTTACCATATAACTGCATAGCTTAAAAAAAAAAAAAAAGTTATAATTGTATAGGGTGTAGGCAAATAATGATTTCATGCCAGCTTTATCTTTGCTAGCCACAGAAATGGGATCAGGCAGTGGAATGGGCTGCCCAGGGAGGTGGTGGAGTCACCTACCCTGGAGGTGTTCAAGGAACATTTGGATTTTGTGTTGAGGGACTTGGTTTAGTGAGAACCATTGGAGACAGGTGGACGGTTGGACTGGGTGATCCTGCGGCTCTTTTCCAACCTTGGTGATTCTGTGATTCTATGACTCTATAAACATGCTTAGCATCAACAGGGAAAAAACACTGAAAGGTTAGTGGGCAAATTGTGACTGTGGTGAGAAGCCCACCAAACAGGAGATGTTACCACTTGCGGTTTACCGAAGGAGACATATGCAGAATATGGCAAGCCTTGGACAGGACTGTACTTTGATGCCAGATATTCTCATCATGAAAGGGAAGGGAGAACAGTCCCTTTGAACTGTATGTACAAAAGCATGTCAAGGACAGACACCTTGAATAAACCAAGGTTAAAATGAGATTCCTGTTGGCAACCTGTGCCTGCTGAAATGCAGAGCTCCATTACCTCTAAGGAGTAAGGAGTCTCTAAGGAAGAGCTGGCAAAGCTACAT
This sequence comes from Lagopus leucura, assembly GCF_019238085.1. NCBI lineage: Eukaryota > Metazoa > Chordata > Aves > Galliformes > Phasianidae > Lagopus > Lagopus leucura. Next base: position 1,066,923 of record NW_024962334.1, on the reverse strand, counting down.
CTTTATTCCCACTCTAACTCCCACACTAGCAGTGACAAGGAAGAATTCAGGTACACCGGAATCTCATTATTACATAGTTTGAAATCAAATGTCATTATAAATGTACTCCATAGGTCTCTGTGGCAAAAGCATTCCTTGCTAGCAACGATAGAGAGTGAACCCACACGAACCGTGCTAGTGGATTTCTCCTGACAACCTCTGCTGTACCTTTTGGCAAGTATACAAGAACCTTTGGCTGGTCACAAATACCTCTGGCATCAACCCAGCCTGCTGAGTAAACTGAACCATTCATTAGAAGTACTCCCAGGCACCAAGGCTGTAACTAATAACATTGCTAATACAGAAGGAGCTGACAACAGAGAAGCAATTCAGGATTATGATATCAAAACATCCTGAGAAACCGGAAAACATTAGGGAAATCGTCATGGGTTGTGAAAGAAACCCTGAGATACAGAAACAGGCAGCCATCTTTCCAGAGGCTGCACAGCACACAAAAAACACAGTACGGTCAGTCAATGAAAACCTCATCATAAGGGAAATGTAAGAGAAATGGTAAACAAGGACTGCCGTGATGTCAGCAGAATGAAGAACTACTGCATGTGGTTTCAGATTAAAACCTCAAAGCCATGTGTGTGTCTGCAGCGTCCGTGACTGAGAGCTCAGCATTACCACCTCAGGAGTCAACACCCCCCAAAACATCCTCCTGGCTCTGGTCTCCCAGAAATCTTTCTATGCACAGCATTGAGGCAACTCTCCCTTGGAGGCAAAACTGCTGCCCACCATAATATGAAGACGCTGCAACATCTTTGCTTCTCTGCTAAGAGACCTCAGGGGACACAAAGGAGGCAAATCTCAGGCTGATCAAATCATATGAAGCAACTCACAGAAGAGGTAACTCCACACTTTCAGTTGAACTAGGAAAAGTAGCATTGCCTCAGGGGGACAGGCAATCATCCCAGAAGACTGGGAATTATCTCATGAGACTGGTACGTGTTTCACACCTGGAAGCCCACATACTGCTCATAAAAACAGAATTTGGAGTGTAAAGGCATAATTTCTCCTTTTCAGACTATAGCTTTAAAAAAAAAAAAAAACAAAAAACAAAAAACAAAACCTGGGAAGTGCTAAAATGTGCATTTTCACTGACAGTAATTCAGGCTATATGTTCACAGCAGACTGCTGTTCCAAACCCTGGCAAGAAGACCATCTGCTAGGGCACAAGGACAAGGGACAAGTTCAGGGAGCTAATGCTGTACACCAGAAGAGGGAGGAGACACAATCCAATGCCCTCAGCTCAGCCAAGCATCCACCATGCCTTGCAGCAGCAAGTAATTCAGTGCCAAAAGGGAATTCAAGTGCAACACATCCTCTCCTGGATGCCTGCAAAAATAAATATATCAGCAGTATAGACAGCCCAGAGATTGATGTCAAAGACACAGAAGACAGAAGCATGCTGCTTATCAAGCACCATGGACCATCACATGCCAACAAGGCACATTCCCAAGGTCTAGATAGTTACTCAGCATTGAATGAAGGGATAGGGAAACAAGACTGCTTCCTCAATAGAGTTCAGAGAAGGAACAGTGCAGGGAAAGGGAACAGAGTGAAAGCCAGCAGCCTGCTTGCCATAAAAATGTGAAAGACCTGGGATCAGAGTGCAAACAGATTTTTACCCTGCTGTCAAATAGCTACATAATATAAGGGCAAAAGGCAATGCCTAAGTTGCACTGGAACACTTGTAGCAACAAATCCAGGATGGCAAGACAAAAGGTAAACTACAGACAGAAGACATCCAGAGCAACAGAACAAAATAAAACCAAGGCCAAGGGGACATGTAATGAGCCTCTCAGCCTACAGCAAAATTCAGAAAAGTAGGATTATGCCACAACATGTCAGGCTGTCAAGCTGTGACTAAAGAGAAACAGGCTGTGAACTTAAGAGAACAGTGTCCCCTGCCAGCAGTGCTGGTATGAAACTGCTTCAGACAACCCAGCACCCATAGAATGCAGAGGCATGTGACATAGGCAGGGCTCATTGTGCTTCGTCCCAACAGCCAACACTTGCACATAAAGAAAATAAACAGCCAAACACAGCTGGAAGAAAGAAGGTTCCATGGAGCTGGCAAAGGTCACTGCTAAAGTTGTCTTCCAGGCCTAATTTTTGTATTGTAGGACATGGAGCTCATGAGGAGCGCCTGGAAGCCACTGTCTGCACCCACAGTACCTCCTGGGTAATGGTTTCAAACCTGTTTGATACTCTGAGCTTGGAGCATTCTCATTCTCACACAGAATGCAAAATAAGGTGAGCTCTAAGACCTCGCTGTTTGAGCCAGGGGAGAAGGAGACAGGGCACAGATGTATGATGAAGTTGCAGCTCACTGCTTGTTGTGGGACAGCTGAGCACCACACATTGCTCCAGCAGGTTGTAGGCCAGTGCCTATAAGGGTGTTAAGGAGTGCTGTGTGCTGGGCTATTTTTGAAGAGCACATTAAAACAATTTCTTGAACACTTACTCATTAAAAACTATACTGCTGTTTCAACAAACTTGAATACTGTCAGGCAATGCAAGCCTGGCGTGCTAAAGCATGCTAAACATCCCCGGCCAAAGCCTCCTACCAAGCCTAAAGATCAGCTCCTCTGATTTGTCAGAAGATCCTGGACTTAACTTTTAAAATTGTGCTGCCAGTTCTGACCAGTTGTGTAAATGATTTTCATTTGTTTCTCATCTTACCATGCCTCTGCAGACAAAAATACTCCCCCGAATGCAATTTATAATTCCTTTTACCCTTCGCTTCCCAGCCCTACCTAATTTCCTACCAAACTAGTTTTGCTTCTGCTGACTTTTCTGGTTCTTTCCTTTATCCCCTCCCTAGTCGGTTTGCCCCTTTCAGATCCCCTTTGTGAAAGCCTGCAAGCAAGTATGAAGACATTTTCACCTACGGTCTGAAACCACTGATGTTGCCATGCCGTGCTCCCGCTGTGACAGTGCACAATATGCCACTGCAGAGGCAGAAAAACAAGGGGCTGCCTCAGGCTTTCAGCTGACCAGCAGCTGGGCTTTGAGGGTACTGGAGAAACAGAAGGCGTGCTTGGCCATACAGGCATGCTGCAAGAATGGAAAAGATAGTCAGCAAGGCTCCTGGGAAACCCCAGTGTTTTATTGAGATCAGGACAGATCCCAGTTGCAGCAAGTCAGCTGGGACCCCAAGAATGCCTTACACAGCTAAGGCAGTCCCAGTAACACTGCACATCTGGTAACCCTATGGACAGAGTTAAAAAGAAATAAAACTTCCCAGGGAAAAGGTCAGAACTTTGATTAATATCTCCTAGAAAAGCAAAGTGCTCGATGCCGATCTCACAACAGTTTTACATTACTGCAACTCCATTAATTTTACTGGAGTCACCACAGATTTTCACCACTGCTGAAGCAGCACTTCCCAGTGGGTTAACTCTGATTCTCTTTTCCTTGCTCCCCAAATTTCAAGACATTCGCACTCTACAGGTCTGGGAATTTCTCTGGCATAGCTGTCAGGGGGCTTGATAAGTGTATCTCAGCCTGTGTATTCCCAGCTGCTCCATCTTTCATGCTCTTCCCTCTCCAACTCTGTCAGGCATCAACCCAGCAGATGGCTACACACGGATAGCTCAATACACAAGCTCATATTAAATGCCCTACTTATTTATAGATATATAAATACCTATAAATCCAGACATTAAAAGCATTACTAGTCCTAGGCATCCTAGCAGATTAGTCACATTATCAAGCTTAGATGCGAACAGAAACAGCAAGCCAAAGTCTCTCCTCATTACAGTACAGCAGTCTCATCATTCATCACCCCAAGCCTAGTCATCCCCAGAATTCCTACAGGGAGCTGATTCTTCCAGATAAACTATTCAAGGAGCAAAGGTTCTTAGAGTAGGTCTCTTAGTGTGCCCACCAGGAGAGTGGGAACCCTTATATGGCTCAGCGTCACCATCTGGGCTATGGCGAGTGAACTAAAAAGAATAAACATAAAAATGGTGTGGCCCTCTGACCTCCTGGCCACTCGTGGGTGCTGCACAAGCAGGCTGCAGGCTTTTGATAGCTGTCCCCAAGCCTGATCAGACATTCTGCAATAGACAGAGGCAGAGGCCCCACAGCCAAACTGTAGCCGTGCTCTTGCTCTGGAGAGAGGAGTGATCCCAAGGCCATGAACAGAGGTCAGGACCCCAGGCCCTGACACACATAGCTCTAGAGCTCTCTGCCTGACCTGCACAGAGCGTGCAGCAACTGGGGAAGGCTTAGATTCCTACAGGCAGCCTTTTACACCCATTACGTGGGATGAATGCTGCAGTCTAGGAAGAAGAAGGAAATACTGTCCAGTTCACAAATAGTGTGTTTGTTTTGTTTGCTGAACTTTACATTCCCTACATACTGTATGCTGAGCAGAGCGACTGCAGTGGCACACATACCCATAGAACAGGAAACAGACTGCCAACGACCTTCACAGGGTATCAGCAAAATAAGCAAACATACCATGCACATCAGGTGGTCTCAGTGCCAGTGCTAGGATAAACTGAATTTGAAGCAAAAGCATTGTCAGAATTTCCCTTTAAACTGCACCAGGCTGTAAAGCCACTTGGGTGAAGGCAGCAGTTAAAATCAGATCAGCGTGTGAATGTTTGAAAAAGAGCAGATTAATTCCTGGGATCCAGGCGGCTCAGCTGGAGCTGCTGCTCAAATGCTGCTTTCGGCTGCCCACCTCCTGCCAGCCTGCTTTGGCCTCACCCCAAGGTACTTCCCTGGCAGCAACTCAAGTGTCCTCATATGTAATGCCAAGCCAAACTCATGCTGACGGAGACAGACACAGGCTTCATCCCAGCAGAAGCAGAGAAGGCTGGCCCAATCAGGCTGGTTTTGACCCAGAAAATGAGTGCAGAACGTTATCCCCAGGGCTAGGTGCTCACAAGGCTCTCTTCAGGGAGAACCAAGCCTGACCCTGAGTGAGGGACTCCGGGGGAGCAATGCACGTGCCTAACATGTATACACCCATAATGTGTACATATGGCCAGCGGCTTGAAGTGATTGACTTCTGGGAAGGATGAAAAATGTAACTGAACCCTTGTGAAAAAGCCCAAAAGAATTTAATAGAGAATTACAGCCTTTCTCAAGAATTTAATATAGAATTATATAGGACAGTTAAAAACAACAATAGAAAGGATATTACTCTCTATTAAACTCTACAGGTTTCAGAGCAGTTTAAATAGGGCCTCTTAATGTTTCTGCAAAGATTCCTATTACATCCTAAAGGGCTTTTCCACACAGATCCTAGCAGCCACTGGGGAAAGCCTGGTGCCAGTGAGCTCCTAAGCAAATAAGTCAAGCAGTGCTGATAATCTACATCAGACTAAGTTCTGCAGCTCTGCTGCAGTTCCATGAGCCACTATGAGATCAGAAGTCATTCAGGAAAATTGAGGGTTTGGAAAAGACCTTCAGCTCTGGGGCCCCAGCAGCACATGGTCAGCATCAGGTAAAACAGGACTTCCCTTAGATGGAACGCTGAAACACAAAACATTACCTTCAGTTTGGACTGAGCGATGACAATTAACCTTGCTGCATGAAGTAGGATAATATATCTGGGGCTCAGAAAGCAGTGCCCGAGGCACGTGGGCACTGATGCCTGCCTTCTGCCAAAAGCTACCTATGGCCAAAGCTTTTATTTCAGATTTGGTTTTCTCACTGAGTAACACAAATGTACCGGCATTCGCAATAGCACACACATAAATGTGTTGAATTAGATACTTTACGAAAGGTACCCATGTTTACAGCCTTCATTCATAACATGAACAGTTGACAAACTGTTTGGGGCTATAATATCCCCATTAAGCATCAATGCACAGCAAACTACACATGCAGTAAAGTGGGTGATTAATTTACCTCTTTTTGCTATGGGAAGACCCACTCAGTGTTTCCATTGCTTTCAACGCAGTAGTGTTTAAAGTTAGTAAATGCATATTGCATATTTTCCCCTCAACAGAGGGATCCAAAATACCCTAATATCACCTCTAGTCACTCAGAGGAACATGACAAACTCACTGTTGTGTCACGCTGCTGCCCACCTTCTCCAGTCCTACAGTCTGACAGTACCCAACAGCCTACACAACTACACAGAGAACCCAGCAGGGCTTAAGCCAACATCTGAGCACAGAGAAACTTTGCACCAAACCTCCCCAACCCAGGCAGCGGTGTATGTCTGTGACAAAGTGTTGTGCCATACAAAATGCTATTGGTTTTAACCAGTAGGGATGGCAAGGGTGGGAAGCAAATTAGAGAGTTTGCTTAATGCATAATGTTGCAGTTTCATGGTCTAGACAAATGTTCATACTCTGATTCCTGCTGGACTCTGCACTAAAACAAACCTCAGTATTTCATGACTATTTCATATGTTAAGATGAGATTTTGCTTCATTGGATGTCTTATGTTTGTAATGTTCAAAATGATCAGAATATAAAAATGCCCTAACACTGTATTTCACTGTAAAGTTTTTTACAATGTTTTGATGTATCTGTCTTCCCTATCAGATAACAGACACAAAATAGCTCACCACAAAGTGTTTTTCTTTTAGATTGTATGACTACTTGCTAAGCAATAACTTCATTTTCAAATCATACTCACCCCTTCAACATTGAAATCCAGTTATTTTTAACAGCAAAAATCATTTGTTTATGAAACCTCTACAGGCAAACAACAGAAAGAACGAGTGCATGAGTGCCAAATGTTTTGCATACCTCACCCAACAAAACATATACCTGACATGGGAAATACTTAACAGAGGAAGAGGAAGCAAACTATGAACCTGAGCCGTTCCTGCACACCATCTAGAGCCAAAGACAAAACTCCTGTTAGTTTCTGTGGCAAAGGTTCAAGATGCTTCAAGGATTTACACTGTGATAGAAGATTATGCATGTGAAGATCTTTATTTGCATAAATGTGCCTGCAAGATGAGGTTCCAAAAGCCAGGGGAGAGAGAAGAGGGAATGATGAAGGACCCCATTAAACAGAGTTCTTTCTGAAACCACATTGTCTAGATTTGTTTGTGGAAGTGCTCTCAGTGTGACTTGTTGGCAGGGACTCGGCCTCTCCCCTCCGCGCATGACTGGGTCACTTTTATCACATTAACAAGAGAAGCAAAAGCATCCTCACCCGCTGGGTTTTGCTGGGACAGCAGGGCAGCACAGGGCCTTGAATGCCTCCATCTGAGATGTTAGTTGTGCCTGAATCTAATTTTTCTCTGATTATCACGCTCTAAAGTCCTTCCTTATTCAGAAGTTCACTGGAAGCTCAACTGCAAAGAAGGGAAATTCTTTTTGCCTGGTCGGAGAACCAAAAGCAAGAATCCTCCCAGGGAAAGTCTTATCAGCAAATCCACAGAGACTTATCTAAAGGTACTCACCCAGAGGTTTGCAAACTGCCTTTTTGTGCCTCTCCTTAGGCACTCTCCTTAGACTTCCTGCCTGAAGTTTTATGCCATTGTGAGACATTTCCAAGGCAGCAACTGCTGCCTAATCTTTTCATGAGATGTAAATCAGTTTCAGTAATTATCATAATAGATGGTTTGCTTGTGTTTTCTAGCTGGGAAAAAATACCATGTCTTATAAATTCCTCAGTACTTAACATCAAAGCAGCAGGGCCATCATGCACGTTCAGAAGGGAAGGGAAAGTGATTTGATGAGGATGTATATGCAGAGAGATTTCTTTTAAGAGATCATCTTGAATGAGTTGAAACCCTCTAAGTGGGAACGAAGAACGTGTAGACAAGAGGTGCTTGTCCTTGAAGTACTGGAGAGATACCTCATCACCATCTAAGTCAGAAGCAGTGCCAACAACTTGAAACGGCACATTAGGAAATTAGAGAGGAACTGGGGGAATCCCATCTCACTGGCAGCACATGGAGGTAGTACAGGCTGTCTGAAACTGGGCTCCTGAGGGTGTAGCAGTCATCAGAAGTCTCCTTTGGAAGTGATGGGGGCACAGCAATGCTGAATCTCTCTTTCTTGGGCTGGCACCATGCAGCCAGAATCAGCAAGTCAGTTCAAAACGCCGCAGGTCTCCCCATCTCAAGGGACTTCCTGGCAAATTTCTGCAGCTGGATGTAAATCCCAATAGCAAAAAAGAGGTCACTAGCCTGCTTCCCATGAATATTAAAGTGGTGCTAAGCGAATCTGGCAGCCCAGACCCCACTCCTTCTGTACCTCTGTGCAGTAATGGCTTACAGGTGTAACACCCATGCAGATTCACACCACTGTGTCTGGTACCTTCAGGTTTACTCCTCTTGACTGAAGTTGAGGGAATCCAGGAGAACTGCATCAATCAAGACAGAGATTCTGCCTTCCAAAAAGACGAGGGCCTTTCCAAAAGAAATGAACTACGTTACTTCTTTTTTCAAGAAAAATAGCTCTGCGTGCTATAGCCCACTGAACAATAGGCTGACAGCGTGGAGAAATGGCAGGAGCAAAGTAAATTAAATTTAACACAAAAGAGGAAAACAAGTAAACACTACGTATTTTTTTCAAGGGAGTCCATGTGCAAGTGATTAACTTTTGCTATCAAGGGAGGAGAAGGAGAAAGCCAAGATCTCTGTAATGACTAGACAGGCTGAACACAGCAGCAAATACGGAAAATGTCATCATATTGGCTAAGGCCGTAAAATATTTTTAGCTCAAACACCTTATGTTCGCAGTCCTAACACTGGCCCCAGCCTAGTAATCTGCAATCTCAGGAAACACAGTGTTAGCTTTCACAGAATTTCACTTGCGACCAATCCTTGCAAAGGTGCACCTTGAAAGGAGAATGCACAACCCCAGGACCTGGATATGCACCGCAGTGCACTGACAAACACTAGCCTGCTCATCCGCAAAGGCAGAGTGTTCCCATCCTCAGCATCCTTGGGAGTGAGGGAGATGGGCTGTTGTTGCCGTGCAGCTAAGGAATGCACGCTGCTCAAAGCTCAAGAATGTGGAAATCGCAGAGCTTTTTTATAAGGCCATTAAAAACGACATCTTAACAACAAGTGCAATTAAAACTCCTCGGTGTTGGAAGAGGTCTTCCAATAAATACTTGGAGCATAGAACTCATTCCATTCTTGTGACTCAAAAAATCGAGAGCATAATCCTAGAAAAAATGAGAGAAATGCTGCTTTCTTGTCTGTTGTTTAAGCAGCTTCCTCCATCCCAAACAGCAGTGACAAATGACTGTGCGCTGATCCTGGGGTTGTCCTCCAACTGCGTCCCACTCCACTGCTACAGACGAGGCTTCACTTGCTGTATGCCACATTTCTATACGTCACGAATACATTGCATACTCTGTGTATCCAAATATACCTAAATCTTAAGAATATTGCAAAGAAGTTTTAAAGGAGACTAGGTAACCCAAGGGTTTGGAAGAGCTGTCCCGTTTCATTTTTGTGTCATTTTTATTATGTCCACTGATCAAAAAATAGCAGGCCCCTGTGAAATGAGATCCTGGTTCTTCTGGCCTGGATCTCAACAGAGCAAGGGACACTTTTTGAGATCTGCCATGTTTTCTGCACTGACAAGGCACTCTTGTTGGTTACCTAGGCCATTAGGACAAAAACAAAAGGCAGCTTAAGCCGTCCTGACTCCACCTGATGGGGTGGGATCTCCTACCACTACAGGCTATGATTTATACGCCCTCTGAATGGTTATCTTCTTATGCCAAGGCTAGCAGGATGTCACGCTTGCATTGAGCTCAATTTCATGGTAAAACCACAACAAAAAATATGGAAAAAGATAGAGGAAAAGGGAGTCTTTACTAGGCTTTCTGGGATCTAGTTGGCAAGCAGGGTAAAATGGCAATTCTAAAAGGAACATCTGAATTATAGAAACATTGGGATAGGGTTAATGCAAGTTTGCTAATTACCTGGTAAGGACCTGATCAAATGTACTGTCTCTGCATGTGCACACACAAACACTTGCCTCACTGCCTTGCTTGAATAATAAGGCACAACAGGGCAATCACTGTTGTACCATAATTGCACTCCTCGGGTGTACGCCAACCTGAAGGAGGAGTGCTATCATCAGCCTGAGAAGCATGATTATGGCCCAACAAGGCATGCCCTGTTGTGACTTATTACAATTAGAAAAGCTATCTGCAGTGTTGCAAACATCGAGGTGAGGGTGAGGAGAAATGCTTTTTAAGAGCCTGTGCTCTGGCAGTGTGTATTTAAAATGTTGTACCTGCTGCTAGGACTCCCCATTAGCCAATCATATTGCTCAAGTGTCCTTTGAATGACATACTTCATGCCCCATCTCAGCTCGGTACTGAAAGATTAGAGGAATTAGCAACATTTTTTTTCAACCCTCTTTGAGCTCTCAAGAGACTTGCAAAGCACTAAGTGGTATACAGTGACTGAAAGTACATGCCCCTTGCCAACATCAAAAAGCCTTGTCAAATATCTGGGGACAGTTAACTACTTTCCTCCCAGACAAATACATGTTTAGCAAACAGCTTGCAAGAGCAGTTAAGAAACACAAGCTGAAAGGACGAGCCGGCTTTTTTGGTCTTGTGCTTTCATGGGCATATATCAATCCCTAGTTTTCAAATGAGGACCAAATGGGGGTAATGAGACCTGCCTAATTTACGAAGCAGTTCTGAAGATCGATTAGTATCTGGAATGGTCTGGGAGATGTTCAACTGGCAGGCATTACAGGCATGCAAAATAAAGTAGAGGGGAAAGCACAGAAAGGTTGTGGTATAAGCTGTGAAAAAAGCGAAACAAGTGGAAGAAATCGTTTGCTATAATGTTAAAACAGAGGATCGTTCCTGTGTGAGGTCCCAAGCAGAAGATTTGCAGGCAGTGTCTGTTTGGTAATGCCAAAACTAACTAAGGACCATGGCAAGGATGCAGGACTGAAAGCAGGACTGAAAGCACAAAGAGCCTTGAGTCGAAGCAGAACACATCCCTCATGTTCAGAAGGGTCTTGGATGTGAAAGATAGCTGCTAACGAAGGGACTGTGCACAGGTTTTGATGAAATCTGAGCTCCTTCCAAACCACACTGGAGTAATAGGTGCCTCAAAACAGCCCTTGTAAGAAAACAGAGCTAACACAGACATTGCAGCTTCAACCAGTTGGGGAAAAAAATAATAATAAAAAAAGGGAGGGATTGCATGCGATATTAAATTCAGAGAGCTTTACAGCCAACATCTGGTCATTGGGACAGCTGGAGCAGTGTTGTGTAATTACTGTGAAGTGCAGAATAAAAAACCCTAAGAAACTGCCCCGTGATACCTAATCATCAGCCAGTCAAAACACGTTGGAGCTGATGTATATTAATCACTGGAAACCTTAGATAAATTCAGCAAACATTGCCTATTACAATATGTTTTTGTTTTTTTTTTTAAAAAAAAGCTTTGAAATGGCAGTGTGCTTAGCAGCCTGATCCAAAGCGCACTGAAATATGTTGGAAAGTTTCCATTCACCTCGGTGAGCTTTGTGCATTGAGCTTTTTCAAGCTCAGGCAGCAGTTCAAAAATAACTTTACTGCATTATCCCAATTGTTTATTTGTGTACAAACAGCAGTGAAAGAGTACACATGGCCAAGCAGAATAAGAGCACTCAGGAATAGTTTTAAATTGCCGTCATCGAAACCACTGACAATATAAAAATGCAACTATTTATGATGTTGTAACACTGCCTTTAAGAGGGATGGTGGTGGAGAAACTATGTGTAATGTAATCAACAAACTAACAAACTCCAGGGCACTCCAGACAACTTCAATATGCAGAATGTTTAAAATATTAACCAAACAATAATCAGGAATATCAGGCTATGATTAAACAGTTTTTAAAATCGATCCTGAAGGTGTCTTTCCAAAATTTATTCAGACTGTTCCGTAGCCAGCTCAAAAGCTGCGGAAAACAGTGTATATTTTAACGTGACCTACTAGGATAAAAATTAATTGGTGATTGTCCACTGTTGCCTGACTAGCCTCAGTGAGTTAGACCAAGTACATTTGAAACGAATCAAGATGTTCAACATCTGCCTCCTGTTATTAGGCTATTCTTTTCCTATTTATAAACAAACGCTTTGTTGGGGTTAGGCTGCAGATGCCATTACTCTGCGGATTCGTGTTTCCTTAGCAATCTGAACTTTGGGCCACGGGTAAAGGGCATGTTATAAATCTTGTGATATCTGTCAATGAATGCAGGGAGAAAATAATTAATTAGCAGACAGCACAGTCCGTTTGCATGGTATTGCACAGCCAACATCTGACCATGTGCACAGCATTAATGCAATAACAGATTTTGGTTAACATTGGTTTTTAAGAAGTATTTATCTCCGTTTTAGTTAATACAAACAATCCTGTCCTTGTGTGCATGGTCATCACATCTTGTCAAGTCTCCCATTTTGTTAAGGCTCACACGGCTCTCTGGCTACTGATATTTGTTCTTGGAAATCCCAGCCCTTGCATGACCATGGTATACATAAACATCTTTATTCTCTCTTTACTTCCTTTCCATTGCAACTTCTGTTAATCTTCTCAGCCTACTTCCAGTCTTTGTGTTAGCTTGGATTCCTCCCTTCTTCCTTACACTGGGCTTCTTGCTCTGCCTGTCAGTTTCCATTCTGCATATCAGACTCCTATCCTTTACTCTCCCTCTTAGCTGGGTTTGTCTCTGCTCTCACTCACCTTGATGTAACACCTTCCTCCTTGCCTTTCCTGGCTGCATTTCTTGTGCTCTCCTTGTTACTCTGCATTCTGCAAGAAATTTATCGTCCTTATTTCCTCACAGAAAATATTAACACCATTTCTCTCCTCCCAGACCTTCTTTCTGGACTTCTTCTGAGCCTTCCACCCCTGTCCGATTTACTGATTCTATCTTTGCCTGCTGTGACCAGTAATTACCAGTACCTGAAAGTCAATGATTAATATAGCCTTACATCTCAGTTTTTCTCTGTGTCCGCAGCATTGTCATGGCAAAAAAAACTTTACAGTAGGGAGTACGTGCATGAGATCACAGCGTTTTACCACACAGCATGCAGGTAAGGATTCACATGGGTACATTCATCTCTTCCTTCACTATCAGGATTTTTAAAAGTAAGGTTAAAAAAGCAGAATGTTTTTTAAGAACTGGGTTAAAGAGGTCACCAGTCCAACAAAAAAAGCAGGATTTTTAACAGGAAAAGGAATCCCTCTATAACCCCTAGCATTTATCTAACCTGTTCCTAAAACATGTAATCCCACTGCCTCCATCCCAGGGCTTCAGCACCCTAGCACTGGCACTTCTCCAAATCCATGAAAGAACAAAATGCTTCCCTTGCCTCAGTGCAAGCCACTTCTTGCACTTTCCGGAGGGGACATGGAGATCTTTTTAATCCCATCTCTTCTGGAGCAACTTTTAACATACTTGAAGGCTGTTACCATCTATCTGTCCAAGTCCTCTCCTCTTTAGACTGATCAAACTCAAACCTTTCCATCTTTCACATTCTCCATCTTTCCTCAGGAGGTGATGTTTCTGGGCCTCTGAATATTCATGATTTTTCTTCTTTCAGCTGTAACCAATTGGCCCCCTTCCTTCTTGAAGCCAACATCATCATATAGGAAATTATCTATGAGCAGATTAACTCTTCTGCAGTAAAAGAAAGACACTTCCTCCATTTAATTACATGGCCTAAGCACCCGCATTAAGTTGAAGTGAGCACCTTAATACTGAAGGTAATATTAGCAAACATGATAATGCAGGTGGAGTAACAAAGCAATAACTGACAACAAATATTTTGAACTTTCTTCTCTTTTTCCTTTTTCTCAGATTCCTCATGTTATGCTTTTTTCAGAATTATTTGGTACCTGCAGCTATCCACCATTAAAATTCCACATGCAAAGAGATTTTGGCTTACAGATTTGAGTGGGAGGAGTTTGATGTGTTTGTTTGACACAAGAAATTAAACTGAATCAATTCACTGATTTTTTGCATAACTATCTTCTCATATCTTCAGTTCAATTGCAGAGCTTATTCCTCAGCCAGAGTAAGAAATGTTACTGCAAATATATAAAATCAAGATGTGCTCTGATGGTTATTTAAATGAATCAAACAATGGAAAACTTACAGATCTGACATTGATTACTTCATATCCTATGAAAAAAATATGTAACATATTCAACCTAATAAATGACTATAAAACTGATTAATGCATTTTCAGAATGCCCCACACAAGAAATACTTCGAGAAGATGACATTTTGATGACATTCCACATGGTGAAAATCTCTCTTGTCTCCTTAAATATCCTGATATAAGCACATACATGCATGTATTCTCTCACTGAATTAATTTGCACAGCTAGGAGAGTGATGTCTGGACCTACTTTCAAAAATATTTCAAAAAAATAAACAGGAGGGGGAACAACTGTTTACATGGTTGGATAGTGACAGGGCAAGGGGGAATGGTTTTAAACTGAGACAGGGGAGGTTTAGGTTGGATATTAGGAGGAGGTTTTTCACCCAGAGGGTGGTGAAGCACTGGAACAGGTTGCCCAAGGAGGCTGTGGATGCCCCATCCCTGCAGGCATTCAAGGCCAGGCTGGATGTGGCTCTGGGCAGCCTGGGCTGCTGGTTGGCGACCTGCACACAGCAGGGGGTTGGAACTGGGTTAGCATTGTGCTCCTTTGCAACCCAGGCCATTCTATGATTCTATGATACTTTCATGGGCAAGAAGCTCAGCTGCCCTTCTGATTTGCTGCACAGCTTTGGTACTAACTAAATGATCCCGTGTGGTAACCCATGCTTCTCTTCACGTTTCCAGAATGCTTTGCTTTTGTCCCTCCTCATCACAAAAGAAAGAATTTAGTTATCAACCCGCTTGTGCTGCACAATTGCCTCAGGATTGTAGTCCCTGTATTTCTGACCTAGCTTAAGCTCACACCAAGATCTGAACAAGGTTCTTGGGCTGGCTTAATTAATTTGGGTAATTTAATACTGCTGATGTGCTCAACACAGTTATAAAAGCAGCAGTGCTGAGCTGCTTTACATACCATAGTGGGATAAACGCTGCTGAACATCATTTAACCTGCACTCACTCCATCTTTACCTCTGCCAGAATGATGACTCCTGTGGCAGCAAAGAGTGATGCCATGGTGCAACTGGAGAAATACAAAGGCAACACAGCAAAGCAAGGACTGCCATTCCATCACGCCGTTTGGCCTGGTGAGGCTGCATCCCAGTCAGACTCTGAGGATGGGTTTGCCTCACAGAAATCACACTGGAAACTCACTGGCTTGGTATTATTTTATGTTTGTATGTTTGTTTTTTTTCCCTGCAAGGCAGTGACCTCAGCTGGCTGATACCCCAGGAGGCCGTGTCTCATCACTGGATTGCTGTGCTGGTATGAAAGGTCAAAACTGTGCGCTGGTCTCCCACTGCTCCACTCTCTGAGGAAACAAATTCAAGTCATTCTTGGGATGGGGAGGCCAACAGCCAAGTCCTGCCAACAGGCTGAGTGAGTGGGTTTTGGCATTTGCAGCCCCCTTCTAAAAGTTGGAGTTCCTCTCAAACAGTGGGAAGGATCCCTATCTCAGGAAGAAATGTGGGGAGTAGGGCCGCAGGGTGGGAGTGCTTCCTGCCTGGGGGAGGCAGGGGGGCAGGCAGTGCCATGCCAGAGGCTGGGGAGATAGGGGGAGCCAAGTTGGACTCCACAGTGAGATTTACACCACCGAGCCCACTTCTGTATGCAAAAGAAAGAGGAAGGTGAGCTTCACTTTACTAGAAAACTGCCTAGTTCAGCCAGTGGCATACATCACTTAATCTTTTTGTTGTCAAAGTTTTCTTGCTCAAGAATTTAGCTATCAAACAGCCAAACAGAATCTGGTTCTTCTACACCTTAGGTAATGAAGGAGAGTATTTTTGTCCTAAGAAAATTCTGAACCATTATGAGACACAAATAATCTTTTTCCAAAGCTTCCAAATCTGTTTATGACACAAACATGTAAATGCAGGAGAGAGAACAACCAAAATCCACCACTATCTGAATGTGCCACGTAAAAGCTCCATAGAAAGAAAAAAAATGAAAAATCGTGTACGTATCACAGGTGCATATCACACCTGCAGTGGAATAATATTTAGCACTGTTCACTTCTAGCCCCAGGTGGGCCAAAAATGCACAGCAGAGATGAGGGTGAGGAGGTACCAGCTCTCAAAGTATAAAGAGTACCTAATCCTTGGAAACCCCACAGCTCATGCTGTGGAGCAGAGAAGATCCTGGGTGTGACTGATAAAGGGAGGGCAACTGAACACTCAAAGAGGCTGACCAGAAAAGCTGCAGAGTCTCCATCCTTGGGGATTCTCAAATCCCGACCTAATTCTGGGCAGTCTGCTATAGGTGACCGTGCAATTTGTTTTCAGTGCCTGATATTAAGGACAATTTGCAGAGGTGGTGAAAACACAGGCCTTGCAAAGCTTACACAAGACTTCACCTGTTGATGCTGTGAAGGGTAAAAAGATGAAGGAAGGCTGGCCCAAAACAACTACTGGCTCTGCAGAGGTGCCAGATAAAAGTGTAGGTGGGACAGTCTGCACAACTGGTGTCCCCCATGTACACAGCTTTTCTCTTGCCAAGCTGTAAATCACTGCCCAGGGGCTGGCCCAGCCCAGAGCTGGCTGTGGAAGAAATCCCTCCTGGCAGGGATAAAGGAGCAGCCTTCCTGGAAAGAGCGAGCAGCCAACAAACATTGTGGCTCCAGACAAACTTCAGCCCTCGTCAATCTGCTCACTGCTGTCAGCCTTCCTGCCACCCCTTCCCCACTTTCTCCTGCCCTTCAGCCACCAGGAGCTGCAGCTTTTTTTTCCCCTGGAGTCTTCCCCAGCCCTGGCAGCAGCATGCTGTCTGGCCTGGCAGGGTGGCTTCGCTGCCAGGCTCATTACCCAGTAGGGCAACAAGCTCACTCACTAACACAGGGTTCACAAGGGACCCCAGGCACATCGCTCAGCCCCGTTCCCTGCCACTGCCTCCATTATCTTCCCCAGCCCTGCACAGCCCCGCTGCACAGACAACTGCCCATTACTACTGAGTAGTTGCCTGAATCCCACTAAAAGCTTGTCAAAGTGCCCAGAGAGCTGAAAGTGAGCTCTTTAAATTACATTTGTTGAAAGATCCCTGGTGCCTGTTCCTGCTTTTCGTTTTCAGCAACTCTCTGAAATCATAGTTTGTTTTACAGTGATGTTTTGTTTTTCTTTTCCTGCATCCAACCTATAAGTCATGGATGGTGCATATTGAACACATTAAATGGATTTCAGCAGGGCTGCACACCATGTGTGCACAGGGCTGAGGCCTGGGAGAACGGCATTTTTGTGTTTGCTTTCTGTGCCAGGAAGCCATGCAGTGTGCTGCTCCCTTATGCATGGCCCTGCATTGATTTCTGCAAATGTGAAAACCAAGAAAGAAGCAGCAAGGACAGCGGAAACACCAAGGACACTACCGAAGAGGAAGAATCCAGAGTCTATCTGATGGGTTAAAGCAGTGCCTGGAAATCGGGACTGCTTGGATCAATGCCTGACCACAGCTGACAACAGCCTTCACCGCTGTGCCTCTGCCTCCCCATCTGC
Source organism: Lagopus leucura (assembly GCF_019238085.1). Classification (NCBI taxonomy): domain Eukaryota; kingdom Metazoa; phylum Chordata; class Aves; order Galliformes; family Phasianidae; genus Lagopus; species Lagopus leucura. The sequence continues at coordinate 1,049,327 of NW_024962334.1, read as the reverse complement.
AAACTGAGGAGAGTAAACAAATTCAGTGCCCTGTCCTCAGGAAAGGTATATGCAGTTTGGGAAGTGTTTTGAGCTCCCCACACAGAACTGATTCTTTATGTGCAAAGAATTGTGATACATTCTTTAGAGATTTCTTTTAATTAGAAGAAAAATATCTCCCTCCCTTTTAGAAAAATTAGGAGTTATGTTCTTATTATATATTTATGACTACGCACCAGATTTTTTAAAAGTCCTGTGCCTTTCCAATTTTGCTATTAATATGTCATAAGAAAATCAGGGATTGTGTCCAAATTCCAATTCATGAGAATGGAATTAATATCTCCATTAAAATGAAAAAGGGGGAGTAGTGGGGGAAATCTCGGAAGCCCTGGCGGGTGGTAATAGCTGGACTCAGCTCTTCCATCCTGGTGACTCATTCTGGGAATGGATAGTGCCTCTGTCGTCTTCAGACATTTAACACCTCCCTAACAAGATTTAGCATCAGCTGGGATGTGTGAACAAATAATATTAAGCAACTTGAGACTTCCTACAACATCTGTGTCTAAAACATGTTAGGGCCTGATTCTGTCAGAGGCGGGTGGGAGCTGGAGAGGCGATGCATCGGGCTTTTTGTTATTAATACCAGCAGTGGAGACCTTCAGCTCCAAGCCATCCCTCCCAGATTACGCTTCTGAAGATGTAAAGAAGAAAACAAAGTTCAGGAGACAGCACCTTGCCAAAATGAAAGACATTTTAGGAAGGTATTTTTGACTCCATACAGATTATGCGTAAACTTAAGTTACTGAGAGAAAATGGGAACCATTTGTTTAAAGCTCAAATCCTGCCTGCCCTTAACTAGCCTATGTTTCAAGCTTCTTGTTTTGCCTAATCTCTACGTCTTGCTTGATCACTTTAATCCAACTTCCCCAGGAGTATTCTCCATAGCTCTACCCAACAGCTGGACTTGGGACCAAAAACATCAGTCCTGGAGATCTGTCCTGTCAAGTGAAGAGTTGAGCACAAGTAGAGTACGAGATACCTCTATAATGTGTGGTTTCAAGTGTCTGAGGGTGAGCAGGCATCAGAAAACTGAGTTCAAACCAAACCCTTCTCTCGAATCTTTGACATCTGAAGGAGCCCCATAGGCTGGGTTTGGGCTGTAGGTTCCAAAAATCTAATTCCAAAGTCTCAGCTTGTTCTTGTGACTGAGCTTGATAGCCCTATGATAGCCAAATTGACAGCAGTTCCACCTCAACTGTGTCAACACAGAAATCCCAGATTCAAAAGTGGGTGGGACAGGGTGGAGAAAAGTACTGACTATTTTTAATCAAAAGTTTCAACAGCCTTTCCCTAGATATGATGAGTTTCCAGATTCGAAGTGCATAGAAGCAATCCAGAATTTATATGTAGGTAATATAATGGTTCTGATGATTAGCTGTTGATTGAGAAAACTTGAGGATTCTGTAATGAAAACATAATGTAAGCAGTGTGGTTTCCTGACATTTCCAGTGCACTATAATTCTTTCCGTGTAATTTATAAGCCCTCCATTTACTTTTCAGAGTTTTGAAAGCTCAACATTTTGGTGATATATTCCCCAAGAAACTCGCCTTAACATATCTTTTTTGATGGGGAGACCTAAAAGGTTGGCCAAACTAGAGACACTGAAACAAAGTCCATGCTTCTAACCATTCTTACTTTGCTTTCTGGGGAAAGCCTTTCCTGACCTTTTACTTCTTGGCTGTCAGCCTGAATGCTCACTCTGTCCCTTCTATGGACCTCCTGTAGGAGCTTTCAGCAAGGAACTGGATGTACCAACTCCCTCACCAAATCACAAGGAGCAGAACACATTCCCTTTTTATCAACAGCTGTGGAAGTAACTTTGGTTGGGTGTCCACCAAGCAGCCACATAAAGATCAGGCGGGTATTTTCTGGGGTCACTACAGCCTTTGTCAGATACCTACCAGTTCAGGCAATAAATGTACTCGTGAATATGTTTGCCAATGTTATTATTCATTTCTTTCACAATAAGTAACCCCTTTCACTTCACAAATACGATATCAAGCCTATCTCACTTAAGAATATCTTTGCTGCAAAAATATTAGATGGTAGTCATGCTGCCAGTCCACTGGTGACACTTACAGGCGTATAGCATGGGGCCAATAAAAGGCTTTGCAAGGATGGAGAGGACTTTGGGGTTCCGAGTGCTCCTCAGCACTGTTGATTCCCACTGAGCCATTACTGAGACATGTGAGGTTTTCCAGAAAGCCTTGACTCACAAAGTCATCTTGTTACACAAGGATCTGTTTTCATTTCAGAAGAACCTCCCAGCACTGCTAAGTGCAGCAAAGTCCTGGAAATGTGGTGTCTAAGGGTTCCAAAGACAGTATCCAACACAGAATATATATACATATTCTTCTTAAAATGCCTCTGCGTTAAAATCAATCTTATAATCCATTTCTGAAACTCCTGATCTTGGATGTTTAGGAGTGGAAGTACATGCTCCCTGACCTCAACAAAGGCTTGTAATAATGACAAGTTATTTCATTAAGATATAGCAGCTGTTGTACTACAACAGCCACCCCTAAAATTTTTTCAGTTGCCTGAGGCAACTAAATAATGACACTTCATTTGCAGGTTGTATTCTTTATATTAAAGGGAAATTTAGATAACATCTAATTGCAAAGTGAAGAACTGGAAAGTTTTTGAGGGTGGCAACAGCATACCTAAATGACATTTATTTATTTAGAAGCGCTTAACACATGCCTTTCACTTATCCCAGGCAGACACTGAGCCCTGAAATCAAAACTCACGCAATATCATTTGGCCCCATGCCTGTACTTGGAAGATGTTTCTCAGCACACCCAAAACAAGATACTGCTTTCCCAGTTTTTACCACTTAATCATTCTCCTGCAGACACCACCCAGAGTTAAAAAACTGGGATAAGCAGAGAAATGCTTACTTAAATAGACTGCAGATGACTGTACTGAGCATTAGAAGTACCTAAATCATTAGAAATAAAAATTTATTCCGAGTTTTGTCTGCCATTTTAATCTTAGCTGTTTTTTTTTTCCTGCTTTATAAAGCTCTGAACGTGCAGATTCTTGACTGAAACACTGACGCAACCACAGCAATGACAGTCAGGCTCTGTTGTAGCAGCATTAGGAGCAAGGCAATGGGACAGTCTACATCTTACTGCTAAGAAGCCTTAGCAAAACTTTGTGGTCACAAGACATAGTAGCTGCAGATTTAATACTCACAGAACAGGAAAGCATGCTATGGTCATTGATCTGGGTTGACCCACAAAATACAAGCCACAGAATCAGTGATTCCTGAGCCTTTTGTCACATGCATCATGCTGAGATGGATTTTTCAGTGGTTAACATGCCAATAAAGGCAAGGCCATGCGGCACTGCAATATTCACAAAGTTGTCCGTCACCCCACTTTCGTTACACAAACAGATTTGGCCTCTTTAAACAGTGCCTTCAACAAAGCATTTTAAAAATGACTTTCCTGTCCCCTCCTCTCCAGTCCAGCGCATATCAAGGGATGTTTTTCAATACTGCAACCCTAACCCTATCCCAGGTACGCCACTTTTCAGATGAGCTGGACCTTATCTGGCATTACCCCAGTGCCATTTGGAATATGCACATTTAGCAGCAATTTTCTAAGTGCATACACCTTTATTCATTGCTCATTTGAGAAAGGATGTTTTCCAAGGAAAGGGAATTTGCATTTCTCCCTGTCCATTTACAAGGAGTCAGGGAGCTTGGAGGCATATAAAACACAGCCATTTCTTCCAGGCAGGCACACACACATGATTCCAATCTCCTTGCTCTGAATCTGGAAGCCCCTGCTGCTACTTTAGACCACAGAATCTGAAAACATGCCATAGAGGAAGCAAGCAGGAGGCAGGGATCCTATAAGTGCAGCCATGACTGCAGTGTGGCTCAGAGCCCCACTGTGAGTAGCAGCCATCGGTGCAGCACATCAGTGTGTCGCTGGCTGAGCAATCTCAGGCAATGAAGAAAGAAAGAAAATGAAGTGAGCCTGGTTCTCGTCAAAAGAGAGCAGTGAGGAGAAGGCAGCAGGGCAGAGGGTTGCTCTTGTGAAATGATTCACTCTGGACAGGAAACTGATGCTTGGCAGTGAGGGCAGCAGTGCAGATCCCTGCTGCTGCTGAGCTATGCCCTCAAATCCAGAACAAGATATGTGACTAGTCTCTGGGTCAGGCTCTTAACAAGTGAAGATGAATATGTGCAATACCAGAGCATCCTTTCCTACTTTAGCACCTCTCCTCCCAACCGCGCTGGCTTTGCTCCGTTCAGCTGGTGTCGTTCCTACAGCACCCAGTGATACTGCAGGGAGAAGAAAGCTACATCAGCAGGCTGTGTTCAGGCAAGCCCAAAGTTGTTTGGCCTCATTTCTTGTAAAATGCTAGGTTTAGTACAAGTACTTCAAAATAGTTGCGCACTTCACTCTTCTCCAAAACCAAATGGATTTAATAAATTAACTGTGCTTATTTAATGCTGTGGGTCTGAGAATTCTCCGTGATTTGTGATATAATATAAGGGATGTACCCACGCTTCATCAGTTCCCCACTGGAAATTGCTTTCTTATCAACAAGAATATCGGTTTTGGTGGGGGTGAGGACAGAAGAAATTTGAAAGAATTCTGAATTTGAAATACAGTTTGAATCTAAATGCAATACAGGTTCAATTTGCCTTTTGTTCTGTTTCAGTTTCATTTCTTCATCACTCATATTTTTGGAAATGTTCATTATTTTTCAACTGCCTGCTCTATTAATCAGTATCTAGTGCAATGTTTTAGTTATCCAAAATAAATGTCTAAGCAATCTTCTCAAAATGTTTTCAGAATCTGGTATTTTATAGCCTTCGCTCTACTGCTTCTATGTCTTTTAGGACCTACTTGAGACAAGCACAAATGCTTTAAATACCGAATTTCTACTTCTTGATCCACTCAGAAGTTCCCCACTTAGCCACGAGGACCCCAGCAAGTTGCCTCTACCTTCCTTTTCCTGACAAAGTTGGATGATAGTGGAAATCCCGAGTCTTGAGCACTTGGTTCTCCTACTTCCCACTGGAACAACAGCCCAGACACATCTATGCTGTGTGACAGAGCAGATTTCCAAGAAGGTGCTTTCTATCCAGACTGTCTTATCTGTGTGATGCACAGAGGCATTCTCAGATACAATACCTTGGATCTAAAAGCACCACCAAATAATGCAGGCTAATAACAGATTTCTTCTCAGGGCCACACAGATAAGGCAGTGCTTCAGCCAGCTGCAGAGTCAACTTTGACAGCAGCTCTTCAAACTTGCAGCACACTGGTGGTTAGCAAGTGGTGCTCACCTGTAAGGACCATGGAAACTTACCAGGCCCTATGAGCTATTCCAATGTAACAGTGAATAACAGGTTTTGGTAATCCTCTTGTTTGTGTTCTCTATCTCACCTGATCATTGAAAAAGGGAAAAAAAAAAAACCCACCCTAAATAATCCCCACACAACTGTGTCTCTTTACAGAAGCAGATGTCTTCCCCAACTACTAGTAAGTGTTTTACTCAACAGAACTTCACATCTGAATATGTCAGATGATAAAGAGATCTGCCATACCACTTCTGACAAAACTTTTGTATCCTTTTACTCTGTATGTGGCTGGAACAGCTTTCACCTCTGTACAAACCTGCCCACCTGTGAACAGCTTCTCCAGAACCCTAAATCAACAAACCATTCTGGTATGATTGCTGAATTCAAGTGCCGTTAGATGCTTTTGGTGAAAGGCTTTTTAGCTACTTTATTAAAACATTGGCTTTAAATATTCGGGCTGGGTGGTTTTTTTTTAAGTACCCACAGATCCTCAAGGACTGCATTCCAATACATTAAGATGTATTATATTATTGCAATATTTGTAGTAGCACTTATTAAAACTGTGTTAGGGGAGTTGGGATCATAAATCCTCCTGGTCTGCATCCGTACCACGCTGAAGTATGTGTGTGTGTTTGATAGATGGGCTGTAAAATGAGGGCACATTCTCACGTGTGAAGTGTGAATAGTTTCTCCACTTATTTATTGCAGTTGGTGTTACATGGGGTCTGGGACAGAGCACCGTGTCCCAGACAGAACTGACAAGAAGGGGGAAATGACATTGGAAAAAAGATCACGGTCAGAGTACCTGAACAAACATCGATTGTATCTTCCAATTGATCCCCTTAAACTTTGAATCAAACACTGTTAAAAGACACTCCTAATCTCAGTGCATTCAGCTACTGTAATGCACAGACTGTTTCAGCACCAGAAGATTCCCAGGGTTAGACTCCGATCTGAAGGGCTGGAAGATACACGAAGAAGTGCTAAGTTAAGCCCAACCACATGCTCAGAAAACAGAAGCAGAGAACTAGGAAAACATTGGGCTTGAACAATTGGGCTAAATATACCACTTTCTGTGCTAGCAGTTCACACTCTACAGGTCTCAGCTGGAGAACAGCACATATGATGCCAAGAGGAGGCTTTTAATTTTAAGCTGCTGCCTTTCTGTGGCAGTGGGCTTTCATTCTTGCTTGAAGGCTCTTCAAGGACCATGTTTGGTTCACATCTTCAGCAAACCAGCACCTTCAATAAACACTGAAATCCTTCACTCTTACAAAGCAAAGGAAAACAGGGCAGTAAGGCTAGATGATGGTGTCTTAATCTGAAAGTGCTGCAGGGAGATCACATTGCTGCTCGCAAAATACTGTTCAACCTTATCAAAAGCAAGTGTATTGAATTTTGGCCGAAGTAAGCAAGTACAGAGAAGGAAGTAGGATGAAACAAAACTCTTTATCAAAGCAAATCACAGTAAGAGAAATGTTTTACCTCCTTCAAATTAGGATACAGAAAACACACCACAATTTAAGAACATTCCCTGCCTTTCAGCAGCAAAGATGCAGTAAGCAAGGGCCAAACTTCTCAGCTACAGCTCTCCTCCCTCTGCTAAATTTCAAGGGATGGACTTTAAACTGGCTGCCACAAGGGCACATGGCAGAAAAGGCTCAGTGAAGTACTGGGAAGTGATACTATGACCAGTTGCAATGCAGGATGAGTACATAAGGCATGACAGGTACTATGGGTGGGGAGGACAACTTGATAGAGTGTGGCAGTAGAAGACAAAGTGATGTTATAGTGTTGCAATATATAAAATCTAAAGCAACCTGCTGTCCCTTTCACTGCTCCGTCTGCATGGCCCTGCTCGTGCGCTCACAAAAAGGAACAGGGAAACTGTGGCTGTGTTAAACTTACAAATCTGACTCATGTTCCACTGAACACATGTCCAAACATTGCAGAATCATAAACCTATTAAATTATGTGCCAGAGAACAAATCTGCCCAGAAAAGCTGCTTGACACCCTGGTCAAGGACTACGACAGAGAACACACTGAGACAGCGGTCTGTAGCTATCAACTTTGAATTATTACGCTTCCAAATCCTTTGAGCAAATGGTTTTCAGCTGAGGAAATGCCAATGATGACTAGGGAGGAGGCCAAAACTTGTGAAAGCAGACCTTGGCAGTGTCTGCTTCAGCATGGGTTGCTGCCTACAGCACTTCCAGTCCAGCAAGACAAAAACAGGAGGCAGAAAAGCAAGGGGGTTCCGTCTGGCTTCATAAACTTCACACTCACCCAGGAGGAAGATGGAACCACAAGCTTTCCAGAGCCAGGAATTTCCCACATCCTATGTGGGGGCTTCAATATGAGTGTAGTGGTTGTGGTTAACAGTCTTTCTGGCTATATCAGCACTCCCAAAACAAGTATCATTCTCACCATTAGGAAAGGAGTATGCCCACATCCTCAGAAGACACCTAAAGATAGCAGCTGGAGCTTCAGCAGCTCTAAGACTGGTCTTGGAGTGCAAAGAGCATAGAAAAATGCACAGAGAAGCCCTCTGTTCTATTCAGATATGCCACACAGAATGAGTGCTAGAAATACTACGTCTTCATGGTCCCAACAGGCCTGGAGGGGCAACAGATCTCCTATCAGACCTGTTTCATCAGGCCAGTTGTATCCAAAAAAGGTAACTGTGCTAGCCTGTGACAAGTTTGTGACTGCAAAATGTTTCCTGCAAATGGAAGGATGACTTGCACCTTGCTACTGCAACAGGTTTGTTACTGCTGTATGCAAGCCATGTTACTGTCCAGCTTGGGCCACTACAAAAGTGAGTCTGAGCTGAAGATGCCTCATTTCCTTCCCTTTCTTGAAACTGGAGAGCAGCAAGGGCTGACCTTTAAGAAATTCTGAAGTGTCTAGTAACAGCAAGGAAACAGCAAGGGATGTTTCTAGTGTCTAGTAACAGCAAGGAAAGCGAAACAAGCCCAAACTTATTTGAATCTTGTGGATGGAAATCTGCCAGGTATGCACACATGGCTTGGGTTTGCGGAGGGGGAAGGGAGGATGTATACACAGGTGAAGATAAAAAACCCTGGAATTCAAGTGATTACACAGAACGTGAAGTCAGCATTAATTGAACTTTTGATTCAGATTCCAAAATTCAACATTGTGATAGCACGCTCCGATCAGAGATAACAGCAGTGAAAGTAAAGACAGACACAGATGGTTTGGGTTATGTTCAGATTAAACTTGCTTCCTTCAAAATCGCTTCTCACACTTCACATGTAGACCTCAAGTTCTGTATTTTGCCTCATGCTCTCATTTGATCTATTTACTCAGACCCGGCTATTTCCTCTTGTTGGTAATTTCCTGAAGTAAGACATAATAAACCAGTGGCTACATCAAATCATCTCAAGTTTCATCTATTTCAACAACCACGAAATGTTCAAGTAAGTTTCCTCATCTTCCACAGCCACTGAGCTTTCCTGTTCTTGTCATCTCATCATCAACCCAAGGTTTAGTAAGACCAAGAACAAAGCCCCATATAAGTCCTAGAAAGGCTTCCTTCCAACTCCCTCCTTTTTCACCTGCTGTTCTCCAGTTAAATCAGGCCAGTACATGTTTCCTGCTCCCCAAATCTTCCCATTATTCCTCCCATAAGACTACAATCTAGTTTCTTCCTGTACTAGACTCTTGTCCTGCCTAGGCTGTCAGCAGTTTCTCTCCTGACAGTCGCAACTTCAACTTCTCTTGTCTGCTTGACACCCATGCAACAGAGTTGGAAACAGTTTCTTCTTCTCCAGTTACCCTAAATATAATCCATCCCTTTAACTACCTTCCCTCACTACCCTATTTTCACTGCATCAGATTCAACCTTTCAGCCATGATCTTCAAAGTGGTTCACCACTCTCCCAGTTACCCGCTCTAGTTTGCTATCATCTTTGTAATCCCTTCCATCCCCAGTTATGGATCTTAAACTTTTGTATTTTCTTGTATGGAAGTATGTGTGTGTGCAGTGTGTACGTATGTGTGTGTGCAGTCCTAGATACACACAGCTTATGCTAGCGGTTGAAGACAGGTATTTCTGAATGTATTTCTACAGTTTTAAATTGAAAGGATGAAAATGCCTCAAGATTCTTTCATGTTTCTTATATTCGAGTGCTGTTTTAACTCCTACATTAACACAGATCACATCTTCTTCTAAAATACACCCAAGTGAACCTTAGCTCTTTTCTGACATGAGGAAATCTCCTAGTACAGGGCAGTTAGAGCTCGGCACATCTTGCAGGGGTGACTGCTTGTGTATTCAGCTTTCTTCAGCAATGGGACCTGGTGTAACCAGGGGACGCTGGTGAACCTCACTGTACTGGGATCTATTTCACCTTGCTGCTTCTGTAACCAAAGCCTTGGAATAACTCCTGAAATAAACTGACTTTTAAACTGACTAATTAAACTGACTACTAAACTGACTAATTAAACTGACTACAGCAGGATTGTCTGCTGTATATGAGTCTTGCATTACCCCATGGTCAGATTTGACTTTCAGCTGCGTTAAGATGTGTCAACTAATCAACGTTTCTCCACCATCTGCCTCTCCCCATCAGCTGCCTTTGTCCTGCCCCCTTCCCCCAGTTCTTAATCAATCTCTCATGTACTTTGGCCTGTTCAGAGCAAGCCTTCCTTCCTGCCATCAAACCAGAGAACAGACACTGGCTTCACCACACCAAGGAAAAAGGTATTACTATATAATACTACTGAGCTTTTTTTAAGTGTTTAATGTTCAAAACTGCCCAGACATGAACTGGTTCACATGATATGTGGCAGGATACAACCTATAAATAGAGAAACAGAGGCAGGAAGAGTTCCATAAGGTCTTACATAGAAACTGTAGCAGGATCAGAAGTCTCCTGACTACTGCTGTGTCCTTTTACCCTCAAAATCCTTTTACAGACAGAACAGTATTACAAAAACTCCTGAAATCTCAACTCTGCATCATTCATATAGGTTTGTCTTTTGTTTTTGATACTTCCTACTAATTTATACATACAAGCATACTGTAACAATAAACCCACTTGGAAAAATCAATTTTCCAGATTTGAAAGCAGACACAGGTGCGATCTCCCAAAGCTCACATATTTATAAATACAAATACCTACACAAATATATGTATACTCACACATGCATATGAATCCAGACTAGGGCAAAAACAGCTGCCTACCCACTGCTTCTAACCAGACCTGAATCACAGTGTAAACACACATATCCCCTCTGCATGCAGTATGTCTCATTAAATATTATGTTAGCCAACATGTTTTGCTGGGTTCTCAGAATGATTTTCAGAACATTGATTTCTCTTGCTAAAGGTTTGCTAGATTTAGATGTTTCCTACATTATTCTGTTCTGCTAGATTTCCCAAAAGGGCTCTAGAAATTTATCAGAGTAATTCTGGAGAAAGAGGCTAAAAATACAAGTGCTGGAAATCACAGAATTTATCTACTTTTAGGCAGAAAATATTTACTTTTGGGGAATATTGGCATCACCATGCTCACTCACACAGCGTCCCATGCTTTTCTTATTGCTGGTTTCAGTAGTCATTTAAAGAAATTTACAGTAATCCCTCATTTGTAATAGCATGTGGAAATAACTACAGTAACAGCAATGGGCTACTGCTCCCAGGCTGATATCAGACTGATTTTCCTCTTACTTCCCAGGGCTCCCAGTGACCTTTTCCCCCTCCTTAAAACTCAGAGGAAGGAGGGACCCTGCCCCATCTGAGCATGGAAGTGCCATCCCCCACTCTCTTCTCATGGCTGGAACACCAATAAGAGAGAGCAGCAGAAAGCTACCTCAGTGAAAAGTAGAAAGTCAGTAATACAAGAGCAAGATAAGCGCAGTGACTTGACACATATCCTGAGACAGTGAATTTGAATCCCTTCCTTGATCTGAAGTGCCAGACACTTTCAGGTTTTTGATATGCATATGCTACTGTAGCCCTTATTGAAACAAAGAAGAGAAGGAGAATAAAGGAACAGGAGACAAGAGAGAGCATCTCAAACCAGCTGAAGTGTTGCAGTCAGAAGATTTCGCTTGGGTCCACAAGGCTAAATGCTAAGGATGCAGCGATAAGCCCTGCCTCAGACTGGCTGCAACACTGACTTTGTCTACAGACAAACATCACGACGGTTTAGGAAACATTTTACATACACTAGAAGAGAATGTTTGTCCTTACAGAGGGAACTGAGATTGGATAGAGTATTTTTAGACTGACTGATTTGGCATATCCTTATCTCCCTGTCCTCAGCCACTGGTAACCTTCAGCTCTGGCACCTCTGCCTTCCCAACTTTTCCCTATTCCATACACTGCACCAAAATATCATAAGCATACTGATGACAACTTTGCTAGCACCACTGAAAGCATCATGATCCCGGACCAAGAGTTGAATAATGTCTATTGCCCCCATTAGCTGAGAACAACTGAGTGTTAATCATCTAACTCCTATTTCAGAAGATGTTTGCATGTCTCCTCTTTAACTTCTGTTCTCCACACTGAATTCTCTAATATCTGCTTTGTGTCCCATGAAAAGGCCTGCGCTGCTCCAAGATCACTACTGGAGAACAGAAGGCTCCAAGGTGATCTGATAGTGGCCTTTCAGTACCTAAAAGGGAGCTACAGGAAAGGAAGGGACAGACTCTTGAGCAAGGTGATAAAACAAGGGGAAATGGTTTCAAGCTCAAAAAGGGTAGATTTTGGTTAAATATAAGGAAAAAATATTTTACAGTGCTGGTGGTAAAGCACTAAAACAGGCTGCCCAGTGATGTGGTTGATGCCCTGTCCACAAAGACTTTCAAGGCAAGGCTGGATCAGGCCCTAGACAACCTGATCTAGCTGTGGTATCCCTGTTCAATGCAGAGGAGTTGGACTAGGTGGCTTTCAGAGGTCCCCTCCAACTCTAAGGATTCTATGATTCTAAGATTCTACTAGTAATTATTGCAGACTAGGACAACAGAAGACTATAGTACAAACAATAGTCCCATTAATACAAGGCAATGCATGCAACCATGGCTTTGTTGAGACTTCTTATTAGTTTCATCACGTTCTGAATGTATAACTCAAACCTGCCATTTTAGGATTGTTCCATCTCTATCAAGTAATTCCTTTCAAAAAATTCAACAGGACAACTTTGCTGTCTGCCACAATATCAGTATCGAAAGGCTGTCTAAGTACTTCTCTCTTCCAGTAGTTAGAAATCTCCACAAAACATGGAGTGCTGAGACCATTTCATTTTTAGCTTGAAAAATTTATCGTAGCTTTTATTTTGCTTAAATCTTAGTATTTGTGCCATTTCCTGAGGGCGCTAAATTCATCGTACCTTACTGAGTACACTGCTTTGCATGCAGCACCAACAGCTGTTCAGTACCTGTCTCACAAATGCTATCAGCAAATCAGAGCACCTTTTTGCAGCTTCTGTGGGCTGAGGATGTTTTATCCTGCTATTTTTCCTGTTGCAGACCATGGATTTTACAACTCACAAAGCTGCTATGCACAGACAACACTCCAGGAAAATAATCTGGGAGATGTTTGGTGGGGATTTGGGGCTGCACCATCTTCTGGCCCCGATCTACCCCATGGCCACAAAGCCCAGGGACCAGGAGAGCAAAAAACTTCTGCACAATGCTGTACACTAAAAATCATAAACAATAAGAGCTCATATTGGAGGGGCTACAACATGTATGCTACAGAGTGCACATCCATCACTGCCTGAGAGCAGTGAGATACACAAACTGGCAAGGGAAGAAGTGGTTTTATTGTTGTCTGACTTGCTGCCCCTCCTGCTGCCCCCATCTCCAAAGTATGTAATGGTAGCCATGCACAAAGAGAAGCCCTGCCACCAGGTTGACCACAGATGCTTTAATAAACCGAAGAAAAGAAGCACATTCTGTTCTGACAAAATATCACAAAATATCTCTAGTAACTTTTTTTTTTTTTTCCCCAGCTGAAGTACTTCCAGCACTTCTGAAAAATCTGATTATTCAATTCAGTCTAACTATTTAATTTGTCTGACAAGGACAGGAGCTTAACTTCATACACTTGTTTATAAAAGCCTTGGGATTCAAGTAATGGTGGGCAAAGGATGCATAATTAATATAACAAGAAACCAGGAAATGAATACGTTGAAGTTTCTACTGCAGCTCTAACTTTGTCACAACACATACAAGTCTTTTGTTGGCTTTCTCCATAGAGGTGTATTTCCTGTTTTTCCTGGTTAAATGTAAATACCAGAAATTACTCACTGTGCCATTAAATGTCAGGAAATGCAATTCAACTGGGTAAAGCACGTTGCTGGAAAAAATCTGGATGGAGCAAATTATTTGGTGCCGCTTTTAAATAAGATATTACTCCCTTCTCTATGAATTGTTCATGAACAGACTTGTTTCATAATGAGGGCTTTTCTCCCTCTCGAAAGCAACTAGTAAATGATATAAGTGATCATATTGACTGAGAAAGTGACAGCATTCAGAAGAGATTCTTCACTCCAGCTTTGAATAGTCACTCCACTCTACTTGATCCCTGTGCACAGGTCTGACATAGGGCTCTTGCATCAGGTTAAGTCTTGCTTAGCTGTTCAAAATGCAAAATTAAAACGTGCATCGCCCATCTTTATCTTTGTGAGCCTGGACACAGCATTCACATGCTCCTGAATGCGTGCATTTTAGAACTCACACAAACCTTAGCAAAGGCTACTATGCATGCTCACATGCATTTCTGTATTTTTGCAAACAGACAGCAAAGCCCAGTAGTTTCCCCCAGGCAACATTTTCTAGGCAGCAGATTTAAAAACAAAACTCAAGATCCACTATGCTTAATTCACAACCATATGCCTCTGGTAAGGTCCCCCTTTTTCTTCTTTTGCCTTATCAGTGAATTATTTGGATGATCTTATCTTTGACCTAAGCAGAACTGTTTGCAAATTGCAAAGCTAGTGCACCCTTCAGGAAGTTGAACAGTTGCACACTGCTATTCATCTGAATTTCTGAAGGGCTTTTTAGTATACAAGGTTACATAGTAAAAATAACTGTAGGTGCAAGGAATGTTTCCTACAAAACTATGAGTTCTTTTAATAAAGAACATTTCTGCAAACAGTGAGCAATAACGTAGGGAAAATTTGGTTTACAGGAGATATATTACTAAATATCCCACCAATATAATTTAGGCATGTGGGAATACAGGCAGAGATGGAAAAAAAAGAAAACCAACACAAATCCCAGCTTGCAGAAATACATATGCAGTCACAGATACTATGCTATACGAACTGTTTATTGGAACTGTGTCCCATGTCAGTACTGAGGAAAATAAAGAATGGAAAATAATTGTGGAATTGAATAGAGACCTTGTCACAGTTAAATTTGATACTTGGAGTCCAAGCCAACATACTGCCAGGCCAAAATAAAAAAACAACAAAGTTTACAAGGAATAAATACAAGATGGAAAAAATAAAAGTAAAATGAACATCATACAGTAGAGAGAAATATCAATTATTAGGCAAATGCATAATAGCCCTATGAAGTCAATTGCTTTTATGACAGTGGGACTGGAAACATAAGCAGTTTTAGGCTGAACATTTGCAAAGAATTAAGACTGGCTAGAACATACAATGGGTGCTGTGTATGATCTACACAGACAATAAGAAACCAGAAGAATTCAAAGATATTTTTGATACAGAAGGATGTATTAAGAAGGAATACTGTACTTTTTTTCAACCTGCTGCAACCCTTCCTTCCCCAGTCACTGAAGCACCCAGACACTCTCCAGGTGTGGCGACAGACAGCCTCCAGAGGTATTCATATGTGAAAAGATTCAAGAGAAGATTCCACAAAATCAGCCAAAGGAAAGCAAACGCTACAAGTGGTTGCTTCTGCAATAGGCCACATGAGTTCACATAAACATGTGCATATATATATCTATAAATATCTAAGGTGTGGGGGGCAGAATGGCGAGGCCGGACTCTTTTCAGTGGTGAGTGGAGACAGGACAAGGGGAAATGGCCAGAAACTGGAGCATAGGAAGTTCCGCACAAACATGCGCAAGAACTTCTTTACAGTGAGGTGACGGAGCACTGGAACAGGCTGCACAGGGAGGTGGTGGAGTCTCCTTCTCTGGAGATGTTCAAGACCTGCCTGGATGCCTACCTGTGCTACCTGGTGTAGGGAACCTGCTTTGGCAGGGGGGTTGGACTCGATGATCTCAGGAGGTCCCTTCCAACCCCTACAATTCTGTGTGATTCTGTGATATTCTGTAGATGCTGCGGCCAACACCACAACTCCAAAAGCAGGGAGTATTCTTACTGTACCTTCATGGATTTCATGCATTTTGATTAAGCTCGGGCAACTATTTCCTTACCATTAGTAAAAACAGGCTACCAACCAAGATTTGGAATGGATTTTTAATTATAATCTGTATGTTAGATACTCGCTGTGACTACAGCACTTTCAGTTGGAAAGATATTAGAGTGCAGTTATTTCCATGAGCTCCGCCAAAGCTCATGCAAGACCACAAACATCTTTACATTAACTTAATGAAGACCTGGCTTAAACCACATTCATCTTTATGTTGCACATAAGATTCCAGTTCTTACAGGTATAGAGCAGAGGCACACTCAAGTTAATGCCTCTCCTGTGGATCCAAGCCTTCTCTTAGCTGGTAATACACCCAGGTTGCCCTACCTACAGCAGCCCACAGCAAGGTCCTGAGGTTGATACCTGCAAGGTGGGAGACGTTCATGCTGGGAGCTGTTTGATGAGAGATCCAATCATTAGTGGCTTATATGAAGGATGAAAGGGTGAAAGCAGCTCAAGTTCCCACTGTATTTAAAACAAATACTTAAAAGAAAAGAAGACTTTGCTACCCTTTCAAGAAAGAACAGCACGGGTGCTGAACTCCAGGAAACCAACCTGACATAGGTCTTTCCATGTCAGACTGTGCTCAGTGCAGAAAGCAGGCAAGTCTAAGACGTTTCACTTTCCATTGGCATCTGCTGCACAGAGTGGTGCACAGAATTCGACCCTACAGCTCCAAACTTTCTCCCACACTCTTGAAAGTCCAGCCATAAGTGGTTAAGCAAACAAATCCTAAGCTCTTAAACTCTAAAAATCAGCGGCAGTTTTCTGACAAAAATCAGTGAGCCTCGAGCACCATCCCTGACTTCCTAGCTTTTAGTCCTACACCCTAATCAGCAATCAACCTGCTAAATACAGTTATCGTGTATTCAGTAGTGTTTTATTACCAAGTAACAGCATTGCATAAAGAAATACAAGATAGCTTTGTAAGGTTTTGTTTTATTGCCACCTAAATTCCTGTCTGATATAATACACTGGCAATATCCCCTGGCAAGATGAAAATTTCTCACCTGTAGTAACACCCAACTCAAGAAAACCACTTATGAGAAATGAAAATCTCGTTTAGCAAAGTGACCTGACTTCATTACTGCTTGACTTGCAGTTCATCTTTACAAAAGTAGACGGATTTCTTAGCTTCTAACAGCTGAATTTCTTAGTTCAGTAAGAAATGAAGATTCAGTAAGAAATAAAGATCCATCAAAAACAGAATTATTCCATCAGTAGCCAGAACAGACACTGCACTCCCTGTATTTAATGTTATTCTAGTGCTTTTGGTACCAACTAACAGAAGACACACCAGCTTTGAAATGCTAACATTAAATACACAGACACACACGCACACAAATATTTTTACAAATTAGGAGCCTGCAAGGTCAGAGCCTCTTCTAATACAGCTATGAATTTTATTATATTATTACTATTATTATTATGGCTATTATTACTGAAAAGAGAAGAAAGATCAAATGGCCTGGTTTGAGTGAATGTATTTAATTTAAGCCTGCTGTTGCAAGTTTATCTAGCCCCACATTTATCTTTTCTACCTATCAGTATAACCAGATCCTCACATCCTCAGTGTGTCCCAGTTTCCGAAGTAAATTCCAACAAGGCTCAGCTCAGGATTTTTGTGAGTTTCAGTTTAAGAAATTACATGTAGCCTTGATAAAACTGTGTGATTATCCACTTAGCTCTACAGGACCACTTGAAAATGTCCTAATAAAAAGAACACCATCAACTTCAGTGAAGAGACGTTTCTCTAAAAGCCAAATACATCATGGAAGAGTTATACATAAGACTTTTCCCTACAGATAGATAAATACACATGAAAAACCAACTTCTTGGTAGTATATATAAATATAGGACATTTATGAATGTAACCAATATATGTATTATTGTATACATGAATTATTATATATATATACACACTATATAATATATGTATTATATAATATATAATTATATATATATAATAAAATATATTGTATATATGTGTTATACATATATGTGAATAAAAACACAGAGTTTACAGTGGCTAACAACAAATCCCACAACAGATTAGTTATTTGGATACTGTTTAACAATCATAAGCAAAACTAGAAGGAAATTCATTGCAAACTCCCTTGCAAGAACTGATTGTTGTGGTCAATTAAACAAAGTTGACCAATGTTGTTTACCAGCAACCGATGTCATTTTCCTGGACTTAAGCACAACCTTTGACATGGTTCCTCACCACATCCCTATTTCCAAATTGGAGGGATGTGGATTTGATGGCTGGACCACCTGATGGATAAGGAATTGGATAAAAGGCCGCAGACAGAGGGTGGTCATCAATGGCTCTGTGTCCAGGTGGAGGCCGGTAACGAGCGGCGTCCCCCAGGGCTCTGTGTTGGGACCGGTGCTCTTCAACATCTTCATCAGTGACAGCGATGGTGGAATTGAGTGCACCCTCAGCATTTGCTGACGACACCAAGCTGAATGGAAGGAAGGGATGCCATTCAGAGGGACCTCGACAGGCTGGAAAGGTGGGCAGGGTGAACCTGATGAGGTTCAGCACAGCAAAGTACAGAGTTTTGCATTTGGGCTGGAGGAATCCCAGGCACCCATACAGACTGGAAGGAGCGGTGCTTGAGAGCAGCCTTGCAGAGAAGGACCTGGGGATCCTGATGGATAAAAAACTTAACATGAGCCAGCAGTGTGCATTGCAGCTCAGAAAGCAAATGGGATCCTGGGCTCCATCAGAAGAGGAGTGGCAGCAGGGACAGGGAGGTGATTGTCCCCCTCTGCTCTGCTCTTGTGAGGCCCCATCTGCAGTGCTGTGTACAGGCCTGGAGCCCCCAGAACAAGAAAGACAGGGAGCTGTTGGAGAGGGTCCAGAGGAGAGCCACAGAGATGATCAGGGTGCCGGAGCACCTCCTCTACGAGGACAGGCTGAGGGAGCTGGGCTTGTTCAGCTTGAGGAAGTGAAGGGGTGACCTCATTGCAGCCTTCAGTACCTAAAGGGAGCCTACAAACAGGAGTGGAGTCAACTCTTGGAAAGGGTAGATAACAGCAGGACAAGGGGAAATGGTTTTAAGTTGAGGGAGGGAAGATTGAGGAAGAACTTCAGGGGGAAGTTCTTCACAGAGAGTGGTGAGGTGCTGGAACAGCTGACCAGAGAGGCTGTGGATGTCCCGTCCATCCCTGGAGGTGTCCAAGGCCAGGCTGGATGGGGCCTTGGGCAGCCTGGGCTGGTATTAAATGGTTGGTGGCCCTGCATGTGGCAGGGGGTTGGAGATTCGTGATCCTTGAGGTCCCTTCCGACTCTGGCCATTCTGTGATTCTATGAAAGTCTTTGCACCATTTCTGAAAATGGCACATAAAGACACCATTGAATCAGAAGTGAGCAGGGTCAGCTGGAGGAGAGAATGACTTTTTTAAACCACTTTTCTTCCTCTGTCTCAGCAAAGGAACATTTTTTTTTCCCTAAAGGAATATCATCATGATTTTCCTGCCCATCTTCTATTCCTAGGGCAGCTGACTGTCAAAAAGGAAGTAAAAATATTTAAAATTACTTGTCTGTTAAAAAATCTGGGAGAAAAAATTACAGAAACAACTTTGGGGAACATTTTTAATTTGTTTGTTTGTTTGTTTGTTTGTCTTCTTAGAAAGGCCACCAATGAGAAAATAAGATATAAAGAATTTCAGGTAGCTTTCTCAATCTCTAATAAATGTCAGTCCAATAATGGTGTCTGTTCCCACATCCAGGAGAATTGGAGTTGTCTGATAATAGCCTTGGGGTGTGTGCAGTGAGGATTCTTGGTTCATATCCCCTGAGTACCCACTTATTTACCCTGGGCAGATCTCAATCTTTCTGTACCAACTATTCCCAATAAGGATGTGGAAGCTTAATTAAGCACTGGAAAGTTATTTTAGTATCCCAAGCGAATGCTGTCATAGAAGGAAAACGTAACTTTCCATTGAGAGAATACTAGATAACTCATGCCAGCTTGTTTCAGTCCTCTACAAGAGGCAGCTGCAGTCCCGCTAACTGGCTGTCAGAAGGGAAGGCTTTGATTTTGGAAAGGGCACCAGCAGGACAGCTGCAGTCTGTGTGGAAATCCAAAGGATGGTAACTTGGACCTAGTTGGTGGTCATGTTTTCTTTGATTCTGAGAGATTTCATCTGCTGCTATCTCACGCAGCCCCATGCAAAGACAAAGGCTTTTCATCATCTGAACGTTGGTCCCTCCAGGAAGAAATTAAATTACCTGACACAAAAAGTGACAGCTTGGAACAGAGGCTGTATCTGTGCTTTTCAAGACTATTGAATATGTGAATGGAAGTGCTCGAACAGCAGTTAACTGGGTGACTGGGTTCCCTGCATCTCTACCTGGCTACGTGCAGACCAGTCCCCACACACAGCACTCCTCTACCAGTGTCCTGCAGGCTCTGGAGCCAGGACCACCATCCAAAAGACCCATGACTGGAATATCCTTGCCCAAGAGCAGAGATAAGGAAGAAAGTCTCGTTATCAAAGCCAAACACTGCAACCTGTGTTTACCAGTAAGACAGAAGCACAGGCTATGCTCCCAACTTCCACCCTACACCGAAAGGCAAAGGTGCCCATCTGTATTTCGCTCTGTGCAACTAGAGAAAGAATGAAAATCAGTAATCTAATGCCTTCTCACACCTATTACGTAAGCACAAGGAAAGAAAGTATAATGTCCCTTGCATGGTCTCCAGCAGTTTCCCTCCAGAAAAGCAAACAGAATGAGCAAAGAGGTGTGAATGGGCCACCGTGGATGAGAGAGTAGCAAGAATCAGCCTATGGCAGTCCCCTGGGCTCTAGGCATGGACTATTTTTCCCCTTGCAAGCAACAAATACAAAGGTACAAATAACAGCAACCAGGCCTTCCTTACAGGTTTTGAACCAAAATAAGCCAAACATGAGAGTGGTATTACAGCATTCTCTATTCCCCCAGTGCCAAACTCTCACATAAGCGTACTTTCATTCAAGGTAATTAGCTATTCTATTTCCTTTCTGCTCGTACATAGGTCTGAAGAGATAGGCCAAAGAGAGCATACCTCCCCTACTAAATAAGAAAGGAGTACTGGCTACAGCAGACATGGAGAAGGCTGAGGTACTCAGTGAGTTGTTTGCCTCAGTCTTCACTGGCAGCCAGGATTCTTACATCCTTGAATGTGAACCTCTAGTCGTGAACAGGTGGAGCAAAATCCAACCCCCAGCACTCCCCCCCTCCCCCGCTGTAAGGGCAGAGCAAGTGCAAGACTGATTCATGAGACTGAATGTATACAAGTCCATGGGGCGTGGGACAAGCATCTCAGGGTCTTAAGGGAGCTGGCTGAGCCTCTCCCCATCAAATAGATGGAGAGATATTGCAAGTCCTGGCTGTCAGGTTAAGTCCCCAGTGACTGGAAAAAGGGAAACATCACTGCCATTTACAAGAAAAGGAGGGAGGAGGACCCAGAGAGCTACAGGCTGGTGAGCCTTACCTCTGTGCCTGAGAAGATCATGGAACAGATCCTCCTGGACAACATGTTAAGATACATAAGGGACTAGTGGGTAATCCAAGACAGTCAGCATGGCTTCACCAAGGGAAGGTCGTGCCTGGCCAATCTGATGGCTTTCTATGATGGAGTGATGGCATTGGTGGACAAAGGGAAGGTAACTAATGTCATCTACCCAGACTTTTGCAAGGCCTTTGATGTGGACCCCCACCACACTCTTATCTCTAAATTGGAGAGATATGGGTTGTAGTCAATGGCCCTGTGTCCAGGTGGAAGGCTGGTAACGAGTGGTATCGCCCAGGTGTCTGTCTTGATTCTGGTATTCTTTAACATCTTTATCAATTACAGAGATGATGAGTTTGAGCGTGCCCTCAGCGAGTTTGCTGATGATACCAAGCTGAGTGGCAAGGTTGATACAGCAGAAGGAAGGGATGCCATTCAGAGGGACCCTGATAAAAGGTGGGCTCTTGTGAACCTAATGAGGTTCAATAAAGCAAAGTGCAAGGTTTTGCACTTGGGTCAAGGTAATCCCAGATATGTATACAAACTGTGAAAAGAACTCCTTGAGAGTAGCCCTGTTGAAAAGGTCTTGTGGTCCTGGTTCATGAACATAACATGAGCCAACAGTGTGCACCTGCACCCCGGAAGGCCAATGGTATCCTGGATTCCACCAGAAGAGGCCAGCAAAGCAAGGGAGGTGATTATCCCTCTCTATTCTGCCCTGGTGAGGCCCCAGCTGGAGAACTGTGTCCAAGTCTGCAGCCCCCAGAATAGGGAAGATACCCAGCTTTTGGAAATGGTCTAGAGAAGGGCCACGAAGACGATCCAAGGGCTGTAGTACCTCTCCTATGAAGATGGGATGAAGGAATTGGGCTTGTTCAGCCTGGAAAAGAGAAGGCTGTGGGCAGACCTCATTGTGGCCTTCCAATATTTAAAGAGAGCTTATAAACATGAGGGAAGTCAACTTTTTACAAAAGTGATAGAACAAGGGGGAATGGTTTTAAACTAAAGGAAGGGAGATTTAGATGGGACGTCAAGGGAAAGTTTGTATGGAGAGAATGGTGAAGTGCTTGAACAGGTTGTACAACAAAGTTGTGGTTGCCCCATCCCTGGAGGCGACATTGGATGGGGCCCCGGGCAGTTGGATCCAGTACTTGATCTAGTGGGTGGCATCCCTGCTTGTGGCAGGGAGGTTGGAGCTTCATGATCCTTGACATCCCTTCCAACCCAAGCCACCTTATAAGTTTGTCATCTTAAGACTGATAACACAGATTTATTTTGGAAGGCTAGTTGATTTCTTCATACTGCCCTTGAGGAGCAGTGATGCTACTTATCTCTGCAGCACCAAACAAAATCCCTGGGTAAAACACCAATGGCAACTCTGCATACAAACCACCGAATGGCTGAACAAAATAAGGAATGGCAGGATGGATGCCCTCCTTCCACTACCAAATCAGGTATGGAAAGCCTGGTCTCATCATACACCTCCACTCAAATCTGTGCCTCTCCCTTCCTCATGCTCCCAAGCTCCAAATCTAGGTATCTTCCCAGTCTCGCTTCCTGCTTGCACTCAGCTCTTAAAATTTTCCTTGGTAAATGCAGCTATATGGTTAATTCACATGTGCTCTAATTAATCTACAAAATTTTTAGATTTTGAGGATGTCCATAGTGACCTGAAAAAGTAGAACTGTTACGCATGTTCTCTTTTCCAAGTTTTAGCCATTTATTAATATCAAATAAAGTCTAGAAAATACAGGACAAAAGTACAAAAATAATTCACTCGCTTGTAAGCCACTTCAAATCTCTATCCTTATTTGCAAATTTCTTTTATGCTTTGCTTGTCATCCATATGTTTCTGTTCTTCATTGTTACTCAGCGCAGCAGAGAGAAAATACTAACTTACAGATAAAGTAATCTATAAAAATGAGCAATTTGCCATTTCATTCTGTGTTCCTAATCACTCAGAGTTGTTGGTCAATGCAAATTATCTTCCTTTTGCCCTGGCTACTTCCTCTGGTCACTGGAAAATCTGAGTCTGTAGAGATTGCTCTTGGTCAAGAACCAAACGTGTTTCTAATTTTACACCGCAGTCACTTTCTCCCTGGGATTTTATAAAGCTCTTGAAGAAGCACTGGGACTATGTCAAATATGAAAATACAACATCAGATTTGGAAGATTTCAGAATAATCATAACAAATGGCAGGTGTGGTAGCCTCCCGTGATTGTTACCGGCATGCTGACGGTCTCACAGATGCTACGGCATACAGCAGATTTCTCCTGCTTTCAAAAAACCCACAATGATCTCCTCTCTCAACTCTTCAACATGATTTGTATTTAAAATGCTATTGCCCAGGGAAGAAATACCATCTAACTCCTTAGACAATGAATTTCTTAAAAAGGCCAACATGGCAACACACACAGTTACTCCCTAAACACCTTTAGCAAAGTCTGGATTCTATGTGGCTTTCTGTGGTTAAGCAAAGTACTTAACAGATTCCCTATTTTCCCTCACAAAAACACCTGATTCTGTAGCAAAAATTCCATTTTCCACAGCACATCATTCTCTTATCTGACTGAACCAGTGTCACTCATTATGGAAGGTGCCCTGTAGAATGGGAAGAATCACTCACAGAGAGGCAAGGGCATACAATGCTGTAGTCAGTGGACTCTGTCACCCAGTATACAAGGGCCTTCCTCGCCCTTCCTGCTACTGTCCACAAGGAAGAGAAATACTTTGAATATACTTTGAATACTCTAAATATTCAAGTTCATCTGAGCTGCATTCAAGAACATTTCTATGGCAGTCAGTACTTGTTTTCTCATAATGACACTGGAGACACCCATGTAGCTTCTGACTTGAGGCTTACAGAGAACCACTGGACCTCACCCCACTTGATAAAACTGCAAGAGCTTGCATATCTCATAGGCCAAGCAGAGAGGTACAGCATAGTGGCTGCCGTATTAATAGTTCTACAAATCTACTAGACCTGGAACTCAGAAAGGGGCCCATTTCTACACACTGTATATTTCTCACTCCACAAACTATGCAACCCTAGAATAAGCCTTGTTGTGATGACCAAATGCTCAAGTTGCATATTTCAGCTCAGGAACTTGCACAGAAAAGCCTGACATTCTCACAGATCTGTTCAACTGCACCTCTTCTGGAGTGCTGCACCAGACTGCTAAGTTCAAGGGCTTAGAACTCCAGCTTTAGGGAAGAGAGGACACATCAGAAGTTATCACATAGCATTGTTCTATTATTATTCTTCAGCCTCTTGGGAGGTAATACTTTTAAAGCAAGATTTTTGAAAGTAATTGCAAGTACATCTGTGGAGAGAAGCTTGGTGACAGCTGATCAAACTGGTTAATTAGGCATTTAGAGACGTGTAGTTACTGTGCCCTATGCTCAGTCCCACTTGAAACAGGACTAACTAAAGACGGAAAGCAGAGTAGATCAGAAAGCCCCCTGAAACACTATTGCTTTTGTTAAAACAAAATGTGAGCTCTGCCAAACGTACTTTCCATTAGAAAGTTTTGGTTTTGTCAGAAGTTTTTGATTTCCCATCACAAAAGAAGTAAAATTTTTAGCTCCAACCCAAATAAGAAAAAAAAATGGTCATGACAGAAAATCACAACGTCTCTTTTCAGCCACGTTTTCCAGTCATCTTAGTCCTGTTGTCTCTCGGGAGTGCTAATTCAAGTGCTGTGAGCCCCCCTCCTCCTTCCTCTTTGGCTGTTGAGTTCAAGCACATTTTCCACAGTGTATGACAGTATTCTTTTTGTTTGGACTCCTGCAGCTCACAATGGAAAGAGCCATCTGAATGGGAGCACCAGCCCCAGCGGAGAGCGGATCATGAGAACCACAGCTTCCATGAGTCACTGTGGTAGATGCATGGGACGCAGAAGATCAGGCCAGCAACTTTCAACATCTTCTATTTAAAAACTGCTTTTTGTCTTTGAACAGGAAGACAACACTGGAAGGGTTTTTTTTCTTTTAATATACAAATTCTGTTTTTTAACCGGCTGTAATTATATTAAAAAACAGGCTTGCTGCACGGCCTGTATCACGGCCTCTTTGAAGCCTTCGATTCCACAGCCTGTCTCCACCAGCTCCGTACCATATGCATCTGTGACAAAATTACTGCTTTCTTTGTTTTATGATATACTAGCAGCGTAGCATCTGGAAATGTGGTTTGGGTTTTTTGTTGTGTTTTGACGGGAAATAAACCTCCCAGATACTCCAGTCAAATCCAAAGAAAGACCTTAAATCAGCACTTTTTTAACTTGGGTGTAGAGGGCTGGAGAGGATTTCCAGACTCATCAGGGGAAGGGCAGCATGCGGGCGGCTGTCACACAGGGCTCCCACACCAGTAAGAAGTGGGTGCTCCCATCTCATCACACCATGCACAGCAGCTAGACACAAGACCTGGCCACATTCTGGGGCAGTCTGACAGGAGACAGAGCTGCAGGCCTTCTGGAGCACGCAGAGCTCCTTTCTGTGCTGAGAAGAAAGCTTGCCAGCTTCCCATGTGTGCAGGATATGTGTCCTCCTTTTTATCATTCCTCGCTGCAAATGCCCTGTCAGTGCAACGCGCATTTCAACAGTGAGTCTCTCATAGCAATCCTTATCTTTAATTTCCTTCCGCTATAGTCTATTTTATGGAGCTTTTCCTTTGCTGGCATTTTTTTTTTTTTTCCCTTCTCATTTCAGTTGTGATGGCCAGATCAGGATCAAAATTTCTCACACATTGAAGGGAGTGTCTGGAGGCAGAAAATGTCACGCAGATCAAAGTAGAGGTGCAGGTCAGGGCAATATGTGCATTTGCCCCTCACACTTTAGCCAGATGCCTTTTCAGTTTTGTGCTCTATGATAAAATCAGCTTCTTTTCTTAATCATCCATTTTAAACACACCCTAATAGCAAAGGGCTTGATCCAAAACCCAAGATAGGATTCTTCCCTTCACGTTTAGCATGACCAAAGGGAGCAACAGCATCCATTTCATCATCAGTTTCCTCAGAAAGTGCCTCCTGAGGCAGAAGGAAAAACCTCAAATCCGGCAAGAAACGCATCCTCAAAGGCACGGGCTTCCTCCCTTTTGGGCTTGCATGCTGCCCTTTTTCTTGTGTGGCCAGCAGTTCCAGAGGGATCACGTAGTGGATTTTCAGTTTCAAGATGACTCCCTCCATGTTCTCCAGGAAATGTGCAGCAGAGGTGAGGATTAATGGGCAACAGGAGAAGGAAGGGCAAGACTGGGCTTACAGGAATGGCATGGTAACAGCTCAGCAGCAGGGAGACACTGAGGGGGAAGAGGCTGAAAGTCAGACTTGCTCCTCAGTTCGACTGCTGCGTGTGTTGCAGCATCCCTTGCCAATGTCTCCAGAGCACTTTTTTTTGTTCAGTTTGTAGGGAAAAAAAAAGAAAAAGAAAAAGAAAAAAATTTCAGGCCAATTGGACGCATGTCAAACATCTAAAAAATAAAAAGTCTTCACAAACTGGAAATCCCACTTTTCAGCCAGCTCTGAAAAACCCCAATCAAACAGTTTGAACAACCCATCAACTGTATATCATTTACTTTAGCAGTATATATACTTTTCCTACTGGAAATACTTACAAACAGCAGAAACCAAGATGTGTTTGTGCACAATTTAGTAAGAAAGGTGAGGTGAGAGAAAAGTCAGGGGGAGAATATTCAAGGAATATTAGTTGGTAAAAAGCCTGATGATCTTTCCTACTCCTGTGAGTGAGAAATGTTCTTAGGAACGTGCACGCATTCACAAACGTCATACAAGGTTTGTCATGCAAGCCTTTGCTTTTTACTGTTCATGGCAGGCTATCCTCAGATGGCAGTGTATCTCTGATTTCAGGCCGCAGGGAGGGTCGCCTTGTAATAGCACAGTGTGTAATGGGTTTCAGTGTGCTTGGGAACCAAAGAATGTGACCTTTGAGCAAAATAACATGAAGCAAAAAATTCATTCAGATCGCAGCTAGGTTGAGTTAACAGTTCAGGTGGCTGGGGAGTGCTCTGAATGCTGTCCGTGTGACCTCACTCCAGCTCCACAACAATCCGTCCTTCCCCTTTGAACAAGACTTGCCGGTGTTTTAAACCTAGGGAGAAGATTTGTTCAGGGTTGTCCTACCCCTACATATTCAAAAATCATGAAACAGATGTGTGAGGAACTATCCGAAAAACATGAGAAAGAAAAAGTTGGTCTTTACTTTTCCTGGATTTTGTGGCTGTCTTTACGATGCCCTTGGGTCTTATTTTCAAGCTTCTTCATAGTCCGAGGAGTAGAAACTTACTTCTGTAAAAATGAAAACTGAGATTCTCACCTAATTATATGTCTCCGAGAATGGGAAGTTATAGAAAAAACATCAAGTATCATGAGACTTGTGATAAAAATCACAGGGTTTGGCAATATGGAGTTAATCATGAGTTAGGAAGTGATAGCACTTGTTCTAGCTGAATCACAAAAAACAAACAGGCATAAACCTTACACAAAAATATTTTGCAGGCATGACTGCCAAACTCCAGTTGGCTGTGAGTAATACTATTCATTATTTCAGAATATTCATATAGCCAGTAGGTATTTCTGGAAATCCTTGAGAATCCTGCATTTTCCATAATGCCAAGATGATTAATTCGTATTGAAAGTTTGTTACTTGCCAATTACCCATCTACTGTTTAAAAATCTGAGTCACACAACCATCAGCCAGAAACAATACCAGGCTGTATGTTCAGATGTCCAAGGCACATAATGAATATTCAAAGGAGAAACTTAGCAATCAAACCACAGGCTGAAAGTTATGCACTGAAACTATTTAGCTAAGTAGGAAAAAATAATAACTTCTCAAAAAGGCAGACCACTTGCAAGAGAGTGTTTATCACAGAAAGGGGATTACATTCATAACAAAAGATGTAAAACGAATGTTTGGATGACTACAGGATATTAGTTCTGATTGCAAACAAACAGGGATGCTTTTCTTGCCAGAAAACTAAAAGAACCCTCGTATCCACTGTAGATTTAAGTCTGTCAGCTTAGCCTTGCTTACACAAATGGACGAGCAGACGTATTCTCAGCCAGCCTCCTTCGGTCTGTCTGCACAAACTTCCCAGCAGGGTGAGATTTGCAATCCAGCGTAAATGCGAGGTAACCACTACTCTGCATGATTTATATACGGGTTATCGTTCAGCCAAAGCCTGGCACTTTGTTGACATGCCTGTTATTTAGATGCATTCGGAAGCCTTCCAATGCATAGTTTTTCCCTTGCAATGATTGCATTTTCAAAAGAGATGCACGAGCCAGATCTTTTCTATTCCCCAAGGTTAAGGGAAAAAGTGAGATGTCCTCTGCTTTTTGAACTCCTTACCCATACAGAATAATTCATCTGCTGATATTAAGGTGACTTCTACCAGTAAATGTAAAGATGTCAGAAGGAGAATTTTTAAGCACACATGTAATTGTTTATGATTGGTATCTGCTTTTATTTAACATACTTGCTAGCGCTCTCTTTCTGCTGCTAGTTTGTAAGAATCTTTTCTTGACCAAGAAATCTGATCTTTAGGGAACTATATTTCATGTTCTTTCACTCTTTGCAAGCTCTGCCATAACAGAATCAATGTATCAAATCAGTCCTTCAAAGCAGCCAGTCTAATGGTAAAGAGAGGAGATGGAGGCTTTTTTTCTAGCAGAAATTTTGGCAGGAAGGGATTCATGTGTGTGTCCATTTCCTGCGCTGCCCCTTCCCTTCACGCACAGCGTGGGAGAAACGAGGCGCAGCGTTCCATAGGTTTTTACCCTCGATAAGAAAACCCTTCACGATTTCTGAAACCACGCTTTCACCGGGAAGTCCCACAGAACTGTAAACTACCCAAACACGTTCACTGTGGCTCCGCACACCGTGCGTTCTCTTGCAAGGCAGAGCACGGCAGCATTATGGGGTGCCTGAGACGCTTCCCTCTCTTGTCCGGTTCCCCTTCGCCCCGTCTCAGCGCAGCTTGCGGCCGGGCAGAGCTGCCTGTGCCCGGACACACCGAGGCGCTTGGATAAGGGTGCCGGTAGCAGGCCTGTTGCAGGAGGCGCTCGGAGTTACGGGGCAAAGACGGGGAAGGGAACAGCCCCGCATCCCGGGCCGAGCTGCACGAGGCCTGTGGCCGTGCTGCCAGCACCCCCTAGCGGCCAGCTGGGACGCTGCACACAGCGGTGGAGCTCGGAGTTGGTGCCGCACGCTGGGCGCTTCCCCACCTGCTTCTCGCAACACAACTTCTATTCCTTCTCATAGCGGCCCTCAGCAAAAAAAAAAAAAAAAAAAAAAAGCTTTCACTTGGCGCTTTCCTCTCTCTTCTTTGTTATTTATTGGTTATCGTTTTCTTCTTTAAAAAAATTCAGGCAGCCTATCAAGGAGGCACAACAATCCGCATAACTTTGAAGAGCAAAAAAAAAAAAACATAATTGTGTATAGATTCATCCCTGCTAAGAACAAGACTTCATGCAATTTAGGCCACAAACTACTCATCACAAACACCAAACAACTAACAGATGGAACCAGTAGTCTGCAAACAAAGCAGAGGTTGAAATCACATTCCCCCCCATCTGGCAAAGATCTGCAGGAAACAGGATGTCTCTCTGAATGCTTTGCAAAGAGAAGAGCAGCTTGAATTAGGGAACAAATATTGTAACGCCCTTACAAGATCTACACACTAGATATAGTGGTCCTTGCTTTCCTTCAGGTTGCAAGACTGGACAGGCAATCTCAATTCTAGACTCAGGCAAACAGTACTCTGAAGAAAATCCTTCCCTTCCCTTCTCAATGAAGCTATTTCACATAGGCATGAGAGAAAGCAATAGATAATGTCTCATGAGTAATCTGTACCTCTTACATTTCCTGATACATAACCGGGTGAATCCTGCCTTGTGAGCAGCCTCAAGCTAGTTCATCTGTGCAGCAGAGTGCACAACATTCCTGCTCTTCCATTCCTTCAGTCCATAACCCTGTACTGATTAGAGAGAGTAGCTTGTGGTCAATCAGTGACTTCAGTACCAATTACATAGCTCAGTTAGGGATTTAAACAGTTGTACTCTGTCCCCTGGCCAAACAGCCACCCAAATATAAAACGGGGAGAGATGCTGCTGGCAAAGAAGCCATGTTCCAGATGCGATTGTAATCAGCTGCAGCATCAGGAAAGAATTCACCCCACTTCTGCTATCCTTTCTGCAGCAAAATTTACCAGAGGATGACTGTGAGAAAGTATTACTCTTGAAGGAGACCCCATGGCAATTAAGAAATAATCCACTGTATACAACAAATATGTAGATGGAGAGCTGTGTTGCTCCTTTGTATCCTGCAAGGAACAGCTCTATCTGCACTTTGGAAATGAGCGTTGGCTCCACCTGAGATGCACATTAATACACTTGGCCAGAAACAGTTCAGGTACTGAGCTACATTCACAACAAAGGTGACAAACAGTTTGAGGACAAAATACACAGAGAGAGAGACTTTGAGATATATCTTTGATGCTGAATGACATTTAGATTATATCGTGGCTTTGATGGGGGATTTCTTCAGTTCACTGGATGTTTTTCAGGGATACACCTGGAATACACAGTCTGCAGCCATACAGCATGCTTTTAGCTTAGTGAATTGATCAACAGTCGATCACCACAACAGATCTTAGATGAGGACCTCTGACCGCTGTGATATTTTGAGACAAAATCCGTATGTCCTAAAATCTACACATGACCTTGACACTCTGGGCACTAGAGATCCCTTTTCAATAGCAAGTAGTAGGCTAAGCAGTTTTGGCTTAACACAGCTCTCCCAAATAAAACCAGAGTCATCAATGTAGGAACTGAGACATTTCTGATTCCCTTATCCGAGCTCACAATTTATCCCATATTGCCTTCCTTGGTAGAATAATCAAGCACATCATCACTGTGGTTAATAATAACAGTAGAAGAGGTGGAAAGTCATAACAAGAAAATTGTAGCAAACACTTTATTCTCCCTGGGATATAGAAATAAGATTTGACATAGAGAATAACTGCAATGAGCATATGATTTATTGTTTATGCCTCGTCATACGACAAAGCCCTTAGATATTTGTGGCCTAATAAAGTGATATAATGCTTTCTATGTGTTTATCCATGTGGTAAATAGACAGTACAACTGACACCTAGAGCAACAGCTAGAAAATCAGAACTCTGAGGAGTAGTGACAGAATTTAACACCAGTTCCATCTCTCAGGAAATAAGCAAGCACACTCCTGGTGAATTAAAAGATTAGTTGTGACAATATTACAGTGCTGCTTTCCTTTCTTTCTGCTCTTCACAGAAGAGGATATGAATTAGCGCTCCGCCTGACAATAAGCACCCACAGCATCTTCACACGAAAGAGACTCAAAACCAAAAAATCAACTTTAAAAGAGACTGAGGCTGTGACATGGTTTCTGATGCAAAGTCAAAACTCTTAAATAGAAAACAAACAAACAAAAAAAACATGAAGTCCAAGGCAGACAACCCTAACCCAGTTACCACCCTCCGAGGTATTTTATGTGCCAGCAGCTTGAGCAATGTCAGGAGCTGGTTACTGGAACAAGAGAGTGACCATCTACTTCTGAAGAAGCCACCACAGAAACAGGGCCATTAAGAGACAGCGGTATCTGTCACCACGTTGAATACCTGCAGTAGGAATACCTTCTGGACAGAGGTATTTGAAGCTTTCTGGCAAAAGTGAACACCATAAAAATTCCCCGCTTTAGCAGCTATCGCCAGTGACAAACCAAGCCTTCCATGCAACACCCAGGTAACACCAAAAGACTTTTCAAGCTCAAAACTCAGCTATAAATCTCAGACCACAGACACTCAGACTCACTGTGGTCTGAAGTCATCTGCCTGTCTTTAGTGAGCGAACATCCAATGTAGCACCCTTCCCACTCCTTACTTTTGGGTAAATAATTTGAAATTAAAGCATATTCTGATCCTTTACAAAGGGTAATACAAACATGAGACTACACAGGGATAAAGCTACAGTCAGTGAGCAAGTATGGCGAAACTGGGAAGCAGGCGTATGCGTATCACAGCTGAATGGTATTTTGCTTGGCATGTTGCTCGCTTTTAGCAAAGAGGAAATCCAATCAGTATGCTCAAATTTTCCACAGTTTGGCCATGAAACAGTTGCGGGCCAGCCTGCAGAAGTCTTCTTCCTTTATGGATCATCTACTTACGCAAGAAGTTCCTTTGACACTGAAGGTACCCCAGTTTAGCTCCGTTCTTTATATCCACAAAGCCCTATAACTCAAGTGGTCAATCTGCAGACTTTGACTTGCCTAAAGTAACATTTCTTCATGTCATGGGTAGACAGTAGTATCTCTTCTCAGCAAGTGCCAATTAGGAAGAGTCTCTATTACTGCAAGACACAATCTTGTTCTTTTATTAAAATGTTTGCGTCTGTCTCTGTTACTGTTCCTTCAGCTAGGAGCAAATCTCTAGTTAGGCAAAGCACTGAGAGACTGCCACATGCTCCTGCAATTATATGTTGCACATAAAATAATTCAAACACACTATTAGAGTGTGTAATTTAGTTCACATGTAGTTAGAATGTGCAGAGTTTGCCAAGTGACTGCATCCAGCTGGAAAATCAATTTATATATGCCAGTTTAATAAAACCTGAAAGTCTTCCGCAATACATGAAGAAATGTTAGACAAAGTTTAAATTGTACATTATGTAAAACCAAATGTAGCTGTAAATTACAGGCTGAGTGTGAAGGATCATTCGTCCTCTGCCAAAATTCACATAAGCGGTCACCAATTTTGGGATGGAGGGGGAAACATACCGTAATAAAATGAAAGTTTGTACAACTCCAAGTAAAAGCTTTGAGGGCGAAATTTTGGCAGAAGAAACTGTAAAACAGAACTGACTTCGTCCTTGAGCTATTTCTCGTTGGTTTAAATCCTAACAGCAAGGAGCTACACACCACTGCAAAAGAAAACAAATCATAAGTGATATGATAGTGCAAAGGGTGGTGATTCAGATGCTTCTTGACGTGTCCTATAGGTGTGCAGAGCTCCCAACCTGAACTAAACTCATTTCTGGTCTCCTGAATTTCCCATTCATTATTACAGCAGAAAGCACAGTTTTGTCATTCATAGTCTACATACTCTACTGTGCGTGCCTAAGACCAAAGCAGGTACTAAAAAGACTGGTGACAACCCAGGCAGACTGTTGGAAGAGTAAAACACTGCCTTGTGATCGCAACGGTGGGGTACAGGTGCAACCTGTGTATGTTTCTGGAGGGGCAGACACTGGAGAACTACACCACAGAGATGCTGCTGATAACATTGCTCACCCCTGCTCTCATAAGAGGGGTGAATAGCTGAGAGACACAAAGGGGCTCCTGGAATAGCACTTCTTCCTTCTTCTTCCTTTTTCTTTTCTGCTTGAAGCACTTTGGGGTGAGTAAGGAATGCTCCCAGTTCTGAGCCGTCTTTCAACACTAACAGCAGTTTGCAAACTCTCATTAGTACTAGGGAAGACACAACATTACAAAGTGAACCAGGCTTTCATTGCACTTAGTTCGTCACTCTACTTACTGGACAAACTACATAACGCAAGAAAAGCAACGCTTATCTGCAAAGCAACACTCTCCCCTATCCAAGAAGAGTTATTCCTCTTTTGCACATCATCTGCAGAGGCACGATGAGAACAGCAGTTGTTGGGTGCATGCTGCTTGCATACTGCCTACACCTTCCTGACCAGGGCCTTTCAGAGTGCCTCTGCAGTGTGAGGTTACCCAGAGCACCTGGTCAGAAAGCCACTGCAGGGCAGTTAAACTGTCCTGAGAATCACCCAAGACAGACCCAGACTCCATATTTGATTTTTAGTATCTGAGGGGTCAGCTCTGTTCATTGTAGAATTAAAAAAACTCCAAGGAAACTCCACTTAGGTCAACAACTATATCATCCTGGGTAATGAATCTGGCCCAGTTTATAACATCAGTACCTTAAAAGCATTTCCAGCTTGCAGAAGCTAGACAGAGAAGTTTGCAGATATTATGGTTATCAAGGGAATTCCTCAAGTCTTTCAAATTCTTCAAGTCTTTCAAATGAATCAAATGCACCTTCATAGATTATTTCCTTCAGGACTGTAGAAATACATCCCTACTCCCATAAGTGAGCTCTTACTCTTGCACCCTAACCTGCTAATCTCCTCTCCAGCCTCCTAATTTGCCCTCACTCAGGGTATGCTGTTTGCTGGCACTGAGCACTGGCATGCACCTTTGTTTTCACACGATATACAGTTTCAGCTTGCCTTAGCACTTGACAACCTCAGTATCAACACAACCACTCACAGAAGTAAAGGTCGTTGATTCACACAAGTACCAAAGATTATTTTTTTATATTGCCAGT
Source organism: Lagopus leucura (assembly GCF_019238085.1). Taxonomy (NCBI): domain Eukaryota; kingdom Metazoa; phylum Chordata; class Aves; order Galliformes; family Phasianidae; genus Lagopus; species Lagopus leucura. The sequence goes on along the minus strand of NW_024962334.1, from coordinate 1,014,667 downwards.
GTCCAACACACAATTAGGCTTTCATGCACAGAACCCATGTCAAGAGCTGCCAGTATTTTTCATTCCATATACGGTAGTTTTTATGCCAATACATATGCTTTATATCTAATGGCAAGGACACCTGAAAGAGTAGAAGATCAGTCTTTTATAGACAATCCAAAAAAATAAAATAAAATCAGTGAAAAAAATTGAAATATGCACACTCAGCAAGAAACCCAGCAGGAAAAACTTTCTGCATGATTAAATACAAAAATGAATGCTGTCCCAGAAGCACAATTATCATGGCGCATTTGCACACACTGGTCACAACACTGCCTGGAACACAGAGCCACTCAGGCTCAGCTTTTAACAAGGCACTTCTGGGCCTGGACAGAGGCCAGATATAAAAGCCCTGAGCCCAGCATAGGCTAATTTGCCCTGCTCTTGTAATGGTGATCTAATCTACCCTGCTTTATTAGCTTTGAAACAAAGTAGGAACACTTAGGCAGCTGGTAACAGTCCCTCAGGTTGGGGGACAGCTGTGAAGAGCCAAGCACAAGTATACTGCTTAGCTGTGCAAGCTTTTCCCCCCAAATCATACCTGATTATGCCCTTACACACACCCATACATGCATGCAGAGAAACAAAAAAAGCCAAAGGAGCATGAAATAGAGGTAAGGCACCTGGTACAGCTGTTTTTCTAGATGCAGCAGTGCCAGCTTAAAGAGGATTCACAGACACACAACTTGGTATGCTTTCTCCACTGCAATAAAACCACTGATGAAATACATAAATCACCATTACACTATGACCTGAGATAACTATATACTGACACAGTAGAAAGATTAGGAGTTATTCTATCACTTCAGCTATATCAGTTCAAATAAAGCAACAGAAGTTATGCTTACAGATAAATTTCAGTTCATGGTGCAGGGTACAAATGGCAGCCGTTGCTGAATGCTAAGACCTGATTTCATTATCTCTGCAAGGACAGTTTTTAACCATACAACATTCCAGTTTTCTGATGGATGCAAACTACATTAATATCACTGGAAGGGCTCAAGTTTACCTCAGGATGTAATCAATCCAGCACAATTAAGCTCAGTCCCTCCTCACCTTTAGAGAAGGTCAGAAATTTCCATTTCCTTTTACAACATACTGGAAGCAGGAAAAACTTTCAAAAAACGTCTTCATTTCTTAATAAAGACCTTTCTGCCTATTACATCCATTTCCTGCTCAACTTACATCAGCAAAAAAAAAAAATGTATGCTGTTTTGTTTGGCTTGACTTTACCTTTCATTTGCTAAATGTATATTTAATAAAGAGGAAAATATCTATTACTGATAACAAGGCAAACACTTGTTTTTTTTTAACTAGAAAGTGATTATGATTTTGAGATTTAGTCATTTAGTACTTCATACTCACGACACACATTAATATGTGCCAAGACAACAATCTCTGTGAAACAGGCCACAAACTAGCATTCAGTAACTAAGCAGACCCCTGGCATTTAATCCTGGGTGTTAAAGAAGCTTGCTTGCTCTCTAGTTTACCACAGCTTACTGCTGCTAATAGCACACGTGTGCTTAGCTTTCCACTCCTTTCTCAGATAACTAAGAAGTGAAGTTTCTCAGATGGTAAGAAAAGTATTTTTACCCTCTGGAGGACTACAACACCATTGCCCATTAATAGAGGCATTGCTTAAAAGTGTTTTGGGAAAGTAGTACCCAGCAATGAGTTCCAGCCGGGCCAAATTTATCTTCAGCCTTATGTAGACCCAAAGACCTCCTCTGTCACCAGTTAAATGCCACAATGAGAGCCACACGTATGAGAGGATGAGTTTCAAGTGAGGTTGAGAATCTGTTCCAGGTCATTTTGTTTGGCTTGGAAAAATTCGAGTCAAAAAGAGACACCAGCCATGATCCTCCAGTGTGCAGCAGAAGGAGGTGATCCAAGAATTTATAGAAAAAGAGGAGGAAATGCAACATTTTTGAATTATTAATGGGGGAAATACAATGGTTTTCCAGACCTAAAGTAGCTCCCCAAAAGAAAGGAAGTCTTGAGCCAAGAGAAGGCATGGAAGAAGTAGTATTCAATCCCACCACAAGTGAATATTATGTATGTATGTATGAATATTACGTGCTAATTGAGTTGAAACAAAATAGGGTAAGGTATCTACATCATGTATGTTTTTCTGATGAATCCTAGAGCATATGCACTTCAGTCATCATATGGTAATTTCAGTGAAAGTATCTCATGCTGAAAGCACCATTTCAGATCCATTTTTACTGTAATTTCATTTCTAAACAGCAAATTACAAGCATTTCAAGAGTTGAAAATTCAGTCATGTAGGTTACCTATGTATACATGGCAGAAGAGATGATGGGAGAATTTTCTGGAGCTTACTTTTATTGAATCCATGTTATTAAATAAAAAGAAAAAAAAAAAAAAAAAAAAAAGAGGAAAGAAAAGTTGAAAGCCTTTTTGGATTGTGAAGATATTGACACTTTTGAAATGAAAAGGTCATAAAGGTTTCTACCCCCAGGTCCACTGGCTAAGAAATTTTGTTGGGCTGCTATAATCAAACTTGTAAGATTTAAAGAGAAGAAGGTAATTCTGAAAAAAGCAATACAATACTCTAAAGAAAGAAAGTGAAGGATATGGAAAGGTGACAGAGTTCGTATTTTCTCCTGCTCCATCAAAAAGAAAAGATGACAGAAGAAAGAAACGGTTGAATTTGAGTCTTTAATGCCATGACAGAAAAAAAATGGAGATGTGAAATTTTGCAACCTGCTACTTCCGTAATAACAGCAGGAACCATCACCATCTAGCAGAGGAGTTGAAGAGTTTATCTTGGAGATTTTTCCTTCTGCTAATGACTTCATTTTTGTAACTGTACATTTGTGTTACTTGGCCCTACTCCACAGTTTTCATTGAAGATTCAAGCTTTAAAGGGAAGAGAAAGCAAACAGTAAACAAGCATAAGCTCAACATCTTGATAAAAGTTGATACTATAGGTCTGTCTTGTCACTTTAAACACAATCGTTTTAGCTCCAGGCATTACATTTTCAAACAAAGGTTAGTTTAAAGGCTTACTGAATGTGATTTTATAGAGTATTTAAGTATTTTAATTTTTATGCTTGTTTCATGCTATCACATAGCATCCTTGAAAGGAAGAAAAGCTCAAAACATTTTCATGTTTCCAATCGTGAGAAATCATTTCCAGTAAAATATGTGAGTGATGGATTTAAATGGGAAGAGGTAGGCTGTCCTTTGGTCAGGTCAAGTAGTGGAGGCATCGGTTTGTACATATTTAATTTTTTACCACTGGAAAACTGGAACTGATGAAGGTCTGCTTTTCAGAGATGCTGCATTTCCCAAGCTCTCATTTATCATGTCTAGTTCACAGGTGCTCAGCCGCTCCTAAAAGACAGGCAGCAAGTTATGAGCTCTTTTTGTTGTGGTTTACAAATGTAAACCAGCACACCAAGGCTGCTCCCAGGCTGCCCACGCACACCCTGTCCCCAGTGTATTCCTGAAATGTAAACACCAAAACCCTCTGGCTCTGTCGCTGCTCACTTCTGCACTCCTGAATCTTGAGGCAGTTGTGCTGCTCCTCACCTCCTTTAAACCCCTCATCCCGACAGGCCCTTTGCTTTGCTGGCGTTGGTAAGGGAGCATCCGCAGAAGAGTGGTGAGCCTAAGGAGACAGAGGTGGGAGCCCAGCTGCAGCCTGAAGGAGCAGCAGGTGACCAAAGCAGTTTGAGGCCCTTCCCCTCCGGCCCTTGACATGTTTTAACTGCTGGGCATGCAGCACGAAGAGGCGGAAGCAGGACGCAAGTCCCCTGTGAATCCAGCCCTCTGTTTTATTACGTGCATGTACAGCAGACCTCTAGTCTGGTTTTGTGTCTTCAGGCTGCAGTTTAATTATGAATAATTAGGTTCTGGACAGCTCTTGGCAAAGCCCGCCACTGAATACTTCATGCTGCAATGGATGTTAACCTGAAAATTGTGTTTGCAGCTCTGTTTGATCATCCTTAATGAAAGCGGTCGAATTCTAATTTAGTCTTACTGAAATATATATATTTCTTTTCACATCAAGATCCAAATCTTCTACTTGAAACAATTCGGTGAAAACAAGCAAGAATTCCACCACATCCAAGGATCTCACAGGGCCACCAGAAACGAAAAATACATTCAGGTAAACAGTTGGATGGTATTATGGTTCAACTGCAGCATCCAACTGGAGGAAATGGACAGAGAAGTTTTGCTTTGTTAGACAACTTGTGCTCAGAATCAGTCATTACAACATAGGATGCTGTGGCAAATATGAAAGGTAGGCTTTATTTGGTATTTGAAAACAATGAATCTTCCAAGGTGTCCAGGTTTGCATTTAACTGCCCTAGGATTATTACTGAAAATTTTGCTCAGAAATGAAAACAAAGATGTATGAGGCTGTCAAAGCACAAACAGTACATGCATGTCAAACACTGCTTCCACATCCTGTGACTGATGTAACAGGACACTTGCAGCGTTTACTATGAAACAAGGAAACAAATTACTCATAAGTGACTGAGACTGAGTAAAACACATAAGCAAGTTATTTCATCTTCTTATGATTCAGAGAACCACTGGAAAAAAAAAAAAAAAGAAAAAAAAAAAGAAATTCAGAACATTCCCTGAAAACAGGAGATAAACACAGAGGAGAAAGAAAACATGATCACAAGCAAGTGATGCAAAATGTCCAGTGTCACTCAGTAAGTCAGTGCCAAAAACACAGCTTACAAAACACCCAGAAACCATTTAAAAATATATGTATGTTCATGTAATAGCTGGACATAGTGACAGAAGCTGCTAGAACAGGAACAACATTGCTGTGGGAGCTCACAAAATAGGGCAGACATACTCCCCAGACTGCCGCATGGCTCATGCAGCCATTACATCTCTGTGACAGCATTATGATGGAAATCTGAGCAAGCTTGCTTGCACAGCTGAGACAAGGCAGACTGCATCCCACCATCTTTATAGAGACAAATTCCCACTGATTTCAATGAATCAGAGACAAGTTAAAGCCGATGGGAGTTTAGTCTGGGTAAGGACAGAGACACAAATGACTAACGATTTCAGCATTTGGCTTTCCCTTCGTAAAGAAATAATAAAAGTATATTTCACTTGTTGCATATCTGTCAGCTAAATTCATTTTATCTGCAGCACTTTATTGGTCTCACGCAGCTCTAGAGAACAATTCAAATCTCAAATTACAAAACCACCTACTTTAAGACCCCATCAGTACTGAAGCCTTCAAACCCTGAAATAGTCTCCAAGTCCCATTCAAATTGTCATCAAAGCCATACTCCAACATTAAGACCATGTCAGCCTTAGTGGAAGCAGATGAGGGCTCCAGCCGCATCTGGTTTGACTTCCCTGTAACGACTACAGTCAATTGAGCCATATCAAAGAAAAGCTAGATATTTCCTTGAAAAGTAACTGTCAGTTTTCTTCGAGGAAAATAATTGCAAAAACACTGATTTAATGTCTTATTTTAAATTACAAGATCAAAATATCTACTGGATGAGAACAGGTTAAAATATTAAGGAGTAAGTTACAACATTCTCCCTTTAGACAAATTTGTCTCTGTGTAGGCAGAAAAATATTTGAAGGACTCAGCTCCTGTGACAAAAGATAAATTTAAACTCAAACCTGAGTTCCTCAAAGGCTTCCTTAATCTCCAGACTCCTGTTCATCCCCCCCCAAAGAAAGGGCCACGCAGCACCTGCACAAGCACAAGCTCTCATCCTTTATACCTGGCATAATACTGCTTCTGGTGTGCCTTCACCTACTGGTGAATTTTATAAATGCAGAAATGTGTTATAAAAAAATAAATTTTGGGTAGATTCTGTTTTCAGAATGTCTTCTTGAGTAGAAGTTATCAGATTTCTGAAAGTGGTTGTTTCTTCTCTAAAGAGTCCCTCATTAGATACCCATATATTAAAAAGAAATCAAGTTCTTATTTCAGAGGAAGATTTCTCATTTCCTATACTGACAAGCCCTAAAACAGCCAGGCATGGTCGGACAGCACAGACCTGCCTCCTGCACTGAACTTCTGGTACAGGTATTATTTATGCTTTGCGTGTCTTGCTTCTTCCAGCCCTCTGTGAGCTATGGCTCACAGTCAGGCACTCAGCTGGGAGGACAGACATAAATTAAAATTCTATGCTGCTCATGGAGAATAAATACATTTAAATCTGAAGGATATCTGCTTATAGCAGCTCATGCTGTTGGAGTTCTTTTGCCCAATGTGACAATACATTAAAGTATTTGAGACAGAAAGAAAGGCTGCCAAGCACCGTTTTCCTTTACAAACATGGTTAAGGAAACTATACAGCATAAGCTGTGTACCACAGTGCAGTTAAGCACTCTCCTTAATGCACAGGTTTGTCTCCCCCATCACAGGTGTGGACTTCTGAAGTCAGCACAGGTTTTGGAACTGACCCCAGCAGCACAGCAATAGCTAGGATAATGGGCTTTCCTCACTACACATATTTAAGATCCTTGTCACTGTAATATCTGACAATGTTTCAAGAGAATAAAAGGGAGAAAAGAGCCATCTTTTTAAAGTGAGATGTTTCATGTAAAATAAATAGATAAAATGAATATTTACCATCCAAGCATTAATGTGTTGTGCTGTTATTTTTAAATGGACTCCCTAAAAAAAAAAAAAAAAAAAAAAAAGGAAAATGTTCTGATTTTATATAACTGCTTTCAGTTTCATTTAAGAAAGAAAAAGGAAAAACAACTTACTTTTTAAAACCAACATCTTAGAAAGAAATTTTCATACAGAGTTCTTTTTTCAGTAAAAAAAGCCTTAAAACTAATGAAAATATTCTGCCCAAACCCCTCTTTTCACTCCATAGGGCCATTTTAAATAAAAATATAAATTCAGCAATAAAAACTCTGCAAGTTTTTCCCCAGTATTCACAGACTGCAAACTGTGAGTAGAGCACAAATGTAACATGTACTGGACAAGTTTTCAGGTCCGGACAATTCAGATACTTTCCTCTGCATGTCATATTACTGCTTCCTAAAAATTTTACTGTTTACTAGCTTTTAAGGTCTAGAAACAGTTTTCCAGACATTTGTATCAATCATTCCATAGTAACAGGTGCTAATGGTGCCTGAATTTATTTGAGTAGAGCTGGTACTGACTTGAGATTATCCCCAGGATATTTTAGTTGTTTGTAAACCACCTAGATTACTGTTTCCCAGTATAAGTGATGGAGACAAATACCATTTTCCATTAGCATCAGAAAACTGGCCTAAGCACGAAGCAGTCTTGACTTCAGGAATGATGGCAGTTAAGAGTGGTTCAAATGCTTGCAGACTGTACTTTCTGCTCTGTGAGGATCTTAAAGTAAAACAACAAGTGAGAGTCTCAGTGAGCTGGCAAAATCCTTCCACGATTTTCATGACATCAAGAGCCAACTTTTTTTCCTTCACCTCTAACTTTTGCATGCATGCCTGCAGCATCACCAGCACACAGCCACCATCACAAGTGCCAGTGCTTCAGCACCACGAAACCGGTTGACAGAGCAGATTTGATGGATGAATTTGGAAGATAGAAAAAAAAGAAAAGCACATCCCAACTCAAAGCATCCATATCAAGCTCAGGTGGGAGACCTTTCAACAAAGTGGAGTCACAAGGGTGAAATGACAGCACGTCAGTGGCACGTAACGTTGCTCATTTTGGCTCATTTTGGTCAAAATTAGTCATTTGTTTATTAATGGCAGGAACATTTCAGGCCTGAACAGCCTGGATGAGCATTTAAGGCAGATCTGGTAATTCAAGTGGGTTACAAAGAGTAAATTCCTGACGGGAGTTATTTAAAAATGACATGCCCACCAGAATCAAGTACTGTATGCTGCATTCACAGTGCTTTTCATGATACTCCAAACTGGCAGCAAGCTATCAGGCTTTCATGCCTGTTGTGTGTCAGCAATCACAAAACCTTACCTGAATGTGTGTTCACCTCCTTCCCAGAGCTCCCACAGCCAAATCCAGGCTGCTCTCACTCGGGAGGCCATCCCAGCTACCCTGCAGGTTGCAGCCACATACACAGAAATCAAATGGATCTCCACTTTTACTGCCATTTTCAATTATGCCATGAGCACCTGATTCAGAGGATTCAGAGTTGTCAAAATGTTCAAGCAAAAAAAAAAAAAAAAGAAGAAAAAAAAAAAAAAGAAAAAAAAGGACTGAAATAGTTTATAAATCCTAGAAAGGAGAATAAGTACACAACACTTGTAGGTCGAGGAACGTTCCTTACAGCAGTTATTTTGTCCTGTGATTTATACTGGTCTCCTCCACGTGTTATATGGATACAGTGTTCAGCTCTCCCTTGTAGGAATTCTCTTCTGGCTTCAGACAACACTCTCCCTGCCAGAGTGACACTTTTCTTAGCTTGGCACGAGTCTTCTTTATCTGTTTTCTGCATGACTACGTCAACAAATAGTGTTAAATTCAGTACATGCATTTGTTCTGTGGCTCCTGGTGACATGACAAGGCTTAATGTTAATTCAGTAAGAAACTGAAAGAATCCCCTAATAGTCTGCTCACTCTAATTCAGGGGTTGCTGGTATAACTAAACACAAAGTTTGACTTTCTCCCCCCTTCACCTTCAACCACTGCAATGAAAACAGCCACAAGAGTAGAAGTATCCATACCTTGGGCCTGGGAATCTACCTTTGGCAGGTTCTAGCCCTGGGTGTGATTATCCTTGAGCTACAAGGATGTTCATAATTTAAATACGGACCAGTCGTTTAGCAATGATCTACCAAAACATTCAGAGAATTGAATTCCTGGTTATTAAATTCTTCGGCACACTTGACAGCTAGATCCTATTTTCTTTTATTTAAGCTGTTCCAAAATTTGGTTTATTTGACTTTAAATGCCAGCCTGAAATCTTGATACCAACACAGCCCCTTGCACCTTCCTCCCTCCTTGGCCAGAGTCAACATTAGGTCTTCAAGTACATTTTCCACGTCAAGCAGAAGGGTGAGCCAAGCCACTGTCTTACTGCATAGGCAGGTGGGAAGGATCAGTTGCACGTTCCTTCCTGTTAAAGAAATACGCAGATTTTCCCCAGAACATTGTCACAACAGGCCACTCAGTTTCATACTGTTGCTTCACCATTACAATTGCCTTATTTAATTCCCAATAAATAAATAGTTAAGCAGCAATTATTACTTTTGATTCTGTATACCTTCATAAACAGTGCTTTTACATTTCCATGACAGCATTTCCAAATTTCAGTGCATGCTCACTACCTATTAAGCACAGAAGCAGAGATCAGTGCAGACCATCGGATCTTCAGAGTCACCCAGAAGGTCTCCAGTGCCATAGAATCATACAATTACTAAGATTGGAAAAGGCCTCCAACATCATCTAATCCAACCATCAACCCATCACCACCATGACCAATAAACCACATCTATGCTTCTTCAACATCTACATTTCTTGAACATCTCCAGGGATGGTGACTCCACCATTTCCCAGCGCTACAGAAAGCTTGATGTAAGCACTCTTGGCCAATCTTTGGCCTCTAGGTGGTGAATGGCTCTTTTTTATCCCCCGGATAAGTCTGATCAGCTCAGCTTTCTTCACAATTAAATCAGAACATGACACCTCAGAGGACTGATTTCTCCAATGGCTGCAAGAATAAAAATCTGACAGCAGCCTTCCCTTCACCCAAAGGCAACAAAACCCACACTAATTGTTTCCATTGCGGGAAGATCCTTAGGGGATAAAAAGTCATACAGGATTCAGATAATTTCCTGGATTTGTCTCCATTTATCAAACAACACTTGGTAGCAAATCAGCAGCACCCTAGCCCTGCTTCCAAGCACAAGCCAAGAGAAAGGAATAATTCAGAGCTAAGGGATTTGTACTGCCTCCTCCATTATTCACAGGGTGAGAAACTATTTGATATGTAGGCCACCAAAAGGTCCCCTTTCCTTTGTCTAGAAAGACCCATCCTGCTAAGTCGAACAAAGGATGAGACAGAAGTTGCAATGCATATTGAAAGTAAGAGACAGAAAGAGAGACAGACCCAGCAGGTAGGGAGCTGATAATGCAGACAAGGAAAAAAAAGGAAAAAGAAAAAAAAAGGAAGAACTTCTTAAGATTCTTTCCAATAAAAACGAATCTTCACTGCACTTGGTGCTTTCATAAGAATGTCTCATGCTTTCTTCTTGCTCTCTCCCTCTGACACAGAAAGCTATGCTCAGCCAGCTGTGGCACTCTGTCAGGGCACTGCGTTGTTTGCCTCTTCACCAGCTCCCTCCCAGCCCCAGGTGCTCCAGCAGTGAGTGCCACAGCATCTCCAAGGCTATGATGCTCACAGTCCCACTAGTGAGCAGGAACCGTCACCTGCAACAGGATGTGGCAAGAATGCCTTTCAAAATCAAGGGGCAGGATACAAAGTGAGGCTGATGTACAATGATACAGGGCAGGGAAAGTGCCAAACCTTTTCACAAGAAAGCTCTTCTCCCTTCTCACAGCAGTATTATCAGAAGCAGAGCAGGTGCCTCTTTTTGACACCTTAAAGGTTGTACTTTCTTGGAGTGTGCCAAAATTCAACCATGTAAGTCAAGAGGTTGGCTTTTAATTTTTTTTCTTTTTTTAGCATCACTTTTCCAGGTAATCGTTGTCACTCTGCATGACCTACTTTCATACAGAAGTGACCAGAAACCCTGCAGTGGCCTAATTCACAGACAGAACCTAATCCTGAGGTATCTGCAGTCACAGAAAAGACAGACAGAATGCAGAAGACAGGAACAGTTCACTCTGCAGGAGATAAAGGAAGACAGACTGCAGATTTGATCTAAGCATCCCCAAAGCAGAGCTGAGCACAGGTCTTGATGCTGCATCTCCCCGAGGGAGCAGGCATTCCCCTTGTGAAGCCATCAAGGTGATGCCTCTGCAAAGCTGTTTGCGGCTGATGACTCCAATAAATTACCTTCCTGTCTGGAAGAAGCACTGCAATTCATACACCCTGGCAAATAATACCCACCAGATCTGCCTGCCAAGTGGATACCTGGAGATTTTGCTATGGCTTTGCTCAGAATTATATAATTTTCTCATTCTTTCATTCTTAACACAGAAAGTAGCATTACTTACCCTATTCTCATGATATGGAACAGGCAATTACAGGAGACCGAACTTAACACTCTGGAGCAAACTACATGACAAGTTCAAAATGACAAGCTACAGCTACCCACTGAAAAAGGTTTTCAATCTGTTCTAGCAAACTCCAGAAACCTCTAGAAACACAGCGTAAGCCCAAGGTTTTGCACAACTTTGAACCTAGTTTAATGTTTTCCATCCAAGATGGGGTTACTAAAATCATGAGTTCTTTCAAAAATCTGAATCTCAGCTGCAAACATGAAATAATAGTTTTTCGTGCACTCATAAGAACATCTTAGCCAACAGAAACAGTGCACAGTGCCATGCATATGGAGAAAAAGACACATACACTTTGGTACTTAGAGGATATTTGCATCCTGGTGATTCTGAAAGCTATGTTTGGGCTCAGGAGGAAAATCTCATTCACTAGCTAGCCAAACTCCATGCAGAGATAGCAGCTATCCTTAGCCTCAGCAGTGGGGGTAATTTTGCCTATAGAATGAGAATTCTCTCTACACATGTCTACATACCCAGACATTTTTACCATAGGAATATTTTATGTAGGGACTGATAAGTTTCACTCCAGCACAGATGGCTGAGGCTGCCCTGCTTTCTCACATGCCAGTAGCACAGCAAGTCCTTGTGCTCCCAAGTGCTGCCCCTAACATCACATCTGAATAACCACAAGCTGGAGAAACAGAAAGATTCTCACAGATCATTCACCGGGGTATTCAACAGCACATCCTACGGGGTGCTCCCACATTCTTAGAAATGAATTACTTTTTGCTATTAACTTTTTGTTAGGTGCTAGTTCTAACATTAGTGACCAAATCAGTACCATTAACTGAAACAGATTAATAATGTAGTGCTAAATGGCTGTAGCTGTGCAGATCTGTACACAAACCTGGGATTGCCCTAAGCCAAGTGCAGGACCTTGCACTTGGCCTTGTTGAACTCCAGGATATTCGCACAGGCCCACACTTTTCAAGCCTGCCCAGATCCCTCTGCCTGTCAACTGCACCACGGTTTGGTGCCATTCGCAAACATGCTGACAGCACACTTAATCCAACTGTCCATGTCACCTACAAATATATTAAATAGTAGCAGTCCCAACGAGAACTCCTGAGGAATGCTACTTGTCATCAGCCTACTCTTGGACATCAAGCCACTGACAGCAACTCTGAGAGTGACCGTCCAGCCAACTCCTTATCTATCAAGTGGTCATGAGAGATGAAGGCAAAGACATCGCAGCTTCCCAGATGGAGATGTTGCTCCAATTCATCCAGAGTGGGATTGGGTATTGTGGTTGTTTCTCAGGAAACTTTCACAGAGCATCTGTGCCTCTTGCTCATTATCTTGCTCCTTCTGTGCCTCAAGGTATATCAAACCTGTATGCGTTTCACAGCAACACAGCTGAGGTAAAGTTTCACAAGGTTTAACTTGCTTTTACATCCATTAAAGAACCACACTGGAAAATCCTGAGAGCCATAAAACATTTGCCATTGGAAAGAAGCCACGGGATAAATCTTTAAGCAAAATTGATTTTTTTGATAGAGGTTAGGTCCCTTGGCCAAATGTGGCAGAATTTCAATTGATGTAACTTTGGAAGCCTTAAGTGATTTCTAGAAACTATTCCAGTCACTCACATTAAAAAATAAAAAAATAAAAAATCAAGAAATTCATCAAGCTGTGCATAATTTGTCTTTACTTGCCCAAGAGCTATGTCAAGTCAAAGCTTAAAAGGAAATTAACTATGGATATTTTTAGCACTTGTTTCCTAACCAGTCATTTCAGTATTCTGTTTGCCTGAGAAATGGAAGGTAAGAGGTTTATGTGCAGATGTTGTGCTCCATTGAGATTATCTGCCATGAGACAGTTTCAGAAGTCAGAAAAAATATACTCATTTGAGAAGGTCTGCCTGCAGCAGAACCCTCTTTTTTCCTATGCCAGCCACCACCTCCCCTCGGCAGAACAAGTAAGGAGTGCTAAAACACTGGCACCAAAACGTGCAACTGCAAACATTCAAAGACTTGTAATTAAGTTTTATAATAAAAGTGAAAAGCTATGCCAAGCTGGGAAGAATTACCATTGCTAGCTATACCTTGTAGGAAGAAAATCTTTGCAGAACGTCTAGTTTTCACTGAAACAGATTGCAGTTCTGCTCACAGATCTGAATGAGATGTAACCTCACGAGTAACATCCAGCCATAGACAGTAATCCTTTCCAGCAGCACAAACACATCCAAAGACAAAGCAGCACTCAGCCTATGTCAGATGCCTAAAGTTAGATAATATAAATAGTCCTCCTTCTGCAAATGGTCAGGAGAGAATCCAAGAAGACTCTATTAGGTATCCTGAGCTTCATTTTTAGCATGCAGCAGAGCATAGCTGAATAAGAACTTCCAATCAAAAGCAGGGATCCACCTGCACTTTGGCTATTGTTGGGGGATTTCTGCCCAGGAAAACGGATACAGTCGTGTCTCAGTAATGGTTCTGATCATTGTCTCCTCTGGAAATTAAACTCATAAGAAGAAGTTTGATGATGAATTTGTCTGTGTAACATGGAGAGGATAGGATCTTTCAGGCAAGAGGCAGGGTCTATCTGGAGTTACAGACCAGGGCACTCACAGCTCTGTTGGAACACAGACATTACACTGCAAATAGCTGAAAGAACTTAAGTGGTGCAGTAAACCCAGGAACTACAAGTGCCCACTCAGATACAGCAGACAAGACTTACGGTTTTCCACCAATAACCGGATCAACATCTCTTAATAGTGAAAGGTTTGAGCTAAATCCTATAGAAATTTGAGCTTGTAACTTCAAGAAGTCAAGACTTCACACATTCTAGCATGGTAAACGGCTCTTGAGAAAATGGACATTTAGAAATTAGGAAGACTCTGAGGGAGAAGAGCTAGCAACACAGGAGGGAACCCCCTCCTTCTTGGGGATTTCAATTCCTTATGAAACACGAAAGGGCAGAGTGTAAAGGCAGCACCTCTTCTGTGGATGATAAATGCTAACCAGGCATGGTTAGAGCTTGCTGATACATTCAGAGCACATTAGAGGAGTTCTGATAGTCTCTAAGTCACTGTTCCCACCCCAAATACGTACAGTCTGCATTAATGTATTTCTTGCATTTTCTTTGGCTTGTTTAATGGAAACAAAGGCTTTCAGTGAAAAAGCTGACTGAGCCAAAACTCACGGATACCCAGCTACACTGCCTATTCACTCCCTCTCTCCTTGTCTTCCCCCACCCAAAAGAGAGCATTTAAGTGATGTTTTTTTCCACTTGGCTCACATGGAAGGTGAGCTGATCTGTACTGGGAAGCTCTATATTAGTCTTTTATTTTTTTTCAGAGACCAAAAAGGGAAGGGATAGAAAACAGCCTCTTCACATGAAACATGCCCTTGTCAAAACAATTTAACAAATGGAATAGGCATGCCAATTATACTAGTTTTCCAGAAGTTCATCAACCTCATGGTTACATGTTAGCACATAAGAAAAATTACTCTATTTGTTCTTTATGGTTTGTTCCTGAGATCAAAGTGCTGTGGGCTGGAGTGTGTTTGACATCCAAGAAACACTGGTTGCTGCAATATTGTCTGTAGCGTCTTTTGTTAGTTTTGCTTCTTTATAAGGCTTTAAAGAACAGCAGTCAACACTTGCAGCACACTGGGATCCCATCAAATGCCAAACTTGTCCTTTTGGAGCACATAGGGAGAGAATATTTTTATGACTCTTATTATGTTTTTCTCCCTTCACTAGGTCCTCTGATAGAAGTAACTGGAAATTGCACTGCATCCCAATCTCCTTTAAATTGCAAAGATTAATCCAACAGTGAAGTCAACAATATTCATCCTTTCTTTAAGAGGAGTTAAAGCCTTATATAGATAAACCCAGCAGTTTGTTAGACAAATCTATAAATCATAGGAACGACTGTTTGTTGTTTGACACAGATTTTTTCAGTAGTTTTTATTTAGCTCCTATTAAATGGTGGATGATGTTCAAAGGACTGAAAATGTAAGTAATAAAATACTGCTTTATTTAACCAAATCAGTTCAAATGACTGAATTAGCTTACACAGAGTAGAAACGCTTCAACATATATGGCTCAAATTCTAGAAAAGAGAAGCTTCAGTCAGGCAGTTGAGCTGAACTAATGGGACTTTAAATGCAGTTGTTCCAAAACCCACATCAAGATAATGACCGAAAATGTGTTTGCTGTTGGAAGATAACCAGTTACAAACACATTCTGCTACCTGCAAGTGGCTCCTGTACTTGAAACAAAGATTCAAATGCAAATAGCCTCTCTGCAAAATATCTTGAGAGAGAAAAAAAAAAATGGTTCTCCAAAAGATGGCCTTTTTTCCAAAGCAATGAAGTAAATCAGAGCTGATATCCCAGTTTTCACTAGATACGACCCTACTTTCCTGTTAACAAAAGAACACCCACAGAATTCTACTTTAAGTGACATTAAACACTGAAGAATAGCTATGCTTGAATTCTGAGATAGACTTCTCACAGTATTTTGAAAAATGTGTTCAAATAAGATTATTAAAAACAAACAAACAAACAACCATATGTAAGCCCTAAGGGCCATAAACCTCAGTTGATCGCCCCACCCTCAGTAGCAGCCTTGCTATAGACAATCTCTTTTATGCACTTACTGAGTGTCATCCTCACTTCTTGCACCCTCACAGCTCCCACAGGGTGCCTGCTTAGGGTTTGAGTGCTTTCATAGTCAGAAGCTTGTTTCTTAACTCCAATCCAAACGTATTCCTAACCAGTTTACAATGGTCTGTTCTGCAGCTTAAAAAGTTATTTTTTGACATGATGTATTCATAGAAAAAATAATAATACACAAACACACATGTATATACTCTCAGGCCTTCCTTTGCTAAATTAAGCAAACCAACCTTTTCCAGGCTCTGCACAGGAAACAGGCTCTCCATTCCCCAGATCATCCCCAATAGCCTTGTCTTTGCAAGCTTTAGTTTCAAGCCATCCTTCTCAAATACCATTAATAAAAACCGTAAGTAGTGTCTTAAGCAAGGCTTCATTAATGATCATTGTATGAGGCCAGTAATATTTTCCTGTCTGGAAATACTTTTTCTGAGGCATCCTAAGACTGCATTTACCTCCTCTGTATCTTCACAACTTAGAGTAAGCTTACAAATGAGTAGTTCTCATGCTTCTCAGTGGTTTCCAGCTGATAACTTCCCAGCTTAAAGCAGCAGGTTTCAGCAAAAGCTCCCAAATGCATAACAACACCTTCTGCACTCCTTCAGAATCCCATTTGTAGTCCTCAGCATCATCTGGCTCACTCTTCCTGTGCACAGTCCCAGACCCCTTCATGCAGATAACTAGTCCCAGCTCTCTGTCATCAGTATGTGTCCTTGATTACAGAATTGGGCAGAAGCACTTCCCCAGGGTGAACTCCTTAGAACATAATTAACAAATTAATACTTATTCTGAACATCAGGCACAACCTGCCCTAAGCAATTTTCAATCCAGAAGAAAGCCATGTCTCTGCTCCAAAGAGTGAAAAAGACAGATGTGTAAAGTCAAGCTGGGAGGAGACACAGAGCATACAATCAACATAATCAGAGCGTACAACCAGCATAATCACATCACTCATTGAACAGAAAACCAACAGCAGTTTTCCCCAAAAGCAACACAGTGGAGGTGGACATGGTCAGACAAGGCATGAGTTGTCCATAAATTCCAGAAGGGTACCATACCACATGTTTAGGAAGCAGCATGAATGGTAATATGGCCATGTCTGTGCAAAAAGATAACAAAACAACAAACTAATTTGATTGTTTGAACAAAAAACACCAAAGAGAGTAAAGGCAATAGACAAAGGCAAGAAAATAGGGAAGGAAAATAGAGAGGGGTGAAGATATTAAACAAGATGGGAGAGTTTGAACTAAACACTCATGAAATACACAAGAAACTGAAAGAGAGTTGGAAGGGAGTGCTGACCTGCTGGAGGAGAGAAAGGCACTGCAGAGGAACCTGGATAGACTGCATCGATGGGCTGAGGTTACTGTATGGGTTTCAATAGGGCCAAGTGTCGGGTCCTGCATTTTGGTCACAACAACCCCAGGCAACCCTGCAGGCTTGGGGAGGAGTGGCTGGAAAGCTGCCTGATGGAAAGGGACGTTGGTGTAGTGATGGACAGTGGGCTGAACATGAGCCAGCAGTGTGCCCAGGTGGCCAAGAAGGCCAATGGCATCCTGGCTTGGATCAGGAGTGCTGTGGTGAGCAGGACCAGGGAAGTCATCCTGCCCTGCACTTGGCACTGGTGAGGCCTCACCTTGAGTGCTGTGCTCAGTTTTGGGCACCTCAATGCAATAAGGACATGGAGGTGCTGGAGCAGGTGCAAAGAAGGACAAAAGGGCAACAAGACTAGTGAAGGGCTTGGAGAAGATGCCCTATGAGGAGAGACTGAAGGAACTGGGGCTGTTCAGTCCGGGGAAGAGGAGGCTGAGGGGAGACCTTACTGCTCTCTTCAAATACCTGAAAGGTGATTGCAGCAGAGCGGGGCTGGTCTCTTCTCACTGGTGACAGGATGAAGGGAAATGGCCTCAAGCTGTGGCAGGGGTGGTTTAGGTTGGATATCAGGAAAAACTGCTTTACAAAAGGGCTGTTAAGCACTGGAATAGGCTCCCCAGGGAGGTGGTTGTGTCACCATCCCTGGATGTGTTTAAAAACCACTTGGATGTGGTGCTCAGGAACATGATTTAGCAGAGGGTTGTTAGAGTTAGGGTAGTATGGTTGGGTTGTGGTTGGACTTGATGATCTTGAAGGTCTTTTCCAACTTTTCTATGATTCTACAATTTTCTTTCAAATAGAATCTGCAAAACACACTTGCACTTAATAACTGCTTACTACACCTACAATAAAGACTATTGCATGAAAGCCAGCAGCACTATAGGCCTACCACACTTTCTTAAACAAGTAACAGATGACCCTTGACTGCTGTGGGAACCCAGTCACCCCTCTGAATGCTAACGAGCTCAGAAATGCATCCAAGCTCTTGGCATGGTAGAGGCTGCTGTGATGTACTCACACCAATGCAAAGAGACAGTCCTCTCCTCTTCCCAAAGAACAACCCATCTCCCTTCAAAGAAACTTTGATACTAGGACTGGAAATAAACAGAAGCAGATCACTTTTGAGTAATCAGCCCAGTGATTACAAACTTATAAACTGTTTTCCAAGTGTAGCATCCTAGAATCAAATAAAGAAAATCACAACAACCTTCCTTTTCCCATATTAAATGCTAAACTCACTCATCTGGCTGGAACACTAGCTGTACTTGCAAGTGATGAAGCACACACACATATGTATATATATCAGAAAATTGCATACAGTGTGCATCTGTTTTAGGACAATAACATACATTTTAATTCTACACAGAAATATTCTTTGGTTTAATGAAATTTTCTTTATAACAAAATGTGTAATGGATCATAATATATAAATGTTATTAAATTTAATCTTTTTTACAGGTGCACACATTCTATACATAGAAACGTACATTTCGGGAAAAATTTGTACTACATTCAGACTGCTGTGCATTTTTACAATGTCATTATGAATGAACGATGAGCTGCTGAAAGACCAAATGAAAAAGTTCATACTGCAGCTCCCCAAGGTGTTAAGAACAACAGTCATGAAGTGAGCTAACAGAAGTCCACTTCAGCATTTAAACGCTGCTAAGAGCAGCACATGATATTAAAAACTCAAAGTACAAAGAAATATGATAACCTAAGTAATAACTCATTTACAAAAAATATATGAAACAACATGAACAGTTTTAGAACATGTGTTTCATGAAATATCACTACCTGCAGTGTGAAACTCACTACCTTCTGGTTTTCAAATCGCTGAGGAAAAACACTCAACCATTTCTCAGAAGGCAGCATTCATCTAGAATGCACAGTCATCTAAGCAAAACCTTAATTTCACCTTACGAGGGAGAATATTGTTCATTAGCAGGTTGCTGTATGCTACTTGAAGTCCTGTTCTGCCTCCATTTTGCAGGTCAACAGCATGAATCCCCTTCTCACTCAGCATGCAGCTCCACACAACTGGCTGAAATCCATGGAAATCCCACCTCTGCCCACGTAGCACAGCCTGGACTGTCTCATCCTCTGCTGCCCAGCTGCAGCCACAGAACACACTGCTTCTCTTTCTTCCATATCTGCTGCAGTCCACTGCAAAACTTTTCCTAAATAACACCAGTTAAGGTCAAAGAATGGAACACTCCTACGCACTGCTATGGTAGCCCAGAGTTCAACTTCACTTTTCCAAACACTGCCCTGTCCAGTCTATCTCACATACCTGCATTTTCTGATTGGATTGTGTCCAATCTGTGCCATCCTCTACTCTAAGGAAGAGGATTCCATTCCTCGTCACCCCAAATGGAGGAACAAGTCGTAGGCATGTAGAGGACTAACAGCTATTTAAACATAAAAAGGAAATTCAAAGAGAATTCTCTCCAAAACACCAAGTAAAAGTGTATGAGAAATGTAAAAGGTCCAATAATAGATTATGGTCAAATGGAAGAAATTCTGTATAAGCTTGCATTTGTACAACATTGTGCTCACAAAAAGTCATTCCAGTACCTAATTCTTCCACATATCCTTTCTCCTGTAAAGTTCAAAGTGCTTAAGAACAACAGTTGTAAACAAAATAGGGGGAAAAAATATCAAAATATCCAGAATTTAATCAGTATGTTTAAAGGACACCAGAACACTCTTACAGCCTGGAAGGTCTAGGCAACACATCAAACAAAGCCATTAGGTTTTCCTGACTGTAATTACAACCAACACCAGCAAACCTGTGCAGCAACCAGACACTTTTAATGAAAAAAAGAAATGCAAAGCTAAGGATCTGAATCCCGTTCACTGGCATATGACTTGCGGTTTCATTCAGAACTTAAAGACTGATAAACAGTCACAAGTTACAAATTTCACATCTTTTGGTGAATGCCTACCTTTATTCTTTTTTCTTCTCCTTTTTTTCTGCCTTTTCATGAATCCTTATTCAAAAGTGACACATTTGTTCAGTTCAGGGAGATTCTTCTCCTTGGAGGAGAAATAATTTTTATCAGTAAGACTCCCTGGTGATCAGGTAGACTTGGAACTGCTGTTAATCAGCCTTTTTGACATGGTAGCTTGAATAGCACTTCCCATGATGCTTTGTGTGTCTACCTTAATTCTTTCCTTTTGAACTCACCATGACTTATAGGTGTCTTTTTTGCCTTTTGTGTGTCTGAAGTTATCCCTCTATTAGCTTTAATTGGAAAGGTACCTTTTGTTCCCCTAGAGTAGTCATATACTAACCACTGAACTCCCTAGGCTCAAATTTCTGGGGTAGCAAGAGTTCAGTTTTCTGATCCTAGTGAAAGATTCCATGCTTTTATTATCGCTAATAAAATAAGTGATATTTACTCTGAAGATGAGCTGTTGCAGCCATTTTTTATAGAAAATAGAAAGACTTCTGGTGCAAGTTCAAAAGAATTACAGATACACAAGAGCACCACAGAACTACAACTCTTGCCATCCACAAACCGCAGCACAATGGGTGCCGTTAAAAATTTTAAAAAGCCATTTCCTGAGTTGCTAAGGGAAACATAAGCTGTTTCACAACAAGACACAACGCTTTGTTCCCTACAGAGTTGTTTGTACCTTCTCCCAAACTTCACTCATCTGCCCTCCTGGTATCACTGCCAGTAAGAGGGAGCACGTGTTTCAGTCACTGCACCCCAATTAGCCAGTGGGACACGTGCAAGGTGCGGCCAGGCAGTTACCAACCTTAACAAGCAGCAGCTGAGCACCCTTCCTCACCTCAGCCTCACCTGAGGCTCCCCCCATACTCCTGCTATTAGACAGGAAACTGCACAGGAGCCCCAGAAGTTTCTGTGAAGGGACTGGCAGACACGTGCTTTATATACAACATGTTTCTTTAAAAACAGCTAAAAGTGCATCATCCATATGCATTTTGCTGCACTGTGAACAAAAACGCTACCTGGTTTTCTTTACAGCAGAAGAGGAATTTGGACTAGCAAATACCCTTGGCAGTAGCGTGGCCATTTCCCCTGCCTCAGAGCTCGCAGCACTTATCTCTGCCACTGGGGCAGCTACTGCACTCTCAGTATTTCCTGATTAAATACCAATAGTTTATCAAGGATTAGCAGTGCATCTTTAGAGGCACACGCAATTTTATCAGCCATTTTAGGGTTGTTTTTTGTTGTTGTTGTTTGTTTCTTTGGTGTTTTTTTTTTGTTTGTTTGTTTTTGTTTTTATATATATAGGCTATTTGGAGCCTATTTTGTTTTTTAAGCAGTCATCTTAGGGCAGCAGTGGATAGCATTAACACTTCAATTAAGGTTGAAAAGCTTGGAGTCTTACTGGAGGCTACCAGCCCCAACTCACTGTAGTTTACATGCACATGTATACATGAGGCAACCAAATTCACTGAGTTCAGCACAAGGACTCTCTTGATACCTTTCACTAGTGACAGAGAAATTAATATACACCATACAGGTGCATATTATTATCTCAGCTACACCGAAATATATTATTTCTCCTGATCTCCTCATCAACAACTAGCTGAAGTGAAAGCAGATGTGACCAAGGTTCCTTTAACGCTCAAGTGTTGTTCTCTTCTCCTCAACTCTCAGCTGACCACTCTCTGAAGTGCAGGTAAAATTTAATTCAGTTTTTGAATAGCCTAATTCGGTGTATTAAATTACCCACACTCTTAATTCCTGTGTTACTGCACTCTTCTCCCCTTTTAGCACTGACCATACATTACATACCAGGGCTTTGTACCCTCCTAAGAATTCCCTGGTGAAATTCACTGGGACAAAGCTGCTGGACAATGGGATAGAGTTAAAAAGTCACACCCCACCAGCTTTGCCACAGCTGTGTGAGTTTACAGCAAACCCTGGTTGCCTCGGGTGGATGCATCAGGTGTGTGGCATCTCCAGTTAGGCAACCCTAATGCCTGCCATTCCCCTTCTTACAGGCAATGCAGCAGCTGCAGCAACGAGTCGCACCCTCAGGCCCACATCATCTCCCATCTGCTGCCCAGGCAGCCCACAAACAGGCTGGGCACTGTAGGGGAAGGTGGGGCTGGGAGCATCTCCACCAGCCCCAAGAGCAGCTGTATGAGCAAAAGCAAGGCCGTGCCATGTGGAAAAAGTCTTTGTTTTTCTTATGTGCTCCTCATGAGGTCTGGAGGAAATGAACTTTTCCTGATAAGAAGTATGCATCTAGCAGAGGCCTTCATGGTAGAGCCAGTGCTATGAGGGCCTGCTCACACAGCTGCTGTAGAGAGCTCTGCCTGGAGCCAGCCAGCCCCTCCAGCACCACAGGTCAGCATGGCACCACCGGCAAGCAAGTGCAGAAGGTGACTGCCATAAGGAGACCTTCTAGGAGGGAACCAGTGATCTCCCAGGTGCAAGAAGCCCAGAGCTCTGCAGGCTGCTCTGCAGCATCCAGCCCCTCAGCCTCTGTCTTTGAAACAGTCTGATGACTGATTACAGGAATCTTCCCTATGCAAAACCTCTGAAATGTGACATCTCAATCCTACCTCCATTTCTTTTACAAAGTAAAAAATGCTTTTCCCGGCCTAGTGTGTTTATCAGTTAGAGTCTGAGCCAGCTATCTGCACAGGTTTGCGGTATGGAGCCTAGAACAGTTAGATTATTATCACGTATTATGAAAATCAGACACAGCTTACTCTTGTATATAACAAGGCAAATGTGTACAGAGAGACTGGTTCTCCTTAGATTGCTATCTCTGAATTGATGCTGTATGAGGCACAACTGCTTAAAAGGTTATAACTGATGTAATTTTTGCCATTACAGGTAATTTATGGCTCCTGTGTGTCTGACTTGTCAAATCTTCTTAGAGAGATCAAACAAGGTCTGTTTGTCATATGCATTTATCTAACACTTGTTCCTCTGCAAGCTTCAAAATGCAATAGTTATTCTTTGCTTAGGTGTCAGTTTTCTCCTGTGCATCTTGCCTCTTGGTCCTTGTAAATGTCCTCCTAATGCAATATACAGAGGTGCTTCAGCAGCAAATGAGAGCAACACCTACCTCTCTACTGGTATTTTTAAGAGATAATTTTTTTCCTACGGAAGGCTCCAGTCATACAGAGGCCTGACTGCAGAGGAAGCTGTGCACACAGCTGTTTTGAAGCTTTCACTATGCCTCAAACCATATTGCACTGTTTATTCTCCCATCAGCTTTGCCTAACTCTGAACTGATCTCTTGGGGGGACAGTGCCTGCTCTGCACTCACACCCTGCTGCTCAGCTCTGTGCTCACTTTCATGCACAGCACGCTGCGTGGCAGTACTGTAAGGAAGGTAAGGAGCTCAGCAGCGTGCAGACACTCTTGTGTTTCACCTTTATGGACTTTTTACCCATTCAGCTGTCAAAAAGCTGCATTTCTCAATGGCTATGAAGTGTGAAGTGTCTGGAAACACACAGAGGGCTCTGGCAAAGTAAAAATTTTATAGAAGTGCCTGCCCAGTTTAACTCTACATTAGGTTTTACCTTCCTAACATGTATGAATGGACATCTTTAGGCAGGCAGTATGAGTGGAACCCCAGAGAGAAATAAATAAAAATGAATTGAATGAGAAGAACAACACTTTGCTGAAAGATAAGTCTTCTGAGTAAGTTAATTGAATCAGGCATCTTCACTTCTTAACAAAGTCTGGTGTACAGAAGTTCTGTGCAGTAAACAGGAAATATTCTGAAGAAGTACAAGCAATCCTTCAAGGCTTCTATGCAAAACAGAATTTCAACTGCAGGCACACCCAAAATTCGAGGTTCTTAAGATCCAAGAATGTGGCACAACAAAGTGTGAAAATAACATTATTTGTGAAATGCCACTCTTTGATTCCGGAACATTTAATACCCAGAAAAACTGTCCGACTAGCAGAGAAATATTAGGGTTGCTGATTGTCTGAAATGGCTTTAATGAAAGATGGAATTAAAGGCTGACAATAAAACATAGCAATAAACTATAAATTGCATCCATGTGTTATACATTATTTTACGTATCTGACTTCAGGAACTGCAGACGTCTGTCAGTTGCAGAACATCACTAACCCTCTTAGTGATATCACTGATATCACCCTGCTGAAATAGTACCCAACTTTGTGGACATTTTGCATCCACATCTTTGCGTCTTCTAAAATTGCTTGAAAAAAATCAAGTGTACTTATTCAAAATTCATGAAATGCCTAGTAAGTGTTCTGATAAATAATTTGCTTCTTCACAGATTAATTTCGGCACTGACTTATTTTTACCACACTGATAAAATCTGTCTCTATCTCAAACATTATTCAAGCTGCCTCAGGAGCAGCCACTTTTTTCTAAGTTTCTTTTTTGCCCTTCTTCCTCCTTTCCTTCCTCACTCTTTCTCCCACTCTCACTTTTGCTGCTTCCTTCTTTCTCCCGCAGTGTCTCAGTGGAGGAATTCTCCTTCTCTCTGCCCTATGGCTCCATGCTATAGCAATCCAGAATGGCATATCCGAATCTGGCACAATATCTCTGACAATTTGTATTAGCATTCTGCCACTTTCCTCTAGATGAAATTTATACTTCAGACTATAGAAAATATTGGGAAACTTGGACAGACACGGAACAGGGAGAAAGTTAGTCTTATCTACTTGGAGGCCATTTCTGTACTGCTTGCAGAAGAAGGCAGAAACACCAAGAGTCAGCTACAAACTACATAGAAGAGAGCCACAAGGTTTAGGATTTTATGAAACAGGAAGAATATTATCTGTCCTTTGGGCAGATTAGCCCATAAACGAAAGGCAGAACTAGCAGAAAAGAGTGGGTGAAAAAACAATGTTTTTGAGACTTATTAGTTAATACATTAAATACAAAAAGAGACTTAAATGATTTCTCTGCCTGTATCTGCATGATGCCAACCTGTAGAGTAAAGCAGGGGGAAAAAAATGGAGAGGAGAGGAGAGGAGAGGAGAGGAGAGGAGAGGAGAGGAGAGG